>NW_009258669.1:2951671-3028367 GCF_000687185.1 Egretta garzetta
ACTTCTTTCCATTGAGGCCCCCTTCCTTCATCCTGATGAGGGGGGGATACTAATTCCCTTTGATCCCAGGTCTTTTTTGGTGGCTGTTCCTGCATAGATATCTGGGAGGACAGGGTGCGGCTCCACCAGTCTATTTCCTGCTCCGCTTCCCTGATGCTCCGTAGCCTTTCTACCTCTTCTCTTAGCTCTGCCATCAGGCAGAGTAGGTAGTCCACTTGGTCACATCTTATGCAGGTGTTGCCTTTGCTGATGTCTGTTTCCAGTGCCAGCTGGTGGCACTCCCTGCAGCCAGAGACCTGGACAGCTGCGTGCTTTCCAAGGACCTCAGTCTGTGTTGAGGCTTCCTTTCTGACCAGCAGATTAGACGTAGCCTTCTGACAGTGGGTGCCATGGCCGGGCTTCTTCCCCGCAGCTGAGTTTCCTGAGCTTACCTCAGGAGCTGGGGGAGGGCTCTTGCCTTACCTGTGCAAACTGCCTGCGCCGCGCCCTTCTGACGCGCCAGGGCCTTCTGACGCACCACGCCCTTCTGACGTGCCACGCCCTTCTGACGCACCACGCCCTGTTTGCCCGCCCTGTTTGCCACGCTCCGGGTCGCTCGCGCTCCCTGGGGGCTGCTTTTGTACGTCAGGAGGGCCAGGCCGCCATCACCCCTGACTTCGCCCCCGCTGAGTCAGAGCTGCCGCTCGTCAGGAGCTGGCTCCGAGCGGCAGGGGGCTTGGGTGCCCTCTCCCTCCCTGAGCTTTTGACTTTGTGGTTCTGCTGCTTTTAGGAAAGTGTCCCCCGGCGCGAACCTCCGCTCCGAAGCCCTTCGCCTCGGTGTCTTCTGCAAAGTGTCCCAGTTTGCAGAAAGTCATGCAAATGGAGAAATATGCCATACTGCAAAAACAAACCAAACCAAAACAAACCAAAACAAACCAAAACACACTTCATTCTGCACTGATCAAGCGATGAATCACTGAAAGTCTGGTGAACGGAGGCAAATGGAGCATGACAATACTAATTATGGGCAAAGGGAGAGTTCTGTAAAGGTCACAATACCAGCCCAAGTTGGGATGGGCCCTGGAAATGGAAAAGAGAAAAAATCAATTACAAATAAATTTCCCAAGTGTTCAAGTCAGCAGCAGACAGATGGTCACAGGCTCATCAGTTTCCCAGTTCTGTGTGCTGCTTTCCTGAAGGGAAAGGAGCAGTTCATTGAGGCTTTCTCCTGGTACATCTGTGAATAACCAGCCCATCAAACATGCAGAAAAGCCACCTACAACTAGAATTTAGGGAGGTATTTATTTCATTAATGTGAATAATAATATTTCTCTAATATTTTCAAACTCTGTAATATATTATGCCAGTCTAATTACATCAAAAGAGAACATCCCTGTGTTAATTTTCTGATCTTCACTGGCATCACAGGACATGCTTTAGATGAGGTCCTTGAAGCTCAACATTCAGTCCTCTTCCACAACTTGCTATTTACTTGTTGCACAAGGCCTGGTACTGTTCAGCTTTTTCCCTGAGCTTGTGTTTGAAAACACATTAATCCATTTCTCAGGCAAAGTAATGTGCTTTAAATTGTAAGTGGGATTATAGGGGCAGCATCTGTCTTCTTATAAATGGTACTTAGTCAAATCTTAAGTTTCTTGCATGTTCCATAGTTCAGTTTACATATTTGTTGAAGAACTGTAAGGCATTTGTTGCAGACTTTAAATCTGGTACGCGTAGAATTTTGGGACAAGTTGAACTACAATATTATGTTCTCTCCTGCCTGTAACAGCTTAATCAAAAGAAACCACTTTTGAGTGGGAATAGTCAAGCAGAGTATCTTCTGATTACTTTTAACTTATGGCATTAGACTACCATAATGGAGCTTTGTGTTGGCATATTAACAGCTAGCTGTAGTTAAGGCATCAATATATGATGCTCAGTTGTACAAGATGTTTTGCCACAGTTTAGCAGATACAAAACTTGTGGCATCCTCAGGTTCATCTAGATGAGCTTTCCATGTTGCTAACCTTTGACACCTAAGACAAAAACCTCACAAGGGCTCTTACTCTATGCTACTATTTATATCTTGAAAGCTTCAACAGCACCACTGCTTTGTGGCAGTACTATCACAGATTCCTAGGAAACACAAGCATTCTTTAACCATGAGTAACTGGAAAGCATGAAGTGAAAATGAGCACTGATTTCAGCAGCTTGAAATAGGCACAAAACAATCAGTTGCTAGACTGAGGTCTCTAAATTTGCTCTGTATTTGTCCTGTATTAGTACGGGAAATACTTCAAATATTAACTAAATTCCACCTAGTAATAGGATTTAAGAAAGCGTACTGGAGCATATGCTTTTTACTCCAGTTTACTCAAGGAGAGCATGCTGTGCAAAATTCCTTCAGAAGTCTCTGAGAGACAGTTTTACATGAAGGAGGTGTCAGTTCTTTTGGGATGTCAGTAAGAAAGGCACAGATACTCAAAGCTAGCTAGCTGATTCATTGAGTAAAGGATGGAAATTATGGAAAAAGTTATACTAATCTCACATGCCTTCTGCTGCTGGGAACCCCAAATGTTACAACATCATGAGTCCTTCCTCACAGATCATGGCATGCTGTGCAGAGTTAGAATAGAATCATAGAATTTTTTAGGTTGGAAAAGGCCCTTAAGCTCATTAAAATCCAACTGTTAACCTGAAACTGCCATTCCACCACTAAACCACGTCCCTAAGCACCTCATCTACTCATCTTTTAAATACCTCCAGGGATGGGGACTCGACCACTTCCCTGGACAGCCTGTTGCAATGCTTAATAACCCTTTCCATGAAAAAAAATTTCCTAATGTCCAATCTAAACCTCCCGTGATGCAACTTGAGGCCATTTCCTCTTGCCCTATCACTTGTTACCCGGGAGAGAAAACCGACACCTACCTCACTACAGCCTCCTGTCAGGTAGTTGTAGAGGGTGATAAGGTCTCCCCTCAGCCTCCTCCTTTCCAGGCTGAACAACCCCAGTTCCCTCAGCTGCTTCTCAGAAGCCTAGTGCTCCAGACCCCTCACCAGCTTTGTTGCTCTCCTCCTCTGGACATGTTCCAGCAACACAATATCTTTCCTGTAGTGAGGGGCCCAAAACTGAACACCCTATTTGAGGTATGACCTCACCAGTGTCCAGTACAGGGGCATGATCACTTCCCTACTCCTGCTATTCCTCATACAAGCCAGGATGCTATTGGCCTTCTTGGCCACCTGGGCACACTGCTGGCTCATATTCAGCTGGCTGTCAACCAGAATCCCCAGGTCCTTTTCTGCCAAGCAGCTTTCCAGCCCCTCTTCCCCAAGCCTGTAGCATTGCATGGGGTTGTTGTGACCCAAGTGCAGGACCCAGCACTTGGCCTTGTTGAACCTTACACAGTTGGCCTTGGCCCATCGATCCATCCAGTCCAGATCTCTCATTCAGATCATTGATAAAGATACTAAACAGAACTGGACCCAAAATGGAGCCCTGGGGAACACCCCTTGTGACTGGCCACTAATTGGATTTAATTCCATTCGCCACAACTCTCTGGGCTCGTCCATCCAGCCAGTTTTTTACCCAGCAAAGAGTACACCTGTCTAAGCCATGAGCTTCCAGCCTCTCTTGGAGAATGCTGTGGGAGACAGTTTCAAAGGCTTTACTGAAGTCCAGGTAGACAACATCCATAGCCTCATCCACTAGGCAAGTCTCCTGGTCATAGAAGGAGATTGGGTTGGACCTGCCTTTCATGAAGCCATCATAAGAAGGTTCACCATCTCCAAGTTTTCTAATACTTTTACAGGATCTTGCTCAGAATACAGATTCATTAGTCACTGATAACAGACGCATCTGGAATGCGCACTTGGCTTTGAAGACACCCTTGACTAGTACGTTCTAGATTCTCTTCGCAATAAAGGATATTCCTTTATTGTGATATTTAGTTCATCAGCAGTTATATATAACATCTATATTATTAATTGTGTTAATTTATAATAAAGATAATAAATAATAAATATAATAAATATTTATAATAAATATATGCTAAGAATAACATGTTATTTATTGTGGTATCTAGTTCTTCAGCAGGTGTCTATAACTTTTCATGTTGGCAAGACAAAGCATTATCTATATGCTTATGATTGAGTATACATCAAACAAATGTATATTGATCAGCTATGCATTGTTTATATGTACACTGCTTAATTATACCATTGTATAGAGCAGTCACATATTGCCCACCATATGGAGGCATACATTTGAGTAATCATGGAGACTACCACAGCTGGCTGGTAAGTTGTCACAGGCTATTCAAAGTGCACCTGCATACATGGGAAGAAATCAAACATATGGCTCATCAATTCCTGGTAGAATAGTCTTGTGGCTGCACTACTTCAGATCGAACATCTACTGAGGGAAAGGCAGTTAGCCTAAACTCCTCCCTTCTCCTTGTCTGCATATCCCAATGACCAGTTCTGCAATTTTAGCCCTTTTTTATGCTGGGGTTCACTTTGCACTTACTGATCCATCCTGACTTCTTTTAACAATCATCTCAGTAAAATAAAAGAACTGAAAAAACCCGAGCTAGATTCAATGTGCTCAGAAGATAAAAAACATATATTTACACATGGTTTTGCATACTTTCAAGCAAAGAAATGTCTCTTCCAATGGATCAAAAACTCCTGCAATAAATCCCATAACTTATTTTATGTATGAACTATGAACCTAGGAAACTGTAGATCTCATATACCTTGAATTAAAAAGACGTCCAACATGATTTTTCTATACAGACAAAGGAAAGATCTAGATGAAACTATGGAATTAATTACAAATTTAGTCAATGAGTAATTTTCAAAGGCTGAATACAAAAGAAGGACATTTCATAGGACTCCACCAGTATGTGCTTTGCTTCTTACTCAAGAGGTCAACTGAGATCAAAAGTGAAGAAGTTAATTTAGGACAAATGCAAAATACATCTCAGAAATCTAGACTTGGTGGGGAACAAAAGCACTGAAGAAGTACTGTGTTTAAAGAGCTGAGAGTAGGAGTCATAGTAGGTCAAAGACTGAAAGCATTCATGTGGTGGTTGGTGAAGAACAAGTTTCATTAACAGATGCATCACTCAAAATGTGATTATTGTCAGGGCAAGCTCAATAACAGAGGAAAACAGGATGGGAAGGGTCTAGCAGACAATACCTCAGGGAGGCTGAGCTTTGCCTGCTGGCCAGTTTTATTAGCTCCCCTAACAACAATGACTACCAAAGACATAATATTTAGAGAACATTGTCTCCTTTTAAAGGCATATAAACATAACCCTTACAATTTTTTTTATTTTTTTTTTTTTTTACATTATTCAGGATTGGCAGGACTGGAGTTTCAGTACCGTCTTTGGACACCATAGTTTAGTGACACTCATAGTTTAGTGACTCTGGAAAAAGTCAAAAGAAATGAGACATGAATAATGAGAACGTTGTTAATAAACGGTAAGGAAACATTGAACTAGTTAGAAAAATCATCAGAAAAGAAGAAAGACTGTAAAGGGTGGCAGAATCTCCTCTAATATAGAGGATTTCTACATTATAGAAGGCTTTTACATAAAGAATGCTGTTATTAATGGCTCTTTCTGTCCAGTAAAGGTACAGGAAATTATAGTCAATGTTACAGGAAGACAGGGAAGAAATGAGGTTTAGCCCTTTTTATGTTATGTTATGTTACGTTATGGTGAGTTATGTTATGTCAGGGTTAGGAAAAGTGTTTTTCTCACCAATGCCAGGGAAGACATCCCATGCTTTTCATTCCCCAGAGGAAATTCTTATGTGAGCACAGTAGAAATAGAGTTCATTGTCCTTCAAAATCAATTGATCAAGTGCATGACTGCCTAACAGGGAACCCTGATTATATGATTTGTGGTTTTGTATTTGTTTATGTATTCTTTTTCACTTTCTTTCTTCTCCTAGATTCTTCCTTTTTATCACTCTTACCCTACTGTCCCAGATTCACTGCTGATATCCAACTTTGGGGATTTACAGTATGTTTGTCTTAGCAGTGCCCTTGAGCTAGGTTTTTTTTTTTCTTTGTCTGCAAGATCTGTCCATTTCTCATAGGTTTAAATCAGGGTTAGTCATCTGAATGGGCATTACCTTTTTGATTTCAGGAAGGTTTTGTTTAGTGTAGCAATATGGTCAGGATAGACATTTGTCCACATAATAATCAACTTATTTGATAACAAATATTTTCATTAGATATTGGATTAATCCTTCTGACAAATAGACAACAAAACAGGATAGACAGGTAGTTTGTGGAACTAGTCTCACTGGAAATTACTCAAGTATTTAAAAATATTTATTCAAATATGTTTATCTTGCTTTCAAAAAGAATTGAAAATCCTTTCAGGCCTATAATTCCATGCTTAGAAATATTTAATGCTTGATTTAATTTAATGCTTGATGAAGAAAAGTATCTTTATTCTATTCAATCAGTCTTCAATACATCTTTTCTTTTTCGCCTTCAGATTCTTCAAAGTGGATTATATATATTTTTCCTTGAATTATGCAAACAAATATAATTTATATCACTTTCACTGAACATTGCCATGTTGATAATACATGCAAACAAGATATTCCATAAAGAGAAAAATCCCTACTTATTAGACACATATCGAATACAAACAGGATGTAGAGTGCATTGAAATAATAAGGAAGCTGGCTGTAAGAAACACAGATGGTATGCCTTGTTCAGATCACCTTGTTTACTGCATAGGCCATAATTTAGTTATCAGAACAGATGTGCCCACTGTACATATCATAACCCTGAATTCCCCTCTTCCATTAATATTGTCAAGTGGCCAGATAAATAACAGGTACCTGATTTGCTTTCTAGCACTGATAGAAACCAAAGAAATATAATATACAGTGTGTTTAACAGAGTCCACTTATTCAAGGTATGGAACTACTTAGAATAGTTTGACTGAGTTCTACGGAACATCATACACTTCAGATTTGTTAGCTGGTCTGTACCAGCTGGTAGAGGCAAATTCACTTGGAATTGCCTGTACACTGTACCAAGCTACCTCCAAATTCTGCTCATTGTGATGATGTAAAACAGATGGCTCAAAGTTTTCAGTTAAAATTGTTTTGACAGAAAACTGGTTTTCAGCAGAGTAATTCTTGTTTGTGTGAAAAATGCCTGCTTCCTGTAGAAAAAACTCATCATTTTGCATATAAAAAACAGCTCTCCAAACATAAGGATACAGAATATTTTTCAGTAGAAGTCCACAAGCCTGAGTAATGGGATTTGTTTTGCAAATGATTTGCATGCTCAACCTTCTCTTTGGGCCAGGTTCCCAGATGGATTATATCTTCCATGATGTAATAAAATTTCATCATGTCTTCACTGGCTGAAAGAGAAAAGTTTGTAGAATATCATGAAACAAAACATTTGCTGAGGGACTTCAGCTGACAGAAAATAATATATAAAAGAGATACTTCAACAGCACCTTCAATGGATTGATTCACCACATGCAAATCAACACAAGTTTTTTTTATTTTTTTTTTCCAAAGCTTTTCTTGCGTGGCCCATTCTCTATAAATATCATATGAAATACATTTGCCAGTTGAACAGAAATATTGGCCCCTTCTTTAAAAGAAGCCTTCTGTCATATCTCCTATGCACATTTCCATTTCCTTTGATTTAAAATAATATGACTGCTTTTCTTATGTAAACTTGTGATTTGTGGATGGATGAAACATAGGATCTATAAAACTATACAAATTATTCTTCAGCCTTGTTCCAAACACCTTCATTCTGCATGCTTTTTCTACTCTTTCTCAACAACCTTCCCTTTTTGCAATGATATAGTCAGCAGGTCTGATATTTGAAACAGAGACAATTTTTTTGTATTAATTATTATTAATTTTTTAAAAAAATTGAACATTGAATTTCAGCTAGTGTATTTTTAAGTAAATTGCTTAAGAGGCTTTGCTAAGAAAAGACGAGAGAAAGCAGCATCTGGTAGCTCAACAATATAGTCAAAGAAGATTCCTTGCTTTTCTGATTTATGTGACTTTTTCTTATTTTTGGGATAACACCAGTAGGACTTTAAACAATATTTCCCCAGAATATTTGAGTGACATTCTACCATATGGAAAATCAATTCAAACACTCCATAACTATAAGCAAATAAACCTGTTAAAATAATTCATTCACAATTATATTTCCTCTAGAACTACATTTGCTAAAGAAACAAAGCACGAAAAAATCAATGATCTTCCCAATTTGTATTTCTTCATAAACTTCCAGTAAGCCATGGAGATGTAGAGATGAAATATGTCAGCAGGTTAGGTTAGCATTAACGTTTTTTCACAGGGGATCACATTAGGATCAGTTTTGAGAATAAATTCAGAAAGATTGGAATATATTTAGACTGTTTTCGTTTGACTATACATAAACTGAACAGCGATTGTGAATGTGTAAGTCTTTGTGACTGGTTTGCATATTTCAGTTAAATGTATGTATTTGATGTCAAATATTTATATTCAGCGAGACATAGATGTATTAAACACTGAATGATAAGTAGTCATTGAAAGACCAAAAAAAAAAAAAAAAAACCCAAAACAAAACCAAAAAAACCACAACAAACCAAAAACTTCATTTTATTGCTCTTAGGTTAAATTTTAAAAGTACAGCTGTTACCACCAGAGATTTTGAGACAAACTCACAAACTGACATTTCTTCATCTTTTTTTTTATTATTATTTATTTCATGAACAAATAGATATACATAAGATTAGGCTCATTGTTAAGTATTTCACAAGTAGAAAACAACATTAATTATTTGTTGAATATGATTATATAGTCCTAATCAGGATGTAAATCATGTTACAACAAAATTATGCTGAGACATGATCGTCTGCTTCTTACATCCTTTCATCAAGTTCATTTCACTATCAATTTTGTAAAGTGTCTTGGTCATCCCATGTTAACTGATGATACATCATTCCTGCAAAAGGGTAGTCAGGGCTAACTACATTGCAGTTGGAATTCTCAGTAAACAAAAGAAAATCTAGCTACATCTATTCTTTTATTCCTCAGGCAAGTTGGGGGTCATATCCATTTTTAAGTGACAGGACAAGAAGGATGACAAGGCAAATAATTGTTCTTAATTCACTATGACTAAATAGTCTGAACTGTGAACAGTCTCGATTTGAGAGTTTAGTTTAAAAGGCACCACAAATATAATTTGTAAGCCCTCAGTACATAGTCTGTGCAGCCTTTTTGATATTTATATTCTTACTTTAAATTCTGAAGATTCAGGGATATAATACAGACAAAAGTAAAATCACATCTTCCCCATATTAATGACTGTAATTTACTAGTTATGCTGGTATCTTTTTTTTTTTTTTTAAACAGCTCACAATTGTCAAACCTAGCAAATTAAGGGAATGGAACAGTGTGTAAGGTACAGTTTGAATAGTGCAAAATTTATGCTTACAGAAAGGAAGACTGAATTTGTGATTATATGTTGGCTTCATACTGGATTTGCACATAGTGCACATAGTTTTACAAGAGTTCTGTTTCAATCTTACTGAAAGATGAAATTAGAATAGTCTGCAGTAATGAAAATATTGGCACAAAAAATTACTTATTCAATCTAACATGCCTTTGGAGATTATCTTACAGATATATTTGTAAGCTATGTACACAGCAATCTGGTCTTCTGTCTAATGCAATTTTGATCAATCTGAGGAGAAAACAGAACAGAAAGAGTCTCTGAGATTGATAGGCAGCAAGAACAAGGTCCTGAGTGGCAAATATCTTGCCACAAGCTGCAGTGCCTATGGGTCTTGGAAGCTTGCCCACAGTCTTTTTTGAATTTAAAAAAAAAAACCAAAAACAACAAGTAATTAGAACATGTTGTTAGTCTACTGGCAGGTAGACACAGGTCGATATTCCATTCCTGTGTTTATGTTCTTTTTCCAGCTCAAGTTTACATAACTAATCAATTTCTTTGTCTGTATGATTGATCAAAAAAATAGTATGATGCCATAGGAGATGCCAGACAAATATGTAAATTCATGTATTATGAGAGGTGAAAGCTAATGGCACACATTTTCTCGTACTTTTTTCCTGCTGGGCTGCATTATACAAAAATATATGTCTTTCCATCCTATTTCAGTTCTACCTTCTGTTAATTGTTGCATAACTTTATCATTCAGCATTCTGTGATGAGCTGTCTGCTTAATGGGCAACAACAATACTGGTTGCTCACCACTGATAATAAAGACATGGGCTAAATTGCCATTATAATACTCATCCTCACAGAATTCTACAGACTGTGTTTCAGAGGTGAGGCTGAAAGCTGAAAGACAGTAGTATAATTACTGAGTTGCAGCAATAACTGCTTTTATCTCATGAAAGAGTCAGAAATGTCCCTTCATGGCCTGAAACCACGGTGTAAATTCAATTCAGTTATTTCAAAGAAATGAGTGCAAATGAAAGTGTCAAATAAAAAGAGGGTAAACATTCTGCATTAAAAAATGCATTAAAGTTGCACAAATAAATATTACAGATAGGAGAATCTAATTATTACCAACCTAATAAATTTATGGATTATGCCTCTTGCTGTCTTCTTTTTCCCCTGCAAGTATGTTTCTGACACTGACCACAAATCATCTCTTCACAATTTGAGACAAGACATAGTCAAGGAAACCACTTATGGTTTATGTTGCCTCTCTGTGGGTGGTCTCATCTTGTCTTACTGTGTGGTAGCCAAAATTTGACTTATATTTGCTTTTCTTTTTTTTTTTTTTTTAAATGTACAGGAAAAGAGATCCAAAAAAACAATTCTTGTGTGAGAAGGATTTATCACATTTTCTGGAAAACAAATCTCATTTTAACTTCTTTCCCACTTAGCAGTAATGTCTATATGTTTGACAAAATTACACCTTTTTCTAATTAATATCAATACCTTTTAAATTTTATATAGTTCCTTCTATCACAGGCACTTCCAGCCATGAAAGAATTTTAACATTTGCATTGGTAGTGCCTCTTCAATCTACTTCAGCCTACTAAAACAGATATCTTAAAGTTTTTTTCACATGATGTTTCACCAAACTACAGTTGACACTGGAGCAGCCTGAGGAGGAGCTGCAGTGGCAGCAGAGGAAACCAGCAGTGAGGGACAGATGAGGACAGGGAGAGGCTGCAGCTGAACAGTGGGTGTTCCCTGAGCAGCGAAGCCCAGAATCATTGATTGTACAAGCCAGCAAGGGACCCAGCCTGCACCTGGCAGTGCAGGTGATTTAAACAGGATAAAACAATCATCCCAGTTAATTGCAATGGACGAATACATATATATATATCCTAGCAGGCAGGTGTGTGGCAGTATGGTGACAATCAGCAAGAAGTTATGTTCTCTGCTTGTTCAGAGCTTCTAGCATCCTGTAGAAACGATGCAGACACACAGAGTAAGCTGCTGTCAGAACATAGAGCCATCTAGGTTTCAGGCTGCAGGACATGCCTGGGGCTACACCTGGAGATGTAGAATAATAGCAAGCACACCTGTGGGAGGTGTGCCCAGGTAGATGAACGTGGTGGCTACATGGTGGCTGAGCTTTGGTCAGAGGTGAGCAAACTAAGGAGAATCTGAGAAGGCAATAGACCAACGGAGCTGTGCTCTGCCATCTCTCGTACACATAAGCCAGCTCAGCATGACTACTACCGAGGCAGGTCCAGTATCTGTTTTGTGCCAAGATGAAGGCAGTACTACTAAGGATAGGGCAGAGTGGGAGCAAGTTACTGTATGGAGCTGTAGGAGGAATCCCTCCTTACCCTCTCAGGTACCACAACAACAGGAGCACATCCAAAATGCTTGTACACCAACGCACACAATATGAGACACAAACACAATGAACTGGAAGTGTTGGTCTGTTTGCAGAGCCATGATGTCATCGGTATTAATGAGACTTGGTGGAATGAGCCTGATGACTGGAGTGCTGGGGTGGAGGTGAAGAGGGATAGGCAGAACAAGTGAGGTGGAGGAGTTCCACTGTATGTCAGGGAGAGGTTTGACTGTACAGCCTTTATTGCTAGGGATGATGTGGTTGAGAGCCTCTGGGTGAGGATTAGGGGATGGAAAATGAAACAGATGTCGTAGTGGGTGTCTACTACCAATCACCCAGCCAGGATGCAAGCACTGATGAGTTATTCTGTGGGCAATTAGAAGAAAATTTTGAATTGGTAGCCCTTGTCCTTATGGGAGATTTCAACTTCCCAGATATGAGTTGAGAATACCATACTGTCAGGACAAGCCAGTCTGGGAAATTCCTGAACATTGTTGAAGATAATTTATTGTGACAAGTACTCAGTAAGCCAACTAGGAAAGGTGCCCTCCAAGATTTGTTATTTGTGATAGAGAAGGATTCATGGGAGATGTGATGGTAGGTTTAGTCTTGGCCACAGCGATCAAGAAATGGTTGAGTTTAAACTTTTTGGTGTAATGATCTGGTGGCAGGAGTTGAATGCACCATTAGTAAGTTTGGTGGTGATACTAGACTGGGAGGTGCTGTTGAATCTCTGAAGGGACAAGACACCTTGCAGAGGGATCTAAATAGATTGGAGCATTGGGCAATCATCAGTGGCATGAAATTTCACAAGAACAAATGCTGGACTCTGCACCTGGGCACAAGTATAAATGGGGAGAGGAGTGGCTGGAGAGCAGCCCTGCAGAAAGGGACCTGGTGTTGCTGGTTGACAGCAGGCTCAATAGGAGTCAGCATTGTATCCTGGCAGCCAAGAGGGCAATCCCCATTCTGAGGCATATCAAACACACTACAACCAAAAGGTCAAAAGAGGTGATTATCCTGCTCTATTTAGTGTTCGTGTGGCCTCACCTTGAGTATTGTGTGCAGTTCTGGGCCCCATAAATTAAGAAGGATGTTCAGGTCCTTGAAAGTGTCCAGAGGAGGACAATCAAGCTGGCGGAAGGGCTAGAAGGCATGTCTTGTGAGGAGTGGCTGAGGACTTTGGGTCTGCCTAGTTTGGAGAAAATGAGGCTGGGGGGCGACCTCGTTGCTCTCTGCAGCTTCCTGAGGAGGGGATGTGGAGAAGGATCTCTTCTCCCTGAGATCTAGTGATAGGATGTGTGGGAATGGTTCAAAGCTGCATCAGGGAGGTTCAGACTTAACACTAGGAAACATTACTGAGAGGGTCGTCAAACAACGAAACAGGTTTCATAGATGGTTGGTCAATGCCCTGTGATTGTCAGTGTGTGAGAGACATTTGGACAATGAAGTTAATAACATGTTAAACTTTTGTTCAGCCCTGAAGTACTCAGGCAGTTGGACTAGATGGTCGTTGTAGGTCCCTTCCAACTGAAGTAGTCTATTCTAAGTATTTCTGACACAACAAAAATAACTTTTTGTCATATTTCAATCAAATATAACAATAAGGTATTTCTCTGACTACCTCTTTTAATAGTACAAAATAAGTGCCTGAATTAGGTTTGTGTTTTAAACATATCCATAATGCAAATATGACCTTTTACCTATCTGACTTCTTCACAGAAGTTCATAAATACTAGTATTTGTTAACCAAAATGAGAATACCTGTAAGTCTCTAAAATGGCTTTGGATTGCAATTTGTTGTCCTTTCTTTACATTTGACTTTTACTCATCTTTCATTCAACTTTTTACTCATCTTTTCAAATTATTAGCTTTGGTTCTTTGATATTTTGTGAGCAATATTAATAATCCTTCTTGCAAATATACCAAATGGTTACACTGCATTTGCTTAATATGAAAAAAAGTAGGATACACAGACCTGATGTAATTTGACATGAATTAACACTGAATACATGAATAACATTAGAGGCCAAAAAGAGAGAGATGCTAAAATTGAAATATACAATTATGAACACTGGCATTTTGATTAAGAAGTATGTAGGGAGTTCTGAATCAAAAAAATTAAAGTCAGAGTATATTACAATTCTTTGCATTGTCAAGGACAGAATCTAACACATTTCTTTGTTCTACCTCTGTCAGATTTTGACCTACATAGTATTCCTTCAATGCAAATTCATCCACCAAATAATAACAAATAGAAAAAAATCATCATCATAATTATTTTTGCTGTGGCTACTGAAAGCCTCTACAAAGAGTAAAGTAGCTTGGAATTTGAAAGGAAATACTGAAATAAAAATAAGATTAATAATCTAAAGTTGTGATATAAATCACTAAAGCGATGACATCATTTACAAATAGATCTTTGCAGATAATAAAATGTACTTTAGTCTCTCCAGTTGTTTCAGAATTCCCCATTCACTATGTCCGTGTGCTATTAAATTAAAAAAAAAAATATTTCTTGGTTGTGTCTGACAAATTCATTTTAATGTGTTTCTTTAAATTTATATAACATTTTAAAATGATATTTTTGGTAATTTTTTTTACAGTTTATTAATCTAGGTATCAGCATCAACTTCATTTTCTGGAAGTCCAGTCAAGAACTAAGGACAACCACCCACAAACAATTAGATTTATTTGAAAAATTTTATTTCAACTTATCTAATAAATGAAATAACAGAGTGTAGTTAGTGATTCAAATTCTAGCTTATTAAGTGCTACAAAAATTTTATGAAACTACAGAGCAATTATAAAGCAGGTTTTGACCTAACAGCATATTGTCCTCTGTGTAGAGAGAGTATTGGAATAACAGAAGTGTCACAGGCTACTCTGCCATGCCTGTCTGTAGATTATGCTGCATGTCCAAAAGTTTAAAACTTTACATACTGAATGTTGACTGCAATGGTGCTGTACAAAAAGAAAAAAAAAAAGTAAGTAAATAGGTAAAATAAAGCTTGTGGGTAAAAACGGCTCAAACAATAATAAAAAAAAAGCATTGTGGTAAGCATTGTGTGGAAAACAAATAGGAATATTTTTACAAAAATGATAAAAAAATAAATTAGATCTAAACTAATTTTTTGAATAAACAAAACTGAAAGTCAAAATAAAAAAAGTTTTAAAATAGACCTTATGGCGCTTTGGGAATTTGGTCCAGCTTCACTTTTAAACACTGTATTACATTACATAATATTTGCAAAGATCTCCTTGTGATGACATCAGAGATTGTGTGTAGTGTTTTCCTGTGTAAAGTGATCTCAATAACAGGTTATGAATTTGCTAGAGACAGCAAAAAGGTTATAGATTCCCAGTAAGCCTGACTGTAAATCTAGTCCCTCATGTTCTATTGCAGTGGTTTGACCTTGACTGGATGCCAGGTGCCACCAAAACGCTATATGTGTCGCAGCCCCCAAAAGCCACTCTATTGCTCCCCTCCTCAGCAGCACAGCCAGGGAGAAAATGAGATGGAGAAGAAAGAAAACTCATGGGTCAAGATAAAGGCAGTTTAATAAAAAAGAAAAGCAAAGGCCATGCACAGTAGCAAAGGGAAAACAAGATTTTATTCTCTACTTCCCATTAGCAGGCAATGTCCAGCCACTTCCTGGGAAGCAGGACTACAGTATGCATAGCAGTTGTTCTGGAAGACAAAATGTCATAAAAGACAAATGCCCCCTTTCTTCCTCCTTTTTCCTTAGCTTTTATATCTGAGCTGACATCATATGGTATGGAATATCCGTTTGGTTGGTTTGGGTCAGGTGTCTTGGCTACGTCCCCTCCCAAGATCTTGCCCCCTCCCAGCTCACTGGTGGTGATGGGGAAAAGTTGGAGAGACAGCCTTGATGCTGTGCAAGCACTGCTCAGCAGTAGCCAAAACACTGGTGTGTTATCAACACCTTCCTACATACCAATAGAAAGCACAGCACTATGCAGCTTGACCCAATACATCTATGACGATGTTTTACTCTCAGAGCTACACTTTCCATTATTCATCTTCTCTACCACAACTTCTCAGAACAGAACTACATCTTATCTTCTGAAGAAAAAAAACAACCACTGTGGTTGGAACGTAATTTATTTTCAAGTGTTCATAGGGATTTGTATATGTGTCCTAATAAATTTTAAACCCACAACTATATTTACCTAAATTCCGTAACAGTAGAGGTCTTGAAGGTATTTTTTCTGAATTATGTTAAGTACCCCAGTGTACTGGTTTTGGCTGAGATAGAGTTAAATTTCTTCATTGTAGCTTGTATGGGGCTATGTTTTGGATTTGTGCTAAAAATAGTGTTGATAACACACTGATATTTTAGTTACAGTTCAGAAGTGCTTACTCGGTGTCAAGGCCTTTTCTGCTCCTCAGACTGCACGACCAGTGAGCAGGTTGGGGACTGAAAAGAAGCTGGAGGGGGACACACTTGGACAGCTGACCCCAGCTGACCAAACAGATATCCCACACCATAAAGCACTGTGCTCAGCTGCAAAACTGGGGGGGAGTTTGGCCAGGATGGGCTTGGGGACAGGCTGAGCATCTGTTGGTTGATGGTCAGCAATTGTTTTCATTGGCATTGCTTGTCTGTCTTGGGTTTTATTTTCTTCTCTTTTTGGGTGTTTCCCCTGCCCCCTGTTGTCCTTACAATTTCTTGTATTAATTATTTTTAATTATTAAACTGGTTTTATCTGCGCCTGAGTTTTTTCTCACCTTTAGCCTTCCAATTCTCCCTCCATCCCTCTGGGGCGGGAGAGTGAGTGAGCAGCTGTTTGGTACTAGGGTTAAACCACAACACCCAGGGAGGGAAAAATGCAGGAGTCAGTACTTCTGTGGCCATCAAAACCCCTTGTGGAGGAGCAGGATTCATTTGTTGCACAGAACATGGCACTGTATGTTCCAGCTTCCAATTTGTTTGCCAAATCTACCTATCCCATTCATCAAAAACCGTATCTATCTTACTGTAAAATATATCCTTTTGTTTCCTGCATTTCTTCAGTTCATTTTCAGATAACAAAGCATTTTCACACCAGCCCTTGTTTCTTTCTGTCTTATATTTTGCATTTTGATAGTAGTAGAATTCCTACGTATATCTGTAGCAGTAAAACAGATTATTGTAAGAAGGGACGGTGTACTCAGTACTCTTTCAGAAGAAAAAGTAGGAAGAGACAGAAAAAATGAGCAGTGAACAACTCAATAAAGATGAATTATCAAGTTATGAAAAGAAAGGAAGCAAAACTCTAAACCTGTACTAGCTGCTTTGTCAGCTGTAGTCAGACAAATAAATGCTGCCTAGACCAAGTGAGGATTCATGGATTTTTTAACCTAAAGGATGATTGTTAATCATCCTTTCAAGGACTGCTTGAAATGCATTTTGGTAGCTGACTTAGATGCATGTCTCTTGATTTCTTTCTTTTTTTTTTTTTTGGAAATGCCATGTTGCTCTCTTTTCCATCATTTAGCCCGGTTTATGTTTGCCCTGTGGACTGACTACCAAAGCCTACGAGGTGAATTTCCCTACCTTTTACAGAGAACAGGCTATCTCTTGGGACAGAAGGGAGAGGAAGAGAAAAAAACAGTGTTAAGAATGGAGAAGTGACTGGTTTTCCTGGTTTTAGGTTGACACAGAAGAAATAGCTGCCTTTCCCTTGGTAGCAGCTAATGCCTGGCCCTCTGGCACTCTGGAAGTGATTCTGCACAGCACAATAGCACATTTTTTGTCTGTAGCTTTACTCTGTGCCTAAAACGAGCAGCATATGTGTGAGGGGCGGAATGGCTGGACGTTTGTCTCAAAGCTTGCCCGCATGAAGCTAGCAGGCTCCTTCAGGACATTGTGCAAGCTGCCACCTGCCCGCACAGCCCCAAGGACAGTGGCAAGGCCACAGTAGCACCCTGTCTGGTGGCAGCAACTGGGTGTGGGTGTGCACATGTGATCAGAACATGAGACCCCAGGCATGGGAGGGGGGCTCAGAGATGGGAGATACATGCCATTGTCCTGGGGAAATATGGCACAGGCGTGAAGTTGTTGCAGAGGGCCAATATGAAGTTGTTGCTGAGGGCAGTCTACGCAGGTGTGTGCCTCAAAAAGGCTGCAACCTCAGACCCTGTGTGCAATCACTGAAGACCCTGTGTGACCACCGACACCCGTGTGTGATCACCCACCACCGAAGACCACAGAAGCACAGACCCTCGGGACACCATGGATCCATGGTGGTGACTGTCTGCTCTTCTCTGTCTGGAACTCTTGCTTAATTTCCTACTTTGGCTTCCTTCCTTTCCTATTACTGCTTTCCCTTTTTTTCATCTGAAAAGTTAATAAATGGGTGGACTTACAACATCTGACCTCGTTTGTGTCTCCATCTTGCTTGAAGGGTTCAAACCTGAAATGAAAGGTTGGTCCAGACACCCCTAGCCTCCCAGACTCATCTGAGGTCAGATAGAATGCAAGGGGGCTTTCCTTTCATCCAACAAAACTGGATCCTAACAATACGGCCTGCAAAGTTTTACAAAAACCACCAAGGATCCTTGATTCATGACTACATATCCTTCCTAAATATAATTTGCATATACATATATATGCATATATGTATGTGTATGTAAACATGCATGCACACATGTCTGAGGTCTGCTCAACTTATAACTAACAATCAGACTTTACTTTTTGCCTTAGAAAATGTTGACAGAAAAATCATTAACTGAGAAAAATGCTGGGAAAGGAGAATAGAGTGAAAGGGAGATGTGCAACTTTTTAAATGTTTTACAACTGACCCCAATGGGCAAAGTAATTTTGAAAATATGTGTATTTCCCACCCTATTTACTTAAGAGTAAAACTGTTGGTACAAGTTACAAAAGAAGCTATTCAGTACAATGACAATATTCTAAACATTTAACAAAGCCTGGAATCAAGCCTTTTGGTTTGAGGTGGGGGTTTTTGGTGGTGGGTTTTTTTTTCCCTATGTCTTCACAGAACTCCAAATGTGATATTTTGTGACTTTAACATATATGCATTTTCTGTACAGTTTTGAAATCCTGCAGTTCTATATTCAGAATTTTTCCGACAGCAACTTGAAGGACAGTCCAATGAACTTATCTGCAGTGCTTTCTGGTAAAACTAGCAGCTCACTCTTCTGAACACTTCTTCTTTTCTGTAGTTTCATGGAACCAGAAGGAAATCAAGCAAGAAAGTCAAGTCCTTGAGTCCACTGGGATGGTAGTCCACAAATAGCAGAGAGTTTCCATTGTTTAGTGTTCTCTATGTATTTTTCCCCTTACTTGAGCAAGAAATTCAGAGGCAATTTTTGTGTTTCCAGATAAACATAAATGAAAGTATCAAGAACCACCAGCCTAAAACCAAAATGGTTATGAGAGCCTATGGTTGCATAAACCACATATTTCTGAACACTAATTTGGTGGGTAGCAACTTATTTTTTATTATCATTACTATTTTATTTTATTATACTATGTATTTTATTATCTTTTAGTATGAAACATTTATAATGAATACTTAATCCCTGCTAAAGGAAGTATAATTCTCCACAAAAATTTGAACTGCTGCTCACAGATGTAGTCCATTGTTTATTCCTGCTTCCCCTGCAGAAAGGTCTCATGTATGATGGAATCAAAACTTTGACAGGTCTCTTACTAAAGCTGTGTTTCACAAGCTCCCGAGGAAAACTCAGGTGTCAGAAACAGTCTTCATCGTCTGCTTTCAGCAAGAGACAGAGTGTCCTAGTGCCTAGCAGCAGTCTTCAGAGGCTCTTCCAATATGAAGACTGTGTTGCTGACTCCCAAATCATCCAGAGTAGCTGCAGGTGTATTCTGCTGCCCTTATGCTATCCTGAGACAATATTTTGGAACTCTAAGGAGTCCCAGAGTGGTCTTGTATTCTGGCTTTTCGCTGCAGTACATCCGAAAGAGATACAGTGTTTTAATGTTAAGCAATTACTTTATAATTGCTTCTAAGAAGTGAAAGCAGTTAAAGCAAATTGAAATTGCTTACCACATCCAGTTGCAAAGATTTTTAAACACACAGGTGACATAAAAGAATGGAAAATAATTTCCTCTGTTTACCTCAGCATCGTCTACAAGAACACTCTCTTCTTCTGTTTTGTCCAGATGAGAAGCTGTAGATGCTTACCTGAATAAGTTCTTTTGTACATCTTCAATACCAGCTCTGTTATCACTGAAGAGAGCTTCTGGTTGAGGAAGAATATCAGTCGTTATACTCACAGCCTCGTTTAGGATTTATTCCGGCTTTCATTTAGATTCTAATCTCACCAGCTTCATTTTCGTCTCCAAGATTATTGATCCTTAGTTTATTTCAGGGGATAGTTTCATCCCTGTCATCTTGGATTATGTACAGACAGTTTATCTGCTCTTATCTGACATCCTATCAAATCTTTAGAAGGGGGTACAACTGGTCTTCCCCTACTATTGTAATATGGCAAACATGAGTAAAAGCTTTCCATATACCATTTTACATAAATGTGCAAATTGACAATACTTTCCCTGCTCATTACTAATTAAGACCCAACAGAAGAGTAATTCACCACTCCGGAGCAATAACCTGTTTGACATTTTCAACCCACCATGTCTTTAAAGACTAACAAATTACAAAAAGCAAAGCTTGGCAAATTCAAATTGCCCACTGAAATAATGTCTGAGTTGGCTGAACCCAGAGGGTGCAGCAGCAGAAATCTCAAAGCCTACTTAAGATTTCTCTTCACCAGAGGTTTTTACATATATTTTATATTGATTATGAAATCAAATGAAGGCCTTCAAAGATTATGCAGATATCATGAGTGAAAAAACACTACCAACTTATATGCAATAATAACATGCTTCCATGTGGTGGATAATGTCCTTCCCCATATCATGGGAAGAGAATTAGGTCAGTCAGATTCAAAAAGGAAATGGAACGTGGGTTCCTTCAACTCTCTTTCTTCCTACTTCTCTCTTTCTCCCTACGCTCAGCATTGGACAAGGTCACCACAGTAACAGAAGGCAATAAGTGTTGTGTCCAAATTATTGAGATACATTCTGTGACATCCAAAAATACACACCTTCTACCAGTTTCTGGAAATGTTTTTCACCCTCTCCCTATTCAATAAGAGCAACATCACATTCTTCCCTTGGATGCTTTGCTGAGAGCCTGACAGCATTGCATGATCTAAGAGTTGGATCTAGTCTGCTTCAGCAGATGTTACATGACAGCAGGAGTTGTTGCTATTTGACTAAAGAGCTCTTTCTCATCTTAAGCCTGATATTGAAACTCTGATGTTTACATCAACTTTTACTCCATGCTGGCAGAAATTAAACACACTATACTAACTATCAAATCAAATTTTACTAAGAGGATTTGGGAAAAAATAACTGAACTGGTAAAACTTGAATGAAAATTGAGCTTAGAAATGTATTAACACTTGATGAGAATTCCAACTTCCTTGCGCAAAGTTTAGCTGAACTAATGATTGCCTAGTACATATGTAATGCATGATTAATTGTACTTTTCTCATCTAAAATGCATTACAATATAAAGTAAAACTAAGCAAATCGACAGCTCCAAGATTATGCTTACTTTAATGTATTCTTCATTTTACATTTTAAATGAATCAGTAATAGAATCCGTAGTTCTGTCTATGCCTACTTTTTTTTAACATGACATAGATTTGAATGAGCAACACTTCTTATGAAGAAATGTGGTCATGTGTAGATTACAGCATAAGACTGGTTAACCAGACTTTGAGAAAAATCATGCAAGCTAAAAGTGTCACAGTGCACTCCAATAACTTTATTTTTGTTAACATCATTCTAGCCAATATGCTTCAGCTAAGTAAGTTTTTGCTGTCAGTAGAAGGTCAAGATAAATTCATCTAGTGCAAGCACCAGAGGCTACAATATGCAGTTGCCTCTCCAAATGAGCTTGAGTTCACCAGTTTGTTTTACAACAAAGATGCAGGATTTTTTTTAACTCAGCTCACTTCCCATAGAAAGGAGATTTTGGCTATGCAACAATAGAATTTTCCACCTCTGCTTGGCTGAAAAAGCAAAAATTCCAAGTCAGGTCAGTGACAGCTACTTCGAATATTTTACACTGAAACAATGTAATAACCCGCACCTAGAGGTAATCAACACTTAGTAAAAAATACTGCTCAGTAGGATTGGGTTGCTCCTTGTGCTCTTACTGATTCATTTTTGAGCCACCTGATGAAAAATGGAAATTCAGTGACACTTTAAAAGAGGTCATTTTCTGCCTTGAGAAGTCCTCATTAAGTTTCAATTATTTTGCCAGTTTGTACAACAGTCTTTCAGTTACATTCCTAACACATGTAGGTGGCTAATGCCTCTTCACATATGTTTCACAGCAGGTTCTGAACTATTAGAGCACTTAACAACTAAAAGTTCTTTTCCAGTAGAGCATGTAAATATGACCCCTGTTGGTTGATGTGCCTATAGTACCTGATAAGAATCACTGAATCAAGTACTGCATTGAAAGAGGTGAACAGTGGAGGAACCTGTTCTTACCAAATCACATTACAAACTGTAATAACAAAGCAAAAATAAATGACACTGGAGGTGCATTTCAATTAAACTATCTGCTTATTATGCTTACTAGGACTGGCCAGAAAACCTACTTTTTTTTTTTTTTTTTTTTTTTTTTGTGATGAGCGTTGAGACTTTACACTTTGTTTTGGTTTGATTTGGTTTTGTTTTTTCTAAACAGGGTAGAAAAACAAAATCAAAACCCCTGCTTTGATTTGTTTGCAAGTTGGGTGTGAGGGAAAAAAGAAAGTAGCAGGATGGATGTGCCTCCTTCCTGGCTGGAACTTTCGTCTGGGGCATGGGAGAACCACATTCAAGGCTCTTTCTGAGTCACTGCAGTGACTAGTTTTTCCATATCTCAAATAATTAGGTGACCCACCAATCTAGGGAGTCCTGTGGGCTCTTCCCTTGTGGCTTTGATCTGAAAGATCAGCCTGTTTATGTCAGACACCATCATAACAATTATTTTTCAAAAAATGTGCAGGTGAAAATTTCCTGACTAATTCAATTACTTGAGTTAAACTTGAGCCTCAGTGTTTGCTACAGATCTGATATGTATGTCAAATCTTTTCCTGCACACATGCCCATCTATCCTTTTATGAATTTACATATCTTCCCACATAAAAAATTACCATCACATTACTCCACATTTTACAGAGGTTTTAGTTCTGATCTCCTGTACTTTGTAGAACAATGATCGGTTGATTACAAAAGCACAGGCAGATTTACCATGGGGCTTTGGGAGATTTAAGAGATTCTCATTAACAATGTCTAATGTCAGATGCTTAAGTCACGCATTGAAGTCATTCCCAAAATAAGAGAGGAGAGAAAAAAGGAACCCATGTGAGATCTTAACACCATCACTTAAGTAACATCATAAACAAAAGGACACAGAACACAATATAATGAAGTCAGGAAAAGTTATGCAGAGAAGTCATATTAAACCAATCAAACAAAACAATAACAAAAGCACAAACAAAACACCAGTTTTCCCATAAAATTTAGGGTAACAGAGACATAACCTTCAAATACATGTAACAATTCTCAGTAACAGAGGAGAAGTACAGTGCCTTAAGAATGTTCTCTGGCTATTCTGTATTGCATAATTTGGAGAATGTAAATCAATTACTTAACAGCCTTGCTTCTCCTAGTTTCCCTAAAACTTTAGTACCTGAATAACTGTTATAAAAATCCTCCTATGTAAGTTCTGGAAAATAGCAAAAGCAAACACTGTGTTTCTTCCCTATGTTATATATGTAAACTGAAGAACACATGTATCTCAAATGGAGTTTCTTCTGCTAATCTGTGAGCAAACAGGTACGTTCATACAAAATTACCAATGGATGCCTTTTCTTTTTATTAATGTTCAATTAAATTGTGGAATTAAAGATAAAATTCTGGGTAGAGTTTGACCTTAATCTAAAAAACCTCCTGCATTATTTTTCTGTTAAACACCTTTTAATTATCTCATATAAAAAAAAAATTATTTCCTTAGATGTACTAGTAGTAGAATAACATTTGAAATGATTAGCATATTTCCACCTGAATTTAGAAGAATAAGAATCTCATGCTGTGCTGGAGTTTTTCAACCTCATAACACTATGCTAAACAGCATGTTTCTCTCAGAAAGGTGTTGATCCTTGAACACTAATATCTGCTAAAAAAAGGGTGGGGTGGTGAAGAAAGGGAGGGGAGGTTGATGTAAAAACAGTGCAGCAAATTTATATAACAAACGGACTAAAAAAAAAAAAAAAAAAGCTAATGTTTTATCTTTAAAGGCACGCATATTTTTGTCCTGGTCAACCAGTCTAACATCTTTCATATACTGCATAATGCAAGCCTAAATCAGAAAGGCAAACAAATGTTTCAGATGAAGATCTCTCTTCAAGGCTTTTATAAAAGCTGTTGTTAGTATTAAAAACAAACTCATTGAAAAGATCATATAAGGTATTCATGAAAATGTTTAATTACTATCAGATTTAGGAAAGGTCTGTTTTATAATCCCACATTATAGTCATTCAAGGGACAATTAGTCTACACAAAAGTGAGACTCTCAGGGTTTAATATTTCCCTTATTTTCAGAAAAACATTGCAAGAGAATGTTGGGTGATTTTCTCCAGTACCACTTCTGTTATGTTACCTACAGAAAGGATTTGTATCTGAATCCATTGTTTGTTTCTACTTTTGTTTCTCAAAAAAGGTAGAAAACCAGGTTTCATCTAGGTTAGTGAAATATTTATAAGAGAACACAGAAGTCATGAAAAGGCTGGAAAACAAAATCCAGGAGATCACAGGCAAGAATAAAAAACAGAAGACCAGCTTTGAAGCTAAGGCTCTTTTACACCGTCACTAAAGACATAGTTTCAAACCCTCCACTGTATGAAACCACATGGAAACAACGGCATTTCTGAGGTTGTTACCTCTCATATTTCACCCCAAACTTGTCGTGCCATAAAAGTTAGACTCATGAAACAAGTTAGTGATTTTTCATTACTTATTCCATACTCCCTTCCTTTGGCTCTGTATGATTTTGGTTTAAATCTTGGTAAAAGGGAACTTACCTCCTCTCATTAATTCATATATGAAAACAGGGCTGGAACTAGAAAGACAAAGGAAAGCATGGAAGTGCAAAGGAAGCGAATGAGACTGCAGTGTCACAAGAAGGTAATGACAGAACCACTGCAACACTGGCAATGTGACAAATACAAAAAAAGATCCGAAGCCCAACATTTAAGGGCAGTGAAATAAAGAAATTCTCATTAGAGATATCTGGAAACATCATGGGGTTGGGATGGAATGGGGACAGTGACAACACCAAAACAAAACCCCAAAACCAATAGAAACTTTCTCAAAAACCAAACAAAAAAAATAATGAAAAATTCCTTTCAACCCCTGGAAGCTGATGATTTCTGTCAGATTGCTGTGCTCCCTGTTACTTTTGCTTCTGTTCACCCTGCACAGACCATCCTAAGAAGTAAGTTTGGTCTTGAAATTTTACATAATTAGTGTCTTTCCTTTCTGCAGAACTCTGAAATTGAACAGAAGCAGAGTTTTGAAGAGCTTTTAGTTTTAGAAATCTAAACTAATCTACAAATCTGAAATTATTTTGTGTTCTTTATTCCAAATTTACTGAAGAAATAGAGGGGGCTTATTTCTGATACTGAACAAAATATTGTTAAAATTCAAATCAGTTTTGGTCTCTGAAGAATTTCTTCCTAAAGCTCTTCTGAATTTTGATTTAAAGAGCCAGTAGAAAACAGAGGTTTCATTATTAATTCTGATCTAGATCAAAGAAATATTTTCTCCACTAATCCCAAATATTGTCCTTTTTTTCACATTTGGTTTAATTTTGTCTATGTCCAATAATAAGAGTTTATCTTATTTATAGTAAGGTTAAAAATATTCTGAAAAAACGTTATTTCCTATTCATCTTAGTGAGAGTGTGTCTATCATTGCTATTGAGTCTCAGGAGTGACTTTCAAATAGCTAAAGATAGTGTCTATTTCTGGTTTAGAGTTTCTTTTTTGTTTTGTTTTGGCTTTTAACTTTTTTTTCAGTAATCAGTCTAGATACATTGATCCTCAGAGAGCCACAGGGTATAACTTCTATTACTCAATTCTCTCCTCATTTCTTTTTATTAGTCTGCCTTGAAGCTTTTAAAATTCCACTAGTCAGTCTTAGTTTAAACTTTTCTCATTCACATACACTTTAAACAGACAATGAAAATCTATTCTTACTCTATCAGTATTAGTCCAATATATGTACATTTAATCTAAGAAAACTAAGAAGTTTTTTTTCAATTATACTTAAAGGTTAAGGTAACACAGGTAGCAGATCCTGTTTTTCTAACTGACTTTTTCTCATACAAGTTTAGAATTCTCTTCTATTCATTTTTCTCTTTCAGTGAACAGTTGCAAGAAGAGTTAGAATATTATTAGCCATATTATGTGCTGTATCCTGCAAGAACAGCACATAACATGGCGCAGGCTGGGTGAAAGATGAAAATATATTAAATGTAGACATGGTGCTGGCAGAGAATTGTCTAGGTTTTTATGTATTTGTACATAGATAGAAATTCAGGATGCATCTTCAAACAAAAAAATAATGTGTTGATGTGCACAACCACATCATTGAATTTTACTCAAAGCTTTGAATATATTTTTTTAAAAAAATCATTCTGAGAAGAAAAAATAATAGATCTTAAAATAAGAGACATGAGTTATTTAAGAGTTTAGTGATCATTAAAGTTCAAATCCATAAGTACATTTTTTTTTTCCCTTCAACAACTGGTGCATACTTTATCTAAACTACTACTAACCTGTATGTCGTTCTGAAGTTATTGTTCTAGAGCACAAATTATTTTTTGTTGTAGAAGGAAAACACTAGATTCTTCACTAAGCTTCAACCTAAAGCTCTCCCAGAAAACTAATTTTGATCACAGGGAGTATTATTTTTTCAAAATGATGTTAAAAAGTATATCCACTAATGCAATAATAATATATTTAGATTACTTTATCACAAAATAAGATTAATATACTTCTCATCTAGGATGTTGCCACCAGTTCTCATGGTAGTAGATGAAAATAACTTGGAATGGGATAAGAACTGCTACAAATATTCATCAAGCGTACTATTTAGTGTAGTCAAAATAGTTATTTTTTCATGTGCCTATTTTCTCAGCAAGTTTGTATAACCTTAACCATATTACTTAAAATGTTTTTCTCCTGCTTAGGGGACAACAGTGAAAGGTTATTTACCTGTTCCATCTGCTACTTAAAATAAAGACATTATGGTTCGGCATTTTTTTTTCTTTTCTTCTGATTTGAATTATTACCATTCAACAGTCAAGTGAATAATGTGATAGCAATATCAGAATGGGATGGTGGTGTTCTAAATGTGTATCTAAGTGATAGATAAGCAGCCTGGAGAAATTGGAGGCTCTACCTTCTTACTGACATCGTAATTTCTTTTTGAGATTTGAATCCTTTTGCTGTAGTTATTTGGGGTTATTTGCTATGGTTTAAAGGACACCATCACTGAAATCAATCCTTAGAACTCTAGTCATTAGTTGTATGCCTTCTAATATAGAAAAATCTAAAATAAACCCCAGCCACCCAACAACACTGTAAGTTCTTAATTTCCAAATTATTCTACATATCTTTCTGTGGAAACCTTTCTAATGCTTAAACTAGATATATTTCTTAAGGTATCAGAAATTACTTTCTTGTTGAGCTTATTTCTCAAATTAAATTCTTTTTGATGATCTAAAAATTATTTTGTAATCTTTTGTTTAGTGTGAGAATTGTGACTAAGCTCAACAAAAGACTTTGAATCTAGCATGTGTTCATTAGTTATAGGAGAAAAGCCACTCCAGAATTGCTAAGGGACCTGAGATCAAGAATTTAATTAATGTTAAGAATCTTTAAATCAAATTAAGTTTAGTAATTTTGATCTGCTAACCATGGTACTATTTTCCCCTTTTCCTTTAATGCATAGGGTAAATATTCCAGTTTTAGAAAGAGACGTTTAAATTACAAAAGTATTTCCATACTCAAGCTGGGAAGGGGCAGGAAAGGGTGAAGAAAATTAAAAGAACCAGGAGAAAATACCATTCCCTGATTTATAGACTATTTTAAACATAATGCTGAAGAAAATGTACTGAAGTGGAAGGTTGTTTTCTCCTTTATGCTGTTATGCACTTCTGTTCTTAGTTGTTTGTTTGCTTACAGAGATGAACAGAATGATTTGCAGTAAGTGCTGTCAAGCTGAGGAATGGAAATGGCATGTTGTTAGTTTGCTCAGTTCAGATCATTTTTTATATTTTCTTTCTGGTTATTATTCTTGAGAAAAAGCTTGCCAAAATTAAAAAAACAAACCAAACACCATACGTAGTATGATTTTTTCACTTCCTGGTCATCTCAATGTACTGTTCTTTTGATAATATTTTAGCTAATAATCTCTTAATTTTTCTGTAATTTCCTCTGATAATATTTTAACTCATGAATGCACAACCTCTTAATACACATGAAGGACATATGCCAGAAAGCAGTGGTTTTTGTATTCATTTTAATAATTATACAGACTAGATTTTTACCTAGTTTTAATGTTTAGGAAACACTCAAAAGTTTAAATATTAATTCTTTACTCTTTAGACACCATTTTCTGAGCTAGCCTTTGTTTTCTATCAAAGTTCAATAGGTGTAAAATCCTGTTTCTGAAAGATTTAAACATTAAAGCTCTCATGGTTTTGCTATGTTTCATTTCATAAGTCATCAACCTAAGGACGTAATGTACTCAGTTTTCCTTGCATTACATTTTCTGTAGAAATTGTATTTTGGGTCCCATTTGCCTTCTATTGGCCAGGATATTTTAGAACTAGAGCTCCCAGGATCCACATCATGAAAAAAGAAAGAGAACAGGAACAATTCCCATGAGAAGGATGTCCTGTCTGGGTAAATGGATTAGTCAGCTCCTAATCATGGAGAAATGCTAACTGAATACTGCACAAGTTTTAAATGAAGTATTTCAGTATAGTTCATTAAGCCAAGAGGAATCTTTTAAACTGTTTGTCCTGACAAATATTAAACTATTGGAATATCCACAGAGGATGAAATTGTAAAATACGTGTACTTCCACTCACTCTAGGAACTTTTGAGCTGTACAGTCTTATCCAGGAGCAAAAGGCACATACCAACTTGCCTGCATTATCTCAAACATGTCAGTCAATCACTGCTACAATGTGTGTACCTCCAAAACAGTCAAGTCTTTTTTTTTATTTTATTTGAAGTTTTCTTTGATGCTGTTCACAATTTCTTGTGACTATAAAGCCTTCAAGAGATAGTTTAATTTTTTTTTTCTATTTTTCTGTCCCTGCAAAGGGATGCTAAGCCTGCTCACAATTTATTACATTTGGTTTTTAGTCTTTCTAAGAAGTAGGTTATTAATAAACATTCTTGTCCTAGATTATCATTTTACATGACATTGGAATGATGTTTATTGATGACTGCCTGTAGGATTAGGTATTTATAATAAAAGCAGTAACCTTGTTTATTTGGACTTTAAATGCTGCAGCTGAGACTAAGTAAATATACTTTGTAACTGTATTGTAAGTGCTGCACAGAGACATTTTTGCAGCTGTTTTATAAAGTGGTTGCTGTTCTTAAAAAGTTTGTCATTTGAAATTTTCTCTGGAGATAAATTCATAGGACAGCTCCCATGCATGAGTATCCTATGAGAACATCAAACCTGCTCTCCATGCTATTTACTGGCTTGCAGCAATATGGCTTGGTGGGTTGACCTTGGCTGGCCACCATGCATGAACAAAGCAGCTCTCTCACTCCCCTTTCTCAACAATACAGGAGGAGAAAATACAGTGAAAATCTCATAGGTCAAGATAAGGACAGGGAGATTACTCACCAATTACCATCGTGGGCAAAACAGACTCAAACTGAGGAAGATTAATTTGATTTAATTTATTGCCAGTTAATAACAGAGTAGGATAGTGAGAAATAAAAAAACCCAAAACCTAAACCTACCTTTCCTCCAATTCCCCTTCTTCCCAGGTTCAACTTCACTCCTTACTGTTCTACCTCTTCCCCACCCTGAGAGGCACAGGGTGATGGGGAATGGGAGTTGTGGTCCGTTCATAACAGCTCTTCTTTGACACTTCTTCCTCACACTCTTCACCTACTTCATCATCGGGTCCTTTCCATGGGGTGCAGTCCTTCAGGAACAGACTGCTTCAACATGGGTTCCCCACAGGCCACAGTTCATGCCAAGAGCCTGTTCTGGTGTGGGCTCCCCACGGGCTGCAGTGTGGATAGCTGCTCCAACATCATCCTCCATGGGCTGTAGGGACACAGCCTGCATGACAATGGTCTCCTCCATGGGCTGCAGGGGAATCTCTGCTCTGGAGTATCTATTCCCCCTCCTACTTCACGAACCTTGATGTCTGCAGAGCTGTTTCTTTCACATTTTTTTCAACCTTCTCTCTCACAGTTGCTACACTGTTTTTTTACCCTTTACTAAATACGTTATCACAGAGCTACCACTAACATCACTGACTGGCTTAGCTTTGGGCAGCAGCAGGTCCATTTTGGAGCCAGCTCAAACTGGTTCTGTCTGACATGAGAGCAGCCCCTTCTCACAGAATCCAACCCTGCAGACCCCATGCTACCAAAACCTCACCACTTTAACCCAAAATATATTATTAACTCAAAGTTTGTGCTCTCACTTTGAGGTGCTTATTTTCCCTCCCTATTTTATAAAGGCACACAGGATAAATCTTGATAACAGCTCCACTCCTTAGGCAGAAAGAAATACCTTTATCCTAAGGGTTAAGCTCTTCCTGGCAAGAAAGGGAACTTCTTTGAAAACCAGTTTGGAGTTGACTACAACTTCTCAAGGGCTGAGGACAAATACAGACCCTATCTCTTTTTCTCCCGGTGCAAAGAAATGTCTAATTCTCCAGTGTGAATCCTTATGTTATATACATATATGCTCCAGAGTGCAAATGAAAAGCTTACAGTACAAATACAGCTACTGTATAAACATGAGGGATAAAGCAGAGCACAAACCATGAACAATAGTCACATTTTCTTTAGTTAAATTTTATTTATAAATACATAATTTACTCATATTTTACCACTGGAAAACGCTTAGGTTCTATAGTGACTCAGAGTAGGGACCTACATTGCTGTCTGTCATGTTTCTAGCCTTGAAAATTTTGGATATTTATGGATAGACTCAAGGGAAGATATTTTCTGACATCTGAGGTTCTCCCTAAGCCTATCACTGATAACTGTTCCCATTTTCTTTTCTACAATGGCAATATATGCAGCAGTAGTTGAAAAACTGGAAATGTGTTTGAGCTCAGAAGTGCTTCCTGTATATGAGCACAACTCTGATTCTTCCCTACCACAGTGTCCATCTTTCTCTCTTTTTTTGTTGATTTATGAAGAGGCTTTAGGGTCTTGCAGGATTCTAACTTGAACCTTGTTTTAGGCCACAATAACACAATTTCTTTGCATTTTACCCCACCTCAGGTAGCCTCACCATCAGCCATCTAGTTTCTGCTGACTGTATAGGTGCTCAGCCTTTCCCATGCATATGCTCCTAAACATGATAAAATACTTCAAATGTCAAAATAACATCTCAATTTTTTATATAAAGTATTTATTGTAACATCTCCTTACCAAAATACGGGAAAACACATGATACTCCTAAGATGTAATAGGAAAGAGAGCAATAATAGCTTCAATTAATATGCAAGTTTGCAAACTGTACTTAAGCTATAAACAAGTTTTAAAATAGTATTTTAAATCTGAAAGATTTCTGGATGGAAAATGAGATGTCTTGATTAGGGAAATTTTAAATGAAATTTAACACTTCTATGTTCCCCACAGACTTTATAAATTACTTTTCTCTATAGTAAAAAAAAAAAAAAGGTGAAATATTTGTAATTTTAGACAGAAAATCACTGGATGAAGACATTTCATTTGACTTCTCTGAATTCTGAAAGCAGTCAAAAAATAATTGTAAGAAGGATAGGAAAACAATTAAGAATATAATCAATATACACAGTTCTCTGGTTCCATTGCCATTATCTGAAGTACTCTGAAGGCTGACAGTAAACTCCTGGAATCATCTTAGCATGTAAAAATGATGGCGATAGGTGAAAAAAAGCTAAACATGTAGTTTGTGGGACTTAATAACACTAAAGACAAAGATGGAAATATTCTGACAGACACTAATATTATAAATAAAGAGCCTCACATTCTTCCTGTCTAGACTAGTTCTGGGATGCACAGTTTTATTAACTCAAAGAAATTGTTATGTTGCCAGGCTCTTCAGTGTTATGCAGAAAAGACTGTAAAAACACATCTGCATTCACATTGTATGCTAAAATTAATGAAAAACAAGGAAAAAATGCTCTTACAGTAAGAAAACATCTCTCAACAGGTATTTACTTCCAAAAAAGTGAACTCTCCAATTTCCTAGAGCTGTTTTAATCCAGAGTATGGCGATAAATAACAAATAGCTAGAGGCAACTTGACATAAAAACAACGAGAGTATGGAAATCATGCAGATCTGTGTGTTAATCAGTAAAAAATCTGTTAAAACAGCAAAAAACTCTGTTAAACTAGCAAACAGGCAGAGAATCAGAATCATGCATTTAGTCCATCTGTATAAAACTTTTCCAGATTCCCATACCCCTATCTGAGGTGACTAAATGCATACAATTTTCTTCTTTTGCTCAGGGCGATATTTCTTTATCAGCAATTTTTATTGTTTCTGCGTGGATATCCTAATTTTGAAATTTTCCATTTGTTTGTGTAGAATCTCTCCACATATTATGATCTATTCATACATATAGGTACTCAATCCATTATGATGAAAAATGAATACTTCATTCCCTTCAACACTAAAAAAATAGTATTGGTCATATCAATTTTTAAGTTTCATAGCAATATGCTTATAGTTTAGGGTCATCTTTGTTCTTCAGAACCTGGCTGTTTACTTTAAGCCACATAAATAGCAGACCTCATAATAATTTCTTCACAACATTTTTAATTTAATTTAAAGATATAACATCAATATACAGATAAAGATTTCTTGCAACTACAATATCATGTACTACAACTCCTGACCTAAGAAGGGTCTAAAGTTTTATTAGCTTTAATCCTCACCCTGAAACTCTCATGGCAAATTGTCTGCTGTTAAAGATTTGATTATATTGCTCTGGCTTACAAATTAAATGTTGTGTCTGATCTTTGGCACAACAGATATCTCTGACACCTTTATTCATTATCTGTTGAGAATGGTTTTTTAATCAACATTCTTATTTCAAATGGAGACACATTTTCTGTGGCTCTGGTCTCCTAGCAACATAGTTTATTGTCACTGATTTTTGTCATTTCAAGAGATCTGTGTTCAGAATGTTTTTCATGGCTGTTAGTTCTCTGTATAGCTTCACAGACTTAATATTTTGTTATCTGATATCAAAGCTGGCTTATTTTACCATAACCAACAACACACCAAACACCAGAATAACTTAAAATGACCACCACCTAAACTTAACAACAAACCAAATTCTAATAGAAGAAGTAGTTTACTTTTTATAAAGACTACAGTTAAAATGTGTGGTTTGGACATTGATTCATTTGTGCTCTAAAATTTATCCTATTGGATAAATAGGATTGGAAAATGATGTAAAAGGGCAAGTATGCTCAGCTCTGCTCTATTTTTAGAAACAATCTTAGCTCAAAATATTTTACTGTTTAGAATTTTTCAGTAAAAGCTAAATTTCTGGATTTGTTCTCACATGAAAAAAGTCACACCTTTTATTAGTTAGAGATTTGATTAGAATATGAGATTGGCAGAAGTGGTTTGGTTGGGGTTTTTGCCCCTGCAACTGAAACTACTAGTTTGTATAATTGCTGTAGTCATCAGTTATGGATTTAACACAGATGTGAATCTTGATGTAGTCTGAGCCTTGACCTCCAGCATAAGTATTTATTAAAAGAATTTTCAATGTGAGGATTAAGGGAAAATTTAATATGAAAAACATAATATTTTTAACTTGTTAATAAATGAATAAAATTATTTTGCAAATGCAGAATTACGTCTCTTCATTAAAAGGGACAGCATAAGTTATAGCATTTTCTAGAACTTCACAAGTAGGACTTACATGAACTAAATGAACTAAGCACTCATTTAAATGAAGAAAATATGGAGGAATTAAAGAAAAAAAAATACTGTTGATGTGAATAAGTAACTGAACAGTCATTCCATAAGGACAGCACAAACAGATGACTTTGGAAAGGCTGGACAGTAACCCATAATCTTTCTAGTAACTATGCTGTGCTTCAGATATAGTTTTAAATTGTGTTTCTTTTTCGTTCTAAGGTATATCATAAAAGAAATGCAGAAGGCTTTGAGCCCACTACAGATAGAAAGAAATTAAAGGGTCAAATCGGAATTTATGCAAGTAATGGTACAATGTCAACAACCAGGAGCAATAAGTTGCAACCTACACAATGAGAGTTAAGTTTCTTCATAGTAGCTTGTATGGTGCTCTCTTTTGGATTTGTGATGAGAACAGTGTTGATAATATAAAGATGGCCGAGCAGTGCTTACACAGTGTTAAAGCCTTTTCGGCTTCTCAGGCTGCCCCACCACCAAGTAGGCTGGGTGTACACAAGAAGCTGGGATAGGACACAATTAGGACAGCAGACCCTAACCGACCAAACGGATATTCCATACCATATAGCATCATGCTCAGTAATAAAAGGAGGGGGAAAGAATGAGGAAGGGGGAAGTTCAGAGTTATGGTGCTTGTCTTCCCAGAATAACTGTTACATGTGGTGAAGCCCTGCTTTCCTGCAAATGGCTGAACACCTGCCTGCTGATGAGAAGGAGTGAATTAATTCCTTATTTTGCTTTGCTTACATACGCAGCTTTTGGTTTAGTTATTAAACTGTCTTTATCTCAACCCATGAATTTTCTTGCTTTAATCCTTCTGACTCTCTCCCCCATCCCACTGAGAGGGGGGAGTGAGCAGTTGGCTTTGTGGAACTTAGCTGCCTACCAGGGTTAAACTACAACAGTTGGTGTTCCATCCTTTTCTGATTAATTGATTTTTACCCTCTTTAAGTCTATTGAAAATCTTTCTGTGCTATGGAATTGGTCCTGAATGAAGAGGCAGACAATTTTAGCCTGTGGGTAGATCAAATTGAGTCCACTGATATCACAACATGGTTTTACCATTGATTTTGAGGGGGAGTTAGAATGTCACCCTCTTCAACTAATGGCTTATCACTGTCTTTTCCTTCTAATGACTCAATTAAAAAGAGAAAAAAATCTCTTTAGATAATATTCTTCTAGAATGCCATTTTCTTTGGCATACATTCCTTTTTTTAATAAACCATAACCAGGATTTGTTGATAATGATGCCAAGTTGTAAAAAATTTCTTTCTAAAGAGTCTATTGATCTTTCTACATGTGGTTGCCTTCTATTTTTATTTTTTTTAATTTTCAATGCAACCATGCAGTGTAATCATTCCCCCCAAAATTTAAAATATCAAATGCAACTAGTTAATGTCTTAAAAAGCTAAATAATCAGCAATATGTTTGGCATGTATAAAATATATATTTTTACATATTATTTTTTCTGAAATGATTTGTGACAGTTGAGAACAGAAGGTGTAGGAACTCAGGGGAAAAAATGCAGTTAGAATTTAAGATGTCTGAGGATTACTTAAAGCTTGAAATATCCTCCCTCTTTACCATTCCATAATTTAGGTCAGAAGCCAAGTAAACGTTGGCTTAATTTTTGTATTTAAACTGTTGTTATTATCCAAGTTTTTTTGATGAGAGGAAGGCCCCCTTGCTTTCTAGCCAACCTCAGACGAGTCTGGGAGACTAGGGGTGGCTGGACCAACATCTTGTTTCATGTTCAAAACCTTTGAGCAAGATTAAGACACAAAAAAGGTCAGATGTTGTAAGTCCACTCGTTTATTAACTGTTCAGGGGAAAGAGAGAAAGCAGCAATTGGAAAGGAAAGGAAGGAAAGATAAGAAATCAAGCAAGACGTCTGAATAGAAGAACACAGACAGTCACCACCATGGATCCACAGCATCCTGGGGGTCCATGCTTCTTCAGTGGTGGGTGATCACACACATGGGGTCAATGGTCGCACAGGGTCTTTTGTGGTCTTACAGGGTTCTCAGTAATTGCACAGAGTTTTCGGATGTCTCTCATGGGGTTGGTGATCACGCAGGGTCTTCAATGAGCTCCTGCAGGGTCAGTGATTGCCCAGGGTCTTCACTGGGCTCTCACGGGGTCTGTAATTGCACACAGGGTCTGAGAAGGTGGCCTTTTATAAGCTGCATGCCTAAGGCACACGCTTGCACAGATTGCCCTTGTAAACAACTTCACACTTGCCTGGGCAACAGCTTCACGCCTGAGCTGTGCTTGCCCAGGGCAATGGCACACATCTCCTGTCCAAGCCCCCCTCCCGTGCCTGGGATCTCATGTGCCAACCACGTGCACACGCCCACAGCCTGTTGCCGTCACTGGACAGGTCGTCACCAGGGCCTCACTGCTGTCCTTGTGGCTGTGGAGGTGTGGGAGGGCAGCTTGCACAACTGCCCTGTAAGGTCTTGTTAGTTTCATGTGGGCAAACATTGAGACAAATGTCCAGCCAGTCCGTCCCTCACAACTGTATATAAATTGTAGCTTATTTTTACGATACATAACACTGCATATTTTATTCAAAAAAGTACTTATGTATGCTTCATAATTTTTCTATAAACCTATTCTTATGTACCAGTTATGATGGTTACTCATAGCAAAGCACTGGAATATATTCATTTGAGTGAACCTCTGAGCAAGATTACTCACATGCTTAAAATAAAGCATTTGCTTTTGGTCTTTCCTGAATTGGAAGCCTAATATTCAAAGGGCTAATGAAATGTGTCTGGGCTAATAGTTCACATTATTTAAATGTATGTAAGAAATACACTATAGTCTGTGTGGTTAGACTGTGAAGTTCTATTTAAAGCACATTGTGTTAAAACACAATCACTTTGCCCACAAAATGTTTTCTGTTTCTTGCTTTGCTTTTGTTTACTAGCTATTATACAGCAATAAGTCTCACCCGTCATGCTAATATTATATGCTAATTGTAACCAAGCTTTTTGGAGCTGTGTGAAGATGACAGTGTATTTGCATTAAAAAAAGATTTTTTGATAAATTGCTTTTGAATATTGTGCATTCCCATATGACACAGGTCTTCTTACTACCTGTTAAAACAGTAGTATGAACACTTCCTAGTTACACTGAAGAAAAAAAATAAACAGTATAACAATTTAATGCAAAATACCTTGGAAGATATTTTTTATCACATTTTAAAAATAGGTTCACTAGTGTGCACATAAGCAGATGGTTGAGAAGTAAAAGTAATATAATAAGGTTTTTATTTTTTTTAATCAATACAGTTAGCATTTTGTGCTCAGTGGCCCTTAAATGGAGTGATGCATCATTGTGAAATGACATTGTACATTATGGATTTCAGAATGTCACCTTTATAAATATCTTATTGACCAAAAAAGTTTGGCAAGGGTACACTAAAAGGATATCTTAGAAACTGAAGAAAATAACTTGCATGCAAATGTTTCTAAGAGAGAGAAAATGGTCAGAGTCAGTGTAGTGAGGCAATTTCCAGTGTAACAGAAAAAGAAAAATATGTTTATCTTAAAGGGTAGTTATCAGCTGCCAAATTATTTTTGTGAAAATTTATTTTAAATACTAAATATTCTAAAATGTCATTTGGTTTATCACGTGAGAAGTTTTAAAAGAACAATAATATTAGCTTTCACAATCATAGCTGGGGGCATTAAATCTAACTAATTTTTATGCTTTGAAAATGTACATGTAAATAAATGTGAAATGAAATTTATTAGAAGCAGCATTTTATTTTCAGTTGTGGCCATAACAATTGGAATAGTGGAGGGCAGTGAGGTTTTCTCCTTGGGGTGGTTTATGTGATTTACCCAGCAGAATCATTCTAGAAATCAGTTCTTTCCTTTTCACTTTTTTGTTTGGTTGGTTGGGTTTGGGGTTTTTGGTTTTTTTGTTGTTGTTGTTATTTGTTTGTTTCCTGTAATTTCAGCGTGGTTACTGCTGAGAGCATGTCTGCTTCTTAATCAGGTAGGGGGAGAAGAAGTATTTTTTTCTGGCAAATTCCCTTGACTCTGTCTAGATTACTCAACTGATGTGGTTTACATAAAAAGAGATTTGTTTGCCTTGGCTAGTTGGATAAGCAAATAAACCTTGTTTCCTCTTAAAGCAAGGAACATAAGCAAAATCCCTGACACGTTCTTAAGACCTGGTGGCAAGGCTCGTTTAGTCAAGACATAGCTCTTGGTTTAATGTGGAGCGGGAAAAAAGAAAGAGTTTTGTGCCTATCATGCTTGCAGAAAGACCTGGAAATCATAAAACCTAAGAAAGGACAGGGAATAGTTGTTATTTTATACAGACAGCTAACTTAAAACATACATTTTTAATTTTTTTTTTCTATTGTGGTTGATCTCTGGGTTTTGTCTGGTTTAGGTGGACAATCTTTCAGCCATTGTTATTGTAAGACAGCTCTTTTTAGTCCCATTTTCCATCTTCAACAGTTGTCACAGGAAAAAAGCGCTGTGGTTTGAACAATGTACATGTGGTTTGAAGCAAATCAGCATCAGAGTGGTTTATTGATTTATTAACGACATGTAATTAAGCAGCAATTAATGAACTATACTTTCAGGATCAATAACAGTAATACAGCAGGTATACCACAATACTAGACTGTTACAAAACTTAACATCCATCTAGAAATTTCTGCACACATTTTTTTAACTAATCCTAATCTGGTCTAATCATGCATGTCTTCACAGAGATACAGTTACTTGACCTCAGGGGTTCTGTCCCTGCCCAAATGCACCTCTTCCCACCACCACTAACCCACCCATTCCTTGCAACATCATGCCAATTATGACTACAGGTATTTTCACTACAACATTTACCTCTGCTGTAACAAATTTTCCTGCTTTTTTATACTTCTGTACAAGCGAAGTCCCTCTTTGTAAATCCTCACTCTTTACTCTGGGAAATAGTCATCTTACTTGTCTAATATGACAAGTTGGGGGCAAACCTTCTGTCAGGCCACTTTCAGCATTTGATCCATGCTTGTTTTCTGCACTTAGCTACTGCCAGAAGTGCACTACATGAGAATGCTGAAAACAATAACTAAACCCTGCTCAATTTTTAAAGTTTGAAATGAAAAATAGAGTAAGAAAGAAATGTTTATTTACAATGCAATTTATTTTTTATTTTGGAAGGACATTTTTAATTGTTAAGCTAGTTAATATGAGAATCAACCTCAATAATTTTTCTTCTTTCCTACAATATCTTTACCTGCATTGAACTGTAAAGTTCTTTTTAGACATAGCTTTACAAATTGGTGAATTTGAAACAATCTTACCCAACTACGAAGTATTAATATTTTTAAAGTGATAAAAGTTGTGTCTTTGGAGAAAGGGCCTTTTATGAACATGAAGAAGTGACAAAATAGCACAATGAATTTATGTCTGGTCCATTTTAGCAGAATAATTATGTTAAATGATCTGGGGGATGAAATTGCATATGCACAATTATAGCAATAATAAATATATTCATGCTTTAATGTTGACATTTTAATTATAAATCAAATAAAAACCCCAGCAGTTATTTATAATGTCAGATCTTCTAAAGCCACAAATACTAAAACTTGTTTCAATTATTTGCATCTTGTATTTAAAAAACATATGACCTGAAAACAATAAAATACACAGAAAACTTTTAATGTTTATATACAAACAAATACTGTTTCTTAAAGACATAGCAGTATGATATGGATTTATTTTCTATGAAGTTTACAAACAAGTTTCACAAAAGACATTTTTGCATATACAAGAAGGCATTTTTGAAAATATTTTCTATATAAAAATAGGGAGATAAGCAAAAAAGACTGCTTTATCTGATAGAGGTGGTTCATGATTAAAAATTTTGCCTCAACAAAATTGACTGAAATGAGACTAGTTTGTGTTTGCAACAGAATATGAAATGCATATAGCTTTAATGGAAGTTTTGTTGTTATAGAGAGATGGATCAAAACATGGCTGAAAATTTAAAAAAAAAATATCTGTGTATTTTTAGGCCTTTTTTCTACCTGACTGTACTGATAGACTTCATAAAGCAGCATTTTTATCATTACATGTAGAACATTGTTGGTTCTTTTTTCATCCACGTTGATATTTTTTGCAAAATTAAATTTAGTTTTACAAAATTAAAATTAATTCTGTTTTTCAGGTGTGCAACATGGATGGTTCAACAAGGATACCTTGTAATGCTCATAGACATGTAATGCTCTCGGTGTCCTTAAAGGAGATAACTAAAATGTAAATGAATGTGGGGTATGCTGGTCAATAAATGCTAATAAGGGTCTCCACAGTTTATATTGCAAAATGAAACATGTTTTCATTAGATCATAACTAAATCATTTGAATTAGTTTTGAAGTAAATTAGTATTTACTTATTTGTTTACAAATGTTTATAGATATTACAAATCTTTATGGATATTACTATATATATCCATAAAAATATATTTCTCAAATATAAACAAGTATACACAACTAGACACAAATATGCATGCTATCTGAAGTAAAAATAATGTTTCTAGTCATTAATAAAATACTGGCTCATTGACAGTTCACAAAGTAATACACTTTAAAAATAAACGCAGTGGTTTTGAATAAATGCTACTTTCCTGCCAAGAGTACAACAGTACAGAGGTAGGAGGTTTCGTTTTCCACATGCTTTGTGAAAACATTTTCTTTGGGTCCCATTCCTGAGTTTGTAGTTGCTGAAATTGGATTTGAAGCACAAAATCACAAATGAAACTTAACCTCAGATGCCAGTTTTAGTTTTATTTTTACCTCTCCATTCCCCTGTTGCTGAGCCAAATATGAAGGTCTTCCATCTGAGTTGTCCCAAGTTTTTCATCCTATTTCCTGTTCTCGCAGGCATCCTTCTCCAAAGAACAATATTTTTCATTTCCTTTTTGCTTCTCTATGTCTTTTCTCCCTGTCCATGTATAGAACCTGATTGAAAACTGTATTTTCTAACTACTCCAGCTAGACTAATAAAAGATATTATTGCCTACACTTACATGTAGGGCTCTCCATATTATAGTATCTTTTACTGAGTGACAAATTCCCATTATACCAAACATGAAGTAGGAAGACCAAGATGTACAGTTGCAGTAGTATTAAGCTCCAATTTAATTGATCTCTATTGTTTAGTAAATCCTTAACAAACGGTTGGTTGTCCCCATTCATTTATTTTCTCCACTTGGTACAGGCAGTTGTCAGCTCTGTCAGTCTCTCAAACTTGTTGACAATGGAAGTTTCTTGGATGATGCTGTCCTCCCCTTTAGTAAAAATTACTGTCATGGTTTAACCCCAGCAGGCAACAAAGCACCACACAGCCACTCACTTATTCCCCTCACAGTGTAATGGGGGAGAGAATCAGAAGAGTAAAAGTGAGAAAACTCATGGGTTGAGATAAAGACAATTTAATAGGTAAATCAAAAGCCACACACTCAAGCAAAGCAAAAAAGGACATAGTTCTCTACTTCTTATCAGCAGGCAGGTGTTAAGCTATCTCCAGGAAAGCAGGGCTCCATCACATGTAACAGTAGCTTTGGGAAGACAAGCAGCATAACCCCAAATATTCCCCCCTTCCTTTTTCTTCCCCCAGCTTTATATGCTGAGCATGATGCTATATGGTATGGAACATCCCTTTAGTCAGTTGGGGTCAGCTGTCCCAGCTGTGTCCTCTCCCAACTTCCCTTTCACCCACACTCACTGGAGGAGTGGTGCGAGAAGCAGACAAGGCCTTGACTCCATGCAAGAACTGCTCAGCAGTAACTAAAACATACCTGTATTATCAACACTGTTTTCAGCACAAATCTAAAACATAGCCTCACACTAGCTTCTATAAAGAAAATTAACTCTATCCCAGCCAAAACCAGCAAAATTACACAGTGAGGGAAGGGCACTGCTTCTTTGCTCTGTCAAATATTGAAAGTGGGAATGTTGTTAGAAGGTGTGTTCATCGAATTCTGATTTATCAGGACATATGAGACAACTTGCTTCCTGGACACCTAGCTCCTTCCATACTAATTTATGAACTTAACCAGACAAATAATCTATGCGTTGTTAAGCACAAAACCCCAAAATTTCTACAGACGAACTCACCAGTAAGGAAAAATACAGCCCCTGAGCATATTTATCATTCAGAAATAAGAGTGCACTCTGTCAGGTAGGAAAACTCCTGTGATAGTCCCTCTTCCATAATGTCCCATCTCAAATGAAAAAAGTCCTTCAAACAAGCACAACATATCTTGGCCTATAGCATTTTTCAGGTGCTGGGGGCTGTGTGGTTACACCCCTTCAGGAAGACTGAGGCAAGAAAGAACTGTGGTTTAAATAGAATCTAATTGCATTCACAGGGCTCTCCTGGAACATGGATGGCAATAAGCCACTTCAAGTCTTTAGCAGGCATAGACATGACAGATAACTTTCAGTTGCTGACCATTATATTTACCTGCATAATCAGTGGTTTAAACCCTGCCCCCCACCTCTGGCATGCACATGCAGATGCAGGCGCTCATACACACACACACACACACACACACACACACACAGCTGTATCTCCTGGATATTCCAGTTTGAAAAGACCTAGACCTTTACAGCTATATGCTTCACTATAGCCCTTTAGACCAAAGCTGAGGATCCTGGTTCTGCCTTTTTTTTATTTTTTTATTTTTTAAATAGGTATATAGTAATCCCTTACATACCTATTTCTTGGCTATAAAGGGCTATGAAAGCAGAATCAGCTACCCACAAGTATAACTTGGCTTTTGGGTTTTAGATCCATTTTACTAAGCAAGGCATCTGTAAACTGCTAGAGCAATTGAGTTCAAGCCTATGTCCATGCATTCACCCAGAATGTGTTAGAGTATTGGGTTTGCGTGGCAATGTTTTGGTAATGGGGGGCTGCAGGGGTGGCTTCTGTGATAATGTGCCAGAAACTTCCCCTATGTCCAACAGAGCCAATGCGAGCTGGCTCCAAGACAGACCCACTGCTGGCCAAAGCTGAGCCAATCAGCAACTGTGGTAGTGCCTCTGTGATAATGCATTTAAGAAGGGGAAAAAAAAAACCCTGCACAATTTCATCAGAACCAAGGAGTGACAATATGTGAGAGAAACAACCCTGCAAACATCAAGGTCAGTGAAGAAGGAGGAGGAGGAGGCGCTCCAGGCACCAGAAAATAGATTCCCCTGCAACCCGTGGTGAAGATCATAGTGATGCAGGCTGTCCCCTGCCAGCCCATGGAAGTCCAAAGTGGAGCAGATATCCACCTGCAGCCCATGGAGGACGCCAAGCCAGAGCAGGTGGATGCATCCAAAGGAGGCTGTGACACCATGGTCCCCATGGGAAGCCCACACTGGAGAATGTTTGATGGCAGGACTTGTCACCCCAATGGGGGACCCACATTGGAGCAGTCTGTGGAGTACAATTAAGTAGAACTAGTGTACTTATGTGCTTAAACATGAATTAATATTTTCTAAAATATGACTTCTTGATACATAAATCTAAATTTAATCATATCAATTTGAGGTCATGTGATTCTTGCAGATAAGTTTGTGCATTTTTTTTCTTTGTTCTATCTCCCAATTAATTTATGACAATATTTTCATCAGAATTAGCAGGTATTAGATACTAACAATTATTAGTATTAAAAGATTTAGTCATCTTCTAATAAAAAGATATTTTTTTTTAACCTTTTGAAGGTAAGTGTTGTATGGTAGAGTTTAGTCTATGTGCTTTCATTTTTCATTTTTTTAATCATTTTGATATAATTGGAAATAGTTGTCAGATACACAAGCTAAATAAACACCGAGTCTTAGAATGCAAGCAGTGTAAATTAAGATTTAGACATTTCATTAGCTTTCCATGCTAAAATATATTAGGGAATGTAAAAATGTGGGTATTTGCCACTTCATGAATAACAAAGACAGTAAAGAGAAATAAAAAACCTGGCAAATATAAAACCTGATAGTCATAAGGGAAATATTTGAGGTTGATTCCTGACTCTGAGAATTTGTCCTCAGAAATAGAGTTTTTCACTTCTAATTTGCTCATAGAAACCTTTTCCGTATGGGCATTGTCAGCACTGAGGCATTGCGAATTCCTTTCACTGTCAAGTGTTGCCTCTTGGACATGCCTTCTGGGCTGTTTTTGCAAGTCCTGTTCTTTGAGGCCTTGAGGGTTCAGGCTCCAAGCTTCCGTGTACAAGAATCTCCTCTGACTGTCTGCAGAACTGTAACTTCTAAATTTACGTTCTCTGAATCACCTCTTATTATCTGTCTGTAGTAGCCTCAAGATTATTTAAATACAACCCCTGAAACTCTTTAAGAAATCACACTGACACTCTCATATGAATAGATGTTTTCAATGTTTTTTCTTATATTTCTTTGTCTATGTCTGTTTAAAATTAGTCATGAATAAGCAATTCTTGAGGAGTGCTAACACAACCCCTTCAAAATGAAGAATAAAGAGGACAGTTAATTGAGGTATGTTTTGTATTAATTCTTAATCTTTTCACAGTTGTTAGAGTCAGATTTTCAAGAAGCTTTGTCACCTCAGCTGCCTTGGATGAGAATTTCTTATTTTTCCATACTCTACCAGAAGTCCTGCAATAGGTGTGCTTCCACTAACAACACGTGATGAATCACCCTGGCCTTCTGATGGAGGAGATGGAACCAGAGCACAGCTTCACAGCAGCAAGATGTCAGGCAGTCAGTGAGACTGCTGCCACTCGAGGCCAAAACTGTGAAGGGTTTATTCCCCTCTCTATCCAGAAGAAATTTTGACTGCTGAGCTTGCTCAGGAGGATGTGTCTAATCAGTTTCCCCTTCAATGCTGTCATACACTGTTAAGCTTTAAATAAATTAAGCAGCAGCTCTCAATAAAAATATGTTCTATTTTCAGTATACTTTCCTTCCTTCCTTAGAAACTATGATTCAGTTAAGATAATTGTATTTTTTAAAGTTTCTTCACTGTTTTTTGAGCTAAACTCATTAAATGGTGGTGCTACATTTGAGACTATGTTCAAGGCTGACTACAAATTGAAAAAAAAATTCCATGGGTTATAATGAAGGCACGTTTTTCTTTACAACAAAGTAGACTTATTTTCTAAAAACCGGAGCTGAAGTCTATTAAAGAAGTCTTTCCATGTCTAAATGACCAGTCTTCATGCATCTTTAGAAATATACTGTTTTATTCTGTTGTGAAATTAAGAATGTTGCTAATATTCTTCAGAAACAGAACAATAGAAAATGGGAATTTGTGGCATTTGGCAATGAATCATAAAGCCAGTATGTTCTTGTTGCTGGGAATACAAAACAAACTCCATCATTCATTTAGGGCACAGAAAGGAAGACAATTAGAAAAGAAAAAAGAAAAGGGCCAGCAATAACAATATTGGTCTGGCTATTTCTTTTAGCAACCAAAATAGTAATAATTTATAAGGATGAACTATATGTGAACATAAGAAATGCCATATTGGAGTAAATAGATGTTCTGCCTAGTCCAATAATATTCTCTCAATGACAGCATATGCCAGATGCTTCAGAAAAAGGCACAAATCCCCTACAAGGCAACTAATTCTGAAAAATGATTCTGTGGTGTATATAGCCTGAAAAAATGTATTGTTTTCTGTGTACTCCATCTTTAATTTTGTTGCTGTGCCGAGACAGCAGCCATACTGTTTTGAATATTGTTGTAGTTTTTTACAGAATATGTACATTTTTCTCCTGTTATGTCTTGCTGTTTTCTTTAACACATACTAATAAACTGTTTTCATTCAAATTATATCTTTTGTTCTTTGTGTATAAGACATAGGATACCCATGGGAAAGTCTGCCAGATCCTCAAAGACGATGTGATATTAAAACATTGGTGATTGATATAACCAGAAAAAGGCTAAAATCTTTTCCATTTTCATTCCTTAGAATTGTTAACTGTATTCAAGAGAAAAAAAATATGCAGCACTAGTGCAAAATGAAAAGGGTTTACCTTGACGGGAGATAGAATTTTAAATTCTTTAAGTAAAGGTGCTGTGTAGATGGATTTAAAGGCCAAAAATACAAACAACTTTAGGTCAAGGTCCATATGGCTAAATAAAAGAAGAGAAACTCTCATCTTTTCTTTAAACATGACATTAAAAGTCAATAAATTGAGTACTAACACACTTATAATTTTGGTGGTACTACAGATTTATTTTTAAGTAAATGAGTGGTATGTTCTATTTTTCACACAGCTCAAATTTCTTCATCTGAATCCCTCATGTAGTTATCTTCCAGTATAAAGAACTTTGGTCCATTCACATGCAAGGAAGGTTTTTTAAATTGTCTTTATGAGTATCAGTCCTGTTGAGAGTTCAGAATGTTCTGATGTACTTTTCTGTTTTTCATACCACATTCCTAGGGCAGTTCCTTGGGAATTCCTTTAAGCTTGAAGGAGTTGGAAAGTAGAACATACTGGTATTAAACTGAAAAATACACATTAATATAAATCAGCTGAACAAGAACTGGCAATTTTTTTGTAACCTGATAACATAAGTACACAGCTTGTTGCTACATTATATGAATTTATATATACACAAATGCATTTCTGGTACCAATTTTATTTTTTTTTAAATGCAATCTATTGGAAAAGCCAACCAAGACAAGACTAACTAGAAAAAATGAACTCACAATCCTGCTCCTTCCTGAGCTGCAAAATAAGACTTTCTGTAGGATACAGTCTGTTTTTCCACTGACATTGTGGTTCACTGGTATTGGATTGCTTAGCCAGGCTTACTATCATTTTGCCTGAAAGCAGTTCTTCCTGTAAAAATTCCAAAATATTTCAATTATCTTTGAAAGCTGCTTGCTTTCAAAGTATTGGTTAAAGTCATGTCTCCCAATCCCGTCACAAAGTGATACGAGATGCAGTAGCAGAATAGTGGCTATTTGGCACATCAACCAGCACACTTGTGAGCACGTAAGCATTCCTTAATGTGGAATGATGATAATGAAAAGCTCTTGGCCATGTTTAGTACTTATTAAAAGGGGAGCACTGTATATATGATTCGCAGTTTTTACCTTATAAAACTTATTTTCCTGAACTCAATTGTATTGCGACTTGATATTTTCTGTCTCAGGAGGAAATACACTGAGGTGGATTGAAATAACAGTCATCAAGCAGGTTGTTAGTGCAGTGCTTCTAGTAAGGAAGGAGTGATTTTTTTTTTTCTCCATGTCCACTGTGAGTGGGATGATAATAATGGCATCAAATCGCAGCAAAAAAAAATTTGAGCCAGACCTTAAGATAAAGTTTCTAATGGCAGGATGGGTAAACACTGGACTAGGTTGCATGGAGAGACTGTAGCCTTTCTTTCTACTGTTGGAAGATGTTAAGACTTGAGTCAAACCTCTCACAGGAATGTTTTAGTCCATTCCCATCCCAAGGTCACTAGTCTGTTCCATTACCCTCTGATATTGCTTTCCAAACATTTTTTCCATTGGTCTTTTTTAACAAATATGTCAAACAGTGATTCTGAGCTCTGAAGTAAAGGTGGTGTAATAAAAAATATAAATTGTTGAATCTGTAAAGCCAAAGATACAAAATTTAAAAGAAAAATAGAGACCATTCAATTTTCCTACAAGTAATTTTTTAAGTAAATACAGCATATGATGTTGAATAATATTACAGTTATAGCCATTTTTAAAACTAGAACCAAAATTTATATATAGTTACACTGACAGGTTCATATGAATTGTGAGGTTATTAAAGTAAAGGTTATTCGATCATAATTTTGACTGTTATGTTTTGCAGAAATGTGTTGAAAAAAGAGAAGATATACAAATATTATAGAGAATGACAAACACGCAGTGGGTTGGAGCTACATGGAAAGTCTAGAAAAGGTAGAGTTTCTTCTCAAGAAGAAAACAGGATGTTACTCAGGCACATAATCAATTAATTTGTAGGGAACCATGGGTGTGAATGATTAAAAAAAAGGGAAAAGAAAAAATCAGACTAACAAGGACAGAGACTTTCTAGAAATAGATAGATAGATAGATAGACAGATAGATGCACACACACATATATACACACTGTGTATATATATGTAATATAATTGATGTAAAAGACAGAAAAAGAAAAATGTTGATATTAAGTAGGTAAGCAAAAGGCATTATATTAGGCTATAAGCTAACACTCTTCCCGTGTTTTCGAATTGGTTTTCCAGATCTTGAAATGTAAAGTTTATCCTTTAGAACCCTTGAGAAAATAAAATTGAAGTTTTTATAATGTGTTTGATGAGATTTCAAATTATAGTTTTCATTTCCCATGGCAGAAATAACACATTATTTTTCTAAGTTACCAGGTGTAGTAAAGCAAAGTGAGACAGGAAAATGTTCCTCAAGTCATGTCTGCTTTTGTTAGGGAAGTATAGAAACTGCATTTGAAACAGAGGGACTGTCAAAATATAATGAGTAAAGAAGGAAGGAGCATACATGGGCACAATGAAGTAAATTCAGGTATACTTTAGAGCTATATGTCTTTGAAGAACAACAAACGTCATCAATTTGAATTCAACTCTGAACTATGTTTACTGTAGCTGGCCTCTAGAAGGCAGAGCAGAAATTGGGTGTATGTGTATTTCTGTATTTATAATATTTTATATTTATAATTTTTATTTCTATATTAACTATCTCTATATTTGATATTTATATATTAAATGTATATTTATAATAATCTATAATACTACTTATTTAATTTTTGGCTTGATATTACTATTCTTTTTTACCTGTTAAAAACAAACAAGCAAAACACCCCTACAATAAGGAAATATAGAAGTTATTTTTGGAAAACAAAAATGTACAAATATATACATTTATGCAAAATAAGTATGTATAAATATCTATCACTCTGTCTCCATAAATAGTTTGTGATTACAAATAATGAAATGTATTTTCTCAGTGGAAAATGAAGATTTGTGGGAATAGTACTTAATTCTTCTCTCAGATATATCCAAGCTTCAACTGTTCATGTAATGAATAGCATAGTTTAGTATATATAATTTGTGCCTCAAAGCTATGCCTTAGATGGCGCAATTTTCTGAAATAATATTGTCGAGTAACAATAATGAACAAATGTTTCTCTATAACAGCTATGTTTTTCAAACCGGTATTGTGAATTGTTTGTGATTGTCTTAGTGCCCTGCTGTAACAATCCATCTGGCTAGCTCACTCTCTGCTACCATCCAAGTAGGTTCCTCTTAAAAAGCTAATTATTGATCTTCTGAATAAAAAAGAGCAATACTGATGATATTGCTTAGATTCCCATATGCAACATTCATTGAATGTCTGAACCTAAGTTTATATCATATCTAACATTGATTTGTACTGGATATTTTCTAAGAGGAGACAAAAAGTATTTATCTCCAAAAGAGAGTCAGAAAGGGGATATGCTTACTAGCTATGAAAAAACTGGAGGGTAAACACTGGGGAAAGAAAAAAACCTAATTAAACCAAAGGACAATGTTGGCAGAAGAGCACATGGGTATAAAATTGTCATGAGTAAATTTAGAATTGAAATTAGATAAAAGTTTCTAACCATTAGAAGACTAAGATTAAGGACCAGCCTTTCAATTAGACAAGTAGAGGAAAAAAGTCTAGCTAGTTTTAAAATAGAGCTAAAGGAGAGAGGTGCTGTCTAGTTGCCTACAATAGCAGAATCCTAAATCTGATATCCAAGTAGGTTTCTCCCGGTTATATGTCTGTAAATTGTCTTGGTTTGTACATCAATACTCACTCAGTTCATCAGCTGGTGACAGTTTCAAAGGATACATCACACCTCCCTTTAAAATTAGGCAGTAAACTAAATGCTGGCTCTTAGAAAAGGAATTTCATGTAGATCCCACATAGAGTGCAGAATCAATTCAGTTTTAATTGAAATCATAAACAATATGGCAACTGACTTCAGTACTGCAGGGATAAGCCCAAAATGCTGTTTGTCTTTCACTGCATATAAACAATCTTACATTTTTTTTATAAAAGGATGACTCCTATGGGATTCCAAGAACGCTGAATAAAAGTTCAAGTTTCACTTCCTGTGTTTATGCTGATCAACACTCAGAAATATTGTTACTGTAGTACTAAAATAACTAGAAAACTTTCATTTATTTTCTTTTTTTTTAATTGACAAAGTCATCCTTTCAGTGCTAATGAACATCTGAAATTTAATTTAGACACAATTGACTTATAACTATGTGTTTGGCATGTCATTCTTTTAGAAAGGACTATAGTATTGAAAGGCTGTATTGCATAGCTTCCAGAAATCAACAGTAAGACAAATGGATGGAAAGAAAAAACATATCAGAAGTATTTTGACACTTACAAGCATCTCTGCTACTATTCTTGTTATTTAAAAACTACATTTGGTTCTGTTGAAGTTTAATGCAGATTACTAAAGCCCGCATTTGACAGTATTGATTGAAATTCCACTATCTAGCAGAACTCTGAAACATGGACCACAGCTGGATAAATAAATGAGTCACTGTATAATTCATACTTTTAATTAGTTGACATTATGTACACTTATACTTCTTTTTATCCTGCTTTCTATTACTATTTTCATTATAAAGTTTTATTAATAGTTAGTATAATAGACCTATGTACCTTCTCCAAATTCACTGAGGTTTTTGGAAAAATTCCCACTGTTTTTCAGACCTATTCTTGGAAGACCAGAGTTTCAAGCATGTGTGGGAATGGAATCTTAAATAAGTTACCCTTAAGTGTTCACATCATATCCATCCACACAAGTCACTTAATCCGACCAATCAACAAAGGCAATAGGATGGTTCCTATTTAATCAACCGTAATTAAATAGGGTAATTCACACTTGGTTTGAAGACTTGAAATCATGAGCCATGGATAGTACTTTTTTAAACAGTGCTTGCCAACTTGTACTCCTTGAAAAAATAAACAACCACCTGCACTTTCTTTCATAGGCCTGTTTCTATTGTGCTAGTAAGATCTATGTCTCTTCACAGGACAGAGCATGCTCATACCGATGAACAGCAGTTCAAGACATTGATCACGCAGCCCTTAACTGAGTAAGGTCCACCAAATACAATGCTTACCAGACTTGTTCAAAGCAGTTGGTATACACTCAAGATTATGCCATAAGAAGCTCTCATCACCACAACAACTTTCAATTATATGCTATTTAAAAGTATGACTCGGACAAAAGTCAGAAACTAAAGAGAGTCTTATGATTCTTTAGCTATGTATTTATCACCAACAATTGAAGCAGCTTTTTTCTCTGCTATGCAATGACAGCTAGAGTAGCTTTCTCTAGTTTTCAGGCCTTCTGTAAATTATAGGCGTTGACATTTCTCTCCAAACCCCACTTGGAAGTCTCTTTTCTGTGATGTAACAGGTCACAGAGTAGCATCGGGTTTTGTAACTACTGATTTTCTTTAAAACTGTGAACAGAAAAATGAATCCATGAAGTCATCATTAATACTGTGTGGAAAGAAGATGCAAAATATAGAGACAAAACAATTTGAACTATGTTTCCAAATAGATCAGCGTGTCGCAGAGACCAAGAAAAATGAAACAAGCTCCCAGCTGGGAAAACTTGTAATTGCAACCAGCCAGAACATTGAAACCGAGATAGCAAAACCCCTAACAAGGGGAAAAGAAAATTTAAGAGACAAATAAGGGAAGTATTCTCATACGTACAACATGAGCCCCAGTAAATATGATGAAAATGTTCATTGGTAGCAGAATGTTAAATTGGCATGAAGAAAACCTAAAAGTGACTATTACAATGGCAAGTAAAACAGACACCATGTAACACAACAGAATTCTGCTTAAGAAAAAAAAAAAAAAGAAAAAAGAAAGAAATACACTAGGAAAAAATTAAGGGGGGAAATCTAAATCAACAAACAAAAATGCCCAAAGCAACCTGTTACTAGAATCTCACCCTCAGCAAATGCAATCAAGACTAATGGTAACATTATCACACCAGAAGAATTCATATTGCTCCAGGGATTCCATCAATATGCCTATCTATACCCTCAGCATGCGTGGCATTAGGATAATGCAATCTAAAAAAATAATACCCATTAAAACAGAATGAAAAAAAGGCTGTGCTGTAAATTCATTTCTGAACAAGGACTAGTTCATATCTTAATATTTTCTGTATAGTCACCCAGCCAAAAGAATACTGCACACCATGACATTAATTTCCCACATAACATTGCAGTTGCTTGTTATTACTATTAATTTATGCTTGTGCTAAATCTAAACAAATAAAATGTTCATGAAAATTCTAGAACTATGTCTGTTACACTTCACTCCTGAAAAAAATCAGAATGTATTTTCTCAACAAGGTGCTCAGTCAGGCCAAAAGTTCTGTAAGTTAATATTATCATTGGATGATCTTAAAAAAAGTTCAACTTTTCAGTTTAAATAAGCATACTAGACTATGAATAATTACTTCAACAATTTCTCAGTTATCTACTCTGCCAGATTATGCATAGCTGGTTCAGAAACACCATGAAAGTCAACAGCTCTATTTCCTTCTTTTTTTAATTAGGTGTTTATTGATTTTATAAGCATAAAAACATTGGCTCTTGCATAATTCTTCCACTTAAACTGCTGAATTGCATAGTCTGGCAAGAAATAGAATCATAAAGCTGAAAGAACAATTGCAACCATTATTTCATTTTGGTCAAGTGATCATGTGGCCACTGATGGGCTGCGTCTCCTGTGACAGAAAAAAACTGCCTCTCAGGCAAACAAAAAATTTCTTTTGCACTTCTAAAGGTGGTAGTCAAGAAACAACTCAAAGCCAACATTTAGAATGGTAAAGTAAAAAATGTTATAATGAATAGGAAACTGCATTGTCAAAAGATGAGACATTTGCTGATGTAAAGGCATGTTGAGGCCAAGAAATTAAACAGATGGCCAGTGGAAGTGAAGAGTTTGGAACAAAACCATGATAACAGGTACAGAAGCAGGGTAGAAGAGCCCTGGTACATAGGTGCAGATGGCATGCTCAACAGACTGGGATGTGGAAGAGAGGGACAACCAACTAGGGAGTTGAGTTAGTAGCTGAAGAGGCAGTCAGCTGAAGACTATTTTGTGATAGGTTACTGTACAGTGAAGAAAAATTCATGAAGAGAAAGAAAGATTGAAGAAGAGGAGGCAAATGAGCAAACAAGAAACTTGAATGCTCTTACTCAGAGTTCTCAAACAACAAGTAAATAATTTTATAGGCTGTGAGGTTGCACAGGTAAAATAGAAATTTAAACTGACCATCAGGCTTTGAATGCTCCCTGCAGTGTTTTAAGACCTGCAGAGGTCTTAAAATCCATAGTTTCACAGACCTTATGATCTGGAAGAGCTGAAAAATGTAATGTTTACATTCAAACTGAGAAGTTGTTCAGACATCAGATCCCTCCTTTCACTGGGACTTAGCTCACTGAGGTTTACCATTGGAAATTATGTTATCCAATAATCACTAACAATTTCAAAGAAATAGGTAATATATTTGTCTTAAGCTAATTTTTAAAAAGCTGTTTTATTAATCTGTTGTTATTCTACCTACCTTTTTCACTTTAATTCCTTTTTGTTTTTTATAACATTAGAAAAGGTATTTAAATACACTGTATGTGTCTTGTAATACAGAAATTCCTAAAAATAGATCTAGACTTATTTAAAAACACAACAGCTCTGAAAAACTTTTTAGGAATCTCTTGCTGTTAATTTCTATATTGCAAAAGTAGAAATAAAGACATGAAAACTATTTTAAAAGATTGCTCCACAATGTGTTAATTAGCCAAATGGTAGAACATAAAGAGTTGAAATTCCCTTTTAATTTCTGTTTGTCTTACAGAAATAATTGAAATCACTTCACATTCATCTTTGGATGAAGTGGTAGTAGAAAAGCCACCCCATGTGAAGCCAAAAGTAGATAATGGGACCTTCACACCTAAACACATATTATCAACAGTACAATAAATAATTCAAAGGAAACAATATGAGTTCATAATTGCTTAGAATTTGTTCATACAAGTATGTAGATGATAAAGCTGAATAAAAAATATAAGAAAGTGACTTAAGTCATTACCATAGGAAGCTGTGCAGTGACAACTTTGGTGACCAAAGTCTAATTATATAGTACCCGTTTTCTATATCATAGACCTATTTTTTATAGTTCATCTAATACACTTCATATGTACAGAATTACAGATTCTGCCTCATAAGAATCTCTCTGCTGAAGATTCATTTTCATTCTTCCTGGCACAGATGTAGAATGTTAGAGCTCAACAATAAAGAAAAACACACTGTTTCAAAGACTATTTAGAGGTTACCCCTATGCCTGATAAAGAAAAAGACAAAGACAAAATAAAGACAAAAGTCTTTGACAGAGAAAAAATTGTGACATTTTTAAGTAAAAATATGCAAAAAATCTGTTTGAGTCAATGAAAATTTTCAATGCAAGTTTTTTAATTTTTGACTGTAATAACCTAACAACAATTTTAATGAAAAGCAACTGAAATAGGATATTAAAAGTTCTCTCTTTGTTTGCTTAAAATTGGAGTTCTCAAACAAATCCTTTTTTTCTGAAATAAAAAATAATCTTTTTTTTATATAGTTAAGACTTTTAAAATGTACATGCATGTGTCTGTGTATGTTTTTATGTTCCAAATTACTCACATAACTTGTTGATTTCTGAAAGACAGGAGCTGAAATGTTAGCCAGGATAATATTCCTGTGCTTTCTTTGCTTTCAGAAAAATTTGTCTCACTTTGTTTTTGAAGTATTTAAGATTTTCCTGGCTATTTCACCACCTCATAAACCAGCCTCTTAACCCCAGACAATAATGAAAAAGTAGCTTTTTGCTGGCCCCCATAATAACTAGTTCTCCAGAGGGCTCTATGTGCACTACCTCATCTAAGAGGTATTGCTGCTGCAATGATGACTTGAAGCAGGGGAGCTCTAAATAATGAATTAATACCAGAAGCAACAAAAATGCATCTTTCTGTTAGACTTGTGTTTTCCCATACTGTGTTGGAGCTCTACTCTGTCCTTTGAATATCTTTCAAAACTACAGTGGAGTATTTCTTCATCAGACATCCATATTGCTGATGGTGATTTGGGACCAGCTCTGAAGATCAGTAAAGGTATTCTGTATCTGCCTCACACTGAAATGATACTGTTTCTTGACTATTTTACAATAATAAAAATGCTTGATCATTTGCGTATTCTGCATCTCTGTATCCTGTGGTGATGATTCATTAAGTTCCACAGCTAAAAGAAAATAAAAACTATCCATGAAAAAACCTCCCACTAGAAGGAAAAAAGACTTTAGGAAAATAAACAGTGATTGGGAAAATCTGCAGTGTGAATGGAGAGACTTGAAAAGTGTGAATTTATTTCTTTTATGTGTTAATGATTCTATAAGCACTGCCTAAATAAATGCATTTTATATATGACTACAGATGCTAGCTTTATGGTATACATATGCTATATTAGTCTAATAAAATAAAGAAAATATTTGGAGGCTATGTTCAGTGCCAGCTGCAGGGAAAGTCTGTGATACCAGTGATGCAAGATTATATGTTTGTGGTAACTTAAATATGGAATTTCTTGTGTTTCTATCCATGATATGGCTGACATTAGCCTCTAACATAATTGAATCAAGGTACACAGTGACAGTTCCCCATTCATAATTGTATTTAAGATAAGTAAACATTCCTGCCTTTTCACTCCATTAAAAACACATTGCATTTTGTAACACTAGAGACTAATGCTAAGTCTCTCCAAGAAGGCCATTATGTGATTTTTCAGTCCATATAAAATATAGTCTCGGTAAAACCAAAATATGCAGATATTTGCATTTTGTTTTCCTTGTGTGTTCGTGGGTGTGTATACACACATGTGTAAGTGACTTGGTAGATGTAGACTGAATTTTATTTTTTTTTAATGACAGCAGACAAGGAATCAGTTGTGTTGCAGTGTGCGCTGCCTGTGGCTATTTACAAGGAAACCTACCAGCCCTCAATAATGTGAAAATCTTCTTGAGAGGAGCAGTGCCATAGCAGTCACTGAAGCAGAGAAATTCAATTTGCCTACTGTAAAGTCTGTTTTGTCTGTCACAGAAACTAATTCAATCCAAAATTACTTACTAGATTCAGCCACGCTAGTCAGGGAAGGGTGTCCAGTCCCTGACAGCAGAGTGGGGATCATAGGTAGGAACTGCCAAAAGCACTCAGTGTTGTTACTCTATCCAGAGACTAGAGTTGTTTTTCTCCTCAGAAAGGGTTTGGAGTTCGTGTTCAAGATTCTCAATTCCAGCAGTTTTTCCCCTCACACTTGGAGATTGTCTGAGCGCTGTCAAAACAGCATACCCTCAAAGGGGTTTTTTTGGTGTTTAAACTGATTTTCCATTAATATACAAGAAGGAAGAGGATAAATGAAGAAGAAAATTAGGCATAGTGTGTAGGTGTGGAATAAGACATTTTGCTCCATTCAGCAGGGCTACATTTGCAGACAAAAATAAACAAGTGAACTGCAATGTGTGCATATGTTTTGAATGGTATTCCTGGAGAAGTTTGACAGATATATAATGATAATAAACGTCAACTTTGGACCTTTTTTTTCCTTACACTCTATGGAGGTAAAAAGAGTCAGTTCCTAATTTTTGAGCCAATTCTTAATTTAAACAGCCAAGAATAAAGATCCCTGATGTTCTTCAGTGGCAATTGAGGTCAGGTAAAATAAACGCTGATGTGAGTTTCTTCCAAAACTTAGATCCAGTTTCAATGGTGGTATCTCATTCCCCCTACTCAACAGGAAAGGAAGCAGAAAATAAGATGGAAAAGCTTGTGGGCTGAAATAAGGACAAGATCACTCACTAATTACCATCATGACCAAAACAGACTTGACTTTGGGAAAATTAAATAATTGATTGACAATTAAAATAGTATTGTGAGAAACAAAGACAAAACTTGAACACCTTCCCTCCATCACACCTCACTTCTTACCAGGCTCAACTTCACTCCATTCCCAACTCCTCTACCTCCTGCTCCCCAAAAAAGCAGTGCAGGGGAATGGGAGTGGGGGCTGTGGTCAGTCCATAACAGCTCCTTCCTCCTCACCCTGTTCCCCTGCTCCAGCATGGGTCCTTCCCACAGCCTGCAGTCCTAGCTCTAGCATGGTCTCTCCATGGACAGCAGTTCCTTCAGTGAATATCCACCTGCTCTGGCATGGAGTCCTGCATGTGATGCAATGTGGATATCTGCTCCACTGTAGTCCTCTCCATGGGCAGCAGAGAAATAGCTCCTCCACTGATGTCTCTCCTATGGGTTGCAGAAAATCTCTGCTCTGATGCCCGGAGCACTTCCTCCTCTCCTTTGCCTCTCACCTTGGAACCCCAGGAAAATTCAGATCACAGAGAAAACACTACAGAATATTTTCAACCTTGGTACAACTAGAGTGTCTTCTAAGAAAGCATGGTCCATGTGAATGCAGCCAGATTTTTGTCAGAACAGCTGGGATCAGTTTGTGTGAGTTGAATCCTGACTTCAATGAACAGGTGAAGCTCCCACCCTCATCTGGGATGTCATTCCCATGGAAGATCATTTTTAGGCTCTGAACCTCCAGTGAATCACTACCACAGGAGTTTATTTTGTTGTTCACATCACCTGATACTGTTTTTTTCCTCCTATGTGGATGACGTATCTAACAACACAGCCTCACTTGTCAGTCTTCAGTTTAACACCAAATGTATGTTTCAGCCAGCTATTTTATTGATCAAGAATTAATTTAACATATGGATAAAAATAATTTTTCTTAGTGTAACAGAATATGTGGAGCAATATTGAATTCCAGAATTATTCTAGAATCTGTAGTCTTTGTATTACTGGGCTCATGTTTTGAAAATACTCATAGTTTTGTTTGTGTGGGTTTAATGCATTTTTTACACTGTATTTCACCAATGAGCCTTTCCAATTTGTTCCATCAAAATGGCTTTGGGATTTCAGGGACTCCTAGACCCCATATGAAAATTGCACAGCTAAATACACAAACCCCACTTTTTTCTGCAATCTTGCTGGTCATTGCCCTCTTCCACTTAACCTTAAAATATGTGTGTAGTGACTCTTTTGAAAAAATGTCTTGATATCTTTTTATGCATTAAAGCATTTATGCTTTACCATTTCAGAAAGGTCGGCTAAGATAAGGGGTACAGACCTGTTTTTTGTGTTTTTCTCTCCTGGCATTTTACATTATTTCATTGTTCCTTTGTAGATCTATTTATTTCATTTAGTCACCTTGTTTTGTCTTTTTTATTTATTGTCTTTTTCTAATAAACGTGATCTCACTATAGTGGAATCAAGACGAGTTTACCCTATGTTAGAAACTGTATTGAAAATGTTAAGTTTTCTTTTAGAAATGAACATACTTTGATAATGTTATTGTGAATACTTGTACTGGTCTTAATGATTCTGCCCCTCTACTCTGTGATTCTGCCCGTCTACTCTGCTCTGGTGAGACCTCACCTAGAGTACTGCGCCCAGCTCCGGAGCCCTCAGCAGAAGGACATCAACCTGTTGGAGCGGGTCCAGAGGAGGGCTACAAAAATGTTCCGAGGGCTGGAGCACCTCTCCTATGAGGACAGGCTGAGAGAGTTGGGATTGTTCAGCCTGGAAAAAAGAAGGCTGCGGGGCCTTCGAGACATGATTACGGGCTTTCAATACCTAAAGGGGGCCTATAGGAAAGATGGGGAAAATCTTTTTAGTAGGGCCAGCTGTGACAGGACAAGGGGTAATGGTTTTAAGCTAAACCAGGGTAGGTTTAGACCGGATATAAGGAAGCAATTCTTTACAATGAGGGTGGTAAAACACAGTTAGCGGTGCAGGGGGGTTGGAGTAGGTGACCTCTAGGGGTCCCTTCCAACCCAAAACATTCTATGATTCTATGATTCTATGATAAATGTCAGAATGTTGTCACAACAAAGGTACTTAGCAAGGAGGTATCAGCCTTTCCATGCCTTCCTCCTTTGATAATGGAAAAAAATGTACATGTCCCAAGAACAGCTTCCAATGGTGTCTTTTCAGTGAATACTTTCAAGTGTGAAAGGAAAAAATAACGACTTTCTAAAATGCCCATAATTCTTGGTATTGTACATTCCCATTTGGTTTAATACACACATTTAATGGCAGAGAATGTGATATATAGCCTTGGGTAACAATGAATTTCAGGCTGAAATACTGCTATTCTTTCTGAACTCATAAAGTATAACTCTTGGGTAACAGGAAAGACTGGCAAGCCATGTGAATTTGTAGGAAAATGCTACCAAAAAGGAGACTGTTCATTGCACTAGGATTTTAAGATTTCTGCACACACATATCAAGCTATGAAAATTTACAACAAACAAGAAAGAATGTTGAAACCTTTTTTTAAACCAGAGCTTAAAAGATGAATCTTCAGATCTGGTTGCCAGATATGTTATTGCAATAGATCAAAAATAATCTGATGGCAAATTCTAGTTTGTGTCAACTGAGACATTGACAACCCAGCTGAAAAAAGAACATTCTCAGAATGCAACAAAGATAGAAAAGCATCCTGCTTTCTGAAATGGTTATATTGCCTTATATGGGACTTTATGTGAGGTCTCCTATTCCCCTGGAGACCACATCTAAGATGAGGCTTAAAATAAGCAGTGAATGAACTTGCATGTAATAAAAGGAAGAGAGAACTGAAGCCTTCTACACCTGGTATGATTACAGGAGTCTTAGGAAAACACTTCTCTGAGACTGAAAAGAGTTCGAAGAAAACAAAAAGAAGAGACACAAGCACTTCATCACATGAAAAATAAATAACATCACTGTGGGAGTAAGGAAAACTGTTTCAGCAAATAGAAAATATATATTAAAAAAAAAAGAAATAAAAAAAAGACAGTTTGAAGCTTCAGGAACTTGGTCAAATACTTCCAATGGAAAACCAGAACAAGCACTGGAAAGAAGTGAAATATTTTAAAAGATTGTGAAGAATAAGTATATTAATATGAAATATTATGTTCAGTTTAAATAAATAAATGTATTTCTGGATATATATATATACATATAAACTGAATATTATAAGGGGGGTTATAAGATAGGTGGAAAGAGATTTTTTACTAAGGCCAGTAGGGACAAGATAAGGGGCAACAGTTTTAAACTGCATTAGGGTAGATTTAGATTGAGCATAAGGAAAACAAAATTTATGATGATGGTGGTGAGTCACTGGAACACATTGTCAAGAGAAGTAGTAGATGTCCCATCATTGGGAACATTTAAGGTCAGATTGGTTGGGGCTTTGAGCAACCTGGAAGCTCCTAACCTTTCTTTTTGACAATTTCTAAAACAAATAAAGTCTTCATTTGAAAATGGCGGGTTGTTGATTTTTTAATTTTCCTGATCAAAACACTGTTCAAAATACTATTTATAAATTAAAGTAATAGGAAATCTTCGCAATTGAGCTAAATTTTTTAGGTGAACAGCATTTGGGAAGGGGAAGTGGCAGGGGAACTTATGAAAGAAAAAGAAATAAAAGCCTATTTAGGTTCAATGTAACCCACATTTAAGTACTGAAATAGAATTCTACATTAAAGAGAAACTTCTGGTGATATCATCAGCACAATGTTGCAGAAATACTTACTTATGTCATCAAAGCAGGGCTAATGGACCTGGAGACGGTACCATGTTGACAAGACTAGAGTGAGAGCCTGGCTCCTTGGCATGAATTCAGGAATCTCTGTATAAAACCACTGAAAGTCACAAACTGCTGATATCACAGTGGCTTCCTGATACCGTAGTTACTGAGAATAGTTGTCAATATTTTGCTACTTGAGGTTTTATTTCATTGTATCTTGCATTAGCTGACATTCGTTTCAAATTTTTAGGGAATATTGAAACAATATTCTTCTCTTATCGAAAAAAAAACCTGGCTCTTCTCAAATCTAAGTATTTTGTCTAGCTTACTCCTCGATTCTCACTTACATACTGCTTCAGAGAGATTAGAATGAAGGATATTACAAAGAGACATCTGGGCTATTCACTGCACAATGTGATTAATAACCAAAGTAATTCAGGCCAGCTTTAGCTGAAAAGGAAACAAACCAAGAGTATCAGAGAATATGTTTGGATAGGCTCTTCCCAAATTATTTTTTATAATATTCGTCTATGTGTATTTTCCACAATAAAGAGGATTTTTGATTTTTAACTACTCTTCACATTTGAGAGCTTTTATAGTATTCCAAAAGAAAGGGATTGTTTGAATTACATCTTTTGATAACCTTGTACAGTGTAGAGAATTTGCAGATGTAAATCCCATTACCATTACACACGTAAATTTACCATGTGTGAGTGGGCAGACTGTTACATGTCAACTTGTACAGTCTTTTGGTTTTGCCTGTTTTTATCATAGGTTTTATGATATTATCCTTAACCATCTGATTACAAAATTTTTGATGGAGATTGTCAGTGTGTATTACACCACTATGAAACAGCTGGTCTCAAATCAACTGTTTAACCAAACTAAATTTTTGGTTTTGACATGTAAGTGCATTATGAAATGAAAATCGTTCTTTCAGCACTTATTACAATTACTTGGACTAAACATCTAAAATCATATTCTTAAAGAGTTGAACATTCCTTCCTGGCTGTTTTTATTTGGATTTATTTGCTGTCAACTCAACAAGAAAAGAACAAACAAAATTCACTGACATTCCATTCATGAACTAATTTCCATAATGATAAATTGTTGTCCCTGCTGAAGTCCATCATGTCTGATGTTTCTCTGACCTGAAGTTACACTGACACCAACCTTTGTCCAGCTGTGTGTAAATTCTTCTCATAGAAGGTGATGTCATAGATGCAGTATGTCACCATCCATTGTCTAATACGGATTCAGCACAGCAATGTTTTTCTCCTTCCTGTCCTGCCTTTTTTTCACATGTAACATCATTTTTACCATTTCTTACATAGCCTGTATCTGAAAATCTTGATCAGAAATTCAGCTTTTAAAAAGTAGTATGTTTTTGTATAACTTAAGTGAGACAGCAACCTAAAAATTTACTCTGATTCTTCCTTGCTGTAATCATAATTAATCTGCCACCTAAATTATTGGTGTTTTTTATCACATAGTCAGATGCTTTGATATGACAGCATGCTCTGATCTCATCCCCTTCCTTGCCTTTTTGGAGTGAAAACCATCATCCTCCATTAACATCAGAATTCAGACTATTTACATTGCTTTCTTTCCTGAGTGACACCTACATTGACAGAAAGAGGGAAAAATGTAAGTAGTGGTAGTAGGTTCTCCTGGTAGCAGTTAGGAATGTAATCTGACTTTGCAATTGATGGATGGTTATTTGCTTCCCTTGTGGACTGGGGACTGTCACCCATTTAAAGTATCTCTAAGATAGAATGCATTAAGGACAGTGTAGAGAAACTATTTCTTTTTCATTTCCTTCCCCCAGATCTAATGAATGATGGCTTCAGCTCTTCATCCTATTAAAATGAAGAAAGAATAAAGAATGGCGGATTCCCTGAGGTAAGCCTTCTGTTTGTGTTTCAAGTTGCCCACAGAATCTGAGCACAAGGACTTGCCAACAAACTACAACAGAGGTTCATTTCAAGGACAGCTTAGTTATGGAAAGCAATCTTCCCCTTCTCATAAAAACAAAACAAAACAAACCAAACCACAAAAAAACCCAAAACCAACAAAAAACCAGAGAAGTGTAGAGGTAAAGGAATGGGAAGGGGTGTGAGAGGAAGGTGTAAGTTGTCAGTTGCCCATGCTTCAAAAGGACACACTGAAGTTGATACTTCAGGAATGAAAGACTGTCGTTTCCACCCAACACACCCCATATTGTTTAATGCTGCTAAGTGTATTAAAAAGTCATCATTCTGCATGATCTCAGAACTGAGGTCCTAGCTAATACTTTTTTTTTTATTATGAAGCTTACTCATAAAGGTTTGATGACACAGTACAGATAACGGTACTCAAGTCCTTTGATTCCCTCAATATCTTGTGGCAGGTATTACATAAATACACCCCTATTTGCAATGTGGTGCAATAAAAGTTACACCATAAAGACAAATAATCGTTATAAAAACATTATATATTAAAGACCCATATATTGACTGTTTCTATGCTATTCTATTCTATTCTACTCTATTCTATTCAGGATCCCATATTTATGTAATTTTGCTTCTGTCTTGTAATAGATAGTGATAATATCAACAGGTATGCCTTGCACAATGTCAATATTTGCTTTTAATTATTTTTCTTTTCTTTTCCTTGGTTTCATCCACCAAGAAGTTCTATGAGCTTTTTAATCTATTTGTAACTTTAACTGTGTCACAGCACCTGAACAGTGGAGTATAAGTATACATTGTACAAAATAGGACAGGAGCACACTATCTAAAAATCTTAGGTTTTATTGCATTAATTATTTTTTTTCTGTTCATTGCTCCATCTTGGACAGGGTGGAAGAAATAAAGAAAACTGTTCATGTAACAGCAACAGAGAGGGATATCTAGAGGTTTTCTGTTTTTTAAATAAAATCTGTTTGTAGTTATGCACCTAATGGATACAATTTTGGGAGGTTTGGTTCGGGGTGTGTGTCTGATGCTCTTTTTTTTGCCTCTTTAAAAAGATTTTACATTCTTAAGTCAAGGAAAAATATGCTGTTGTTTGGTACATGGAAAAGCAAAGGACCTTATTAACTTCCTTATCCTTATAAAGTGAAAAAGGATACAAATGCAGAAAACTCCTTTGTAAATGTCTTTACTTAGGTATAAAACTCTAATTTAAAAAAGTATAATTGCTATTCATAGGCTTTTGAATTAATCCTTGTCAATTGACTTAAAGCACTTATTGCACTACTTCAAATATATGCTGCACACTTCCTTCATGTGGATTTATGAAGTTTGTGTGCATTTTTGCTTGTGTGCGTATAAAAGAGGCACAGAGTTGCATAAATTTGGGTTAATTAGGCCCTAACTATTACTATAGGTTATCTGGTAAGTATTTCCAATACTCCTTATGGAGCAGGTCATCTGAAAAATGACTAACACAAACCAGCTAGTCTCTGTTACACTGCCTAGACCCTCCAGCTACTTGAGAAAGGTAACAGTGTCCATAGTGAACTGAATATAAGAATCACCAACCCACCTGTCAAGATTCTTAGGGGATGGCTTTCTCTAAATTAACTTCCAGATCTGTATTATTGGGAAATAATGTATCTGGCATGTAAGCTCACTATCTGTGGAAGCCAGTAAACAGCTGGCCCACAGCTCCTGCCTCCCCATGGAGGTTATTACAGAGTTACCAGTTCCCTTCCCAGCTTCCCTTCTCTTTGTTGGTTAAAGTTTCAGGTCCCAAAGCTCACCTCAGAAACCACCTGTCCCTAATTCAGATATTTTTGTTGTGAAAGAATAGATAAATTACTAGTCATTTAAATCCAGAATGAAATAGGTGCTAAAATAATATCCTTAAAAGTCCACAGTTGTTTTCCTGTAACTCCATAACCATCATCTCAGATGAGAGTTTTCTGACTGCCTTACAAGGGCATGTTATTTTAATTACCCTCATACTCACACTATTTCCTTTAACTGCCACCTGCCTCTCTTGTCTGCACACCTATGAATAAAATCATGGTTACTGCCCATGCATTTCTGAAAAACAGAGTACGTGTGTAGAGCTTTTGCACATGTGAACAACTGAGGACTCCTGGCTTTTGACTGTTCTTGGGGTACCAGTGTTGATTACTACAACCTGCAGGGTACATAGTCCAAGCTGTGCTACAGATGTACCACTCCTTTGTATTAGTTCAGGCAAGTGCAATCCTTCTTTACCAACAAAACCTCAAAATTGCCATGACATTAATTTTTCTTTTTCAGGTGACAGGCTTTTCATAACGAAAGAACACCTGATGACAGCTGCACTGACATAGAACTGTGCAGGAAAGTGTAGGACCATCTGCCTCAGAAATCAGCTTCTCCATGTGCTATAATTCACAACAATCATTCCTGAGCTATTTTTCTGGGTTTTGGACATTTTGAGAGTAAGGATATTATTCATTCTGCCTCTCTCTTCCCTGTCTCCCTGACTAGTGCTAAATTCTAAGTAATCTATATAATACCTTCTTAAATCTCTAATATTGACTGCCCCCCTCAAAGCCAAGAATGACATTTGGTGGCATCACATCTCTCCGCAGCTCTGCTATCAAGTAAGCATACAAAGTACTCCATGAGCAAAAACAGGCAAGAATCAGGGTGCCAGAGCTCTAGCTAAAACTTGAATAGAAGCCTCAACAGCTTCCTTAGTCCCCATATTCTAAGTGACTTTAACTATTAACTACTCTGATAAGATAGCTTTTAATTAGAACTTGTTTTAATCCTTAGCATATTTTTTGCTAGTTGGCTATGAATGTTATGCTTATTTTCAGTCCACTTCCATGTTTCAGTTCCAGCCCTCAGACATCTGGTCAAAGTTGATGTCCAGTCTAACTGCAGCATTAATTTTTATTTTTAGAAAATACTAATGTGGTGGGGAAATTTAAAATTATTAAATCTCTTGTCTCTTAACTTGGCCTTAGTGATGAGTCTTACTTATAACTACGGAGGGAATTACTTGCAAGATACCCATCTCAAAATTCTCTCCAGGATTATGGAACTGAGGGGTTTTTTAAGATTGGCTTTCTATCTCATGAGGGCATATATATGCTCATATGGGATGCAGGAGTGAATAGCGGGTCAGTCATCTTAAACTTCCCTGCCCATCAGTCAGCACCCTCTGTTAAGAAGGGAGAAGTTTAATGAGTCATTGCCTCCCATTAGATCACCTGAGCAAGCAGAAATTACATTGACTGTGATGTTCACTTCCTCTCAAAAGACTCTGAAAAGAAGTAATAGCCCACCCATCCACAGGAATCACCAGAAGTGTTCAACACATAGCATGCTGTAAAAACTGGACACATATTCTACCTATTATAGAAACTGGCTTCATTTCTAGAAATGAGACAGATAGACTGAAGTTGGTTGTAAGGCCACAAAAAAGTTTGATTTACACCTTCAGTAAAACTATATTCTCTCATCCCAGGCAAAGGAGGTTGTGCTTTGCAGGTAAGCATTGAAACTCTGATATTCAAGTCCAGGAGTAAATCTGACAAACCCATCAAACTCCACGTTATGCCACCATGGGCAGAATTGAAAGTGGGGCCTCCGTCCCGCCTCATACTGATCAGTAAAAACAGCAGAGAGTACTGATAGAACAGCTGAATATTCATTTACCACAAGGATTTTCTGCCAGCACTTTTAATCTTAATTTTAAAGTTTATTTAATTGGTGTTTCATTTTTACACCTTCTTGCCTTAGTGAGAAGCACTAAGAGAGATAGAGTGAAGTTGTTAAATAACTCAATAAACTTTTAAATAAGATGAACCTCAAATAAGTTTAAATAAGTTCCTCAAATTCCCTTTATGGTTGAAACATTTTTTCTTGAATTTTGAAGCAGAAACCACTAAGTTTTTCAAGAGTATTGTATCATAAAGATTGTCACTGAATTATGAGACTATTTCTTCAAAACATGACTTAGAATTTTGGCTTGATAAACAAATTCATCAGCACTGTAAAGTTATAGCGCCAAATGCAAGTTGCAGCAAAAAGACATATCTTAGAATGGAAACTATTTCCCAAACTAAAATAAGAGGATAGGATATTTTAAAACTACTTCATCTATTCTGAAACTTCCCATGGAATTTACAAAACAATTCTAATCTTTAAGGATGGATCCACACCACAGAAATTGAAACATAACATATTACAGCTTGAAAAACAAGGATTTCGATGCATTGCCAAAACAAATTATTTTGACTTACATTAAAAATATATGGATGCTCCCTCAAGTATTATCATGGATAAGTCATTAAATGACTTTCAGGTTCATACATCACTGCTCTTTGCTGTCAGTATGAAAAATAGGATTTTTAGTTTACTTAAAAAGTTGAAATGCCATGATTCTGTTGTTGAAAAATGAGGCGGGAAAAAAGAGTGTCCTCCCATTTTTGAAAAATGTATTTTTTATCAAAGCAGAAGAGATAGGAGGAGGAAGAGATCATTTATACTCAGGGAAGAAGTCTGGTCTTTATTTACACAGGAAAAAAGCTAATAATACTGGGTGGGTCATTGAAGACAAAGTGACCAGAACCAGGTATGGAGCTGATGACAACATGAGTCAAAAATTAAGGTCTCAGCCTACAGCAGAGCCACCTTTGAATCCCAATAGATACATAATTAATAAAGGCATGATGAAATAAGATTCATGTTTCATGATCGAGTGAGACTCCCCAGTCAGAATGCATCTGTTAATAATAAAAATATCCCTTCTGGAATGAGAGTTTAATAGTTCTCATTCATGCTTTAAATAGTAGATCACAGCAATAAATCAGCATTATGATTTTAGGGGGTACAACTTATGAAATGTAATATATTGTTTCTGGCACTTCATTTATTGTAAAATCATTTTTTAAATATTCTGTAACATTCATTCTTGGAGTGAGATTGATCAAATAATCATGCGAAAACTAAAGTACAGCCTGCATTAATCTTAATTTTTTTAATTTTTAAAAGCTTATGAAAAGTAATTTAGCTGTTGTGATGGAAGGAGAGATTATTTTGACAGATTCTTAAAATCTGTGCAATAATAAAGGAAGGGCATGTGTGTGCATGTATTACATATATTTTCAGGCTCCATCCTGCAGCTGTGAGACATTTGTAGTTTCTATTCCTAGACCTATATGACTATGTCTACTTTGATGGTACTCATAAATGGTTTATTGCAGGATAAGTTTGTTACATTGTAAGGTAATCATTCTCTTTCTTTAATCATTCTCTTTCTTTACATAACTAACTAGTCTTCCTTCGTTTGCTATCAATTTCCTATAGAAAATGTTAGGAAATACTGGCTATACTAAAAATGTTGAGATAACCTCATTTCTTTTGCAAAACTTCCACTAATATTTAAAAAAAAAAAAAAAAAAAGAGCTACATAATCGGTGTTGTTGAGTTTTCCAGGTAAGGAGGTCTTTCTTAGGCAGCTTCAAAGGCAGACAGAAATGAGCAGTGTGTCCACCAGACAGCAGGATTCTCACTAAAAGAAGCTTATGATGAATCTATGTTTCACGCCATGTGAAGAAAGATAAATTCTCTATGTGGATGTCCTCCAATAATGAATAGCTGTAATTTTAATATCTACTAAGCTCACTTCTGTACCATTAATCCAAGGATAGATCATGTTTCTAAAGCTGATCAGTTAATGGTTCCTCCAATCTAGTGATGGAAACCAAACAAACAAGCAAAAAAAAAGAATTAAGTTCTGAAACAGAAGGAAATTTCCAGAAAAATTAAACCCCTATTTCCAATATGAGTTAAGAAAAAATTATTTCTTCCACCTACCTTCTTCTGTGGAATTATTTAAAAATGGCAATTAATTATGTTTGTAATTAGTCAGAAATATTGGCTGAATCTGCCACAAATTATACATAATTGTAATTATGCTGGCATTTACATTTTCCCTAAAATTAATTATTTTTCTCCACAGTTGACTTTGTTTATAGTAATGAAGTAGATTGTGAGGTTAAAGAAACATATTTTTACTATTATTCATCTGTTACACAGTACACATGAAGACCAAAGTGAGACGTTAATAAATACTTAAAAACAAAATGAAAGACACATGAAAACCGATTGCTGTGCCTTTTTCCTGTCACACCATGTTGAGACATTATTAGGTTGAAAACCTTTGTCCAAAGGTGTGTTTCTGAGAAAAGTGAATGAGAGTTAAACACACAGGGAAATCTCCCTCAGTTTTTGCTAAAGAATAAATATCTAACCATTGTTAGGAGATTAGCTGGTCACTAAGGACATTAAATTAGAAATTTCCAAGCAGAAGAGTACAAACAAGATAAGAAGAAATGGTTTGGGTTTTTCCACATACACACTTTCTTAATATTAATTGCTTTTTTTTTTTTTTTGATATGTTCTGAAAGAGATCCTTCCTTCAGTCCCAAAGACCTATCCCAAACATATTTTGTGATAATAGAGAATGGGGTTGATTGATCAAAACTGGAAAGGTGGTGAAAAGTTAAATGAAGGATGGCAAAACAGCTGCCTGGCAAGTGCTCCACAATACCGAGACCAGGTTTGTTTGTAGCAATCTAAGAATTCAGAGAGACAATCTCTATTGCATACTCTAGCAGACAGTCATGGTGAGTGTGAGTTCACACAACATATACACTGTGCTGTTTAGATGTTCATGTAAGCATAGAAAAAAAAAGAAAGAAGTTTGAGAAAATTACACTATATACTACTGAATGGATTAATATCACTCAACAGCATGCCATAGACCTTTTACTACTCAAAGCTTGTGGAGATAAACTGAGGAACTAAGCATCAATAATGTTTGTACATCAGGGTTTCTAACAGGTCCCTTAAGGCCTTAGGAGAATGGTGGGCCTTTGCTCTGGAACATAATCAGGCACAGGTGTTGGGAATCAAGCCAGAGGCCAGACTCCTGCTTTGCAGATTCAAAAAGTCTCCTAGGTCAGAAGAAAGTGAGGAATGGGTTTAAATTGTTTTCATTTAGATGGAAAGTCTTTAAGAGGGAGAGGTGGAGAAAATATCTGACAATATAAAAAGTTTCTGTCCTCAATGAAGCAGGAGGAGGATGGTCTCTCCTTTGACGTGGGTCAGCAAAGTTTGTTGTTGAGTTAGGTGAAGCTGTCCTCTTCTTCTGGAGAACTGACAGTAAAAACTTCTTTAAGAAATGCTATATGGAGATGGTTTTGGCCTTGAATGCCCTAGCTTACATGAGCATAACCAAATACCTGCCCCTCCTCCCCCCACAACTTATATATAGTATTTAACAGAAAACTGTGGCTTATGTGAATTCCTTTTGGGCTTTTAATGAAGTTCTGAGGATCTGCAGACATCCAGAAAGCCTCTGATATATTTTATAATAAAAAATTAACAGTAATACAAAATGTTAGTGCTGGATAAAACAATGAATTTTTGGCATGTGTATACGTATTCCTTGAAAGTTGTGTCTATTTCCTTCAGGTAATTTCATTAATAAGTTCAGCTATTTAGCATTATCCTGGCTCCGACAGAAAGAGAAAAAAAATCAGACAGCAACAAAATTTCAGAAACAGCCATCTTCTATTATCTTCCATTACCTTCTATTGCCATCTTCTATTAGTTTTGTTTTCTCAGCAAACTGAGGACTGCATAATCATTCAAACAACTGTTTTACTTGAACATTCTTATTTAATCATTAAAGGATCCTTTAGCAGGTCTGTTGGAAAGAGCTTCATGAAACCAAGTATTTACCAAAACTACTAGATCAGAGCTATGCTACTGGAAATCAGATTAGCAATGGTGATCTCAAGAAAGCAATGCAGATTTACCTTTTGTGACCACACACTTGCTTAAGTGATAACTTACATATGGGAGATTAAACTCAGTAAACTATATTCTTTACCCATCGGGGAGAGCAAGTTTTCAATTTATCTGGATCTTCCTTAACAAACTGTTCTTGTGATTAAAAAAATGCAGAAAATAAACTCAGTTTGCCCAGTTCTCTTTATCAGAGATGCAGAATGAACTCAAAAGTAAGAATACTTTCAAGATATCATTCTTAAGACTGTGTTTATGAAACAGCCTTCTTAAGGTGTAAAACAAACTCCAGACACCAGATATGGTGCAGTAGTCATTTAGAAGTTGTCCCACCTAATATGCTTCTGTCATTCACAATGCGGAAACTCATATTCTTTTAATACAGACAGGTTTCAAGTGGAATTACTTGAGAATGGCAAAGAAGACACACATAATTACCAGCCTTTTTAAGAAAAAAAAATGTTGGAAATCACTTCAACAGTCACCTGTAAAAAAGGTGTAATCAGGAGTATGAACGTATTGTCAGGCAGGCCAACTGCAAATAATTTAATCTGGATTAAAAAACAAAAAACCAAAAAACCAAAAACAACTGCTAAAGTGAAAATGAATTTACGTATTGTCCTGGTTTCGGCTGGGATAGAGTTAATTTTCTTCATAGTAGCTAGCATAGTGCTGTGGTTTGGATTTAGTACCAGAAGAATGTTGATAACACACTGATGTTTTCAGCTGTTGCCAAGTAGTGCTCAGATTACTCAAGGACTTTCTGAGCTTCTCCTGCTCATCCAGGTGCATAACAAGCTGGGAGTACAGCACAGCTAGCACAGCTAACCCAAACTGACCAAAGAGCTGTTCCATACCATATAACGTCATGCTCGGGGGGGGTTAGTTAGTTCGGTTCAGCCGTTCAGTTGGTCGGTCACGGGCAGAGTGGTCGCAGCTTGGGCTGTGTGATTGTGGCTCGGGGGGAGTGATCGCGGCTGGGGACGGGCTGGGCACCGGTCAGCAGGTGGTGAGCAATTGCATTGTGCATCACTTCTTTTATATATATTCTGTATATTCTCTTACTATTATTATTATTATTGTTATCACTATTGTTATTCTTTTCTCTTATTAAACTGTCTCTATCTCAACCCACAGGTCTTACCTTTTTTTTCTTTTCTCCGATTCTCTCCCCCATCCTACAGAGGGAGGGGGGGGAGTGAGCGAGCGGCTGCGTGGTGCTTAGTTGCCAGCCGGGTCAAACCACGACACATATACATTTTCCCACCTCTTTCTTCCACTCACCTTAAGCTTTTCTGCACTTCTACTGTTTCTGGAGAAATGCAACATTTCTGCCTTTTGTCTCTGTCAGTTTTCTTAGATGGCAAAAATACCACGGTAAACTCATACCTGAGCGCAGTCACGTGTATTAACTCTTTTGGCAAACGTTCATAGCTTCTGTCTCTGAAAGTCAGTATGCTTTCATTGATTTCCACCAATATGAACTAAAATGTTTTTTCATATCACACTTACAGAGTTAGATTAACCATCACTGATAGCTTTGGAAAAAACAATACAGAAATACTTAATTCAATTTTTAATGTATTTCTGTCCTTCCAGGTAGCTCTCCATCACTTTCAACTGCTGTTAAACATGTGCTATGTTACATCTATTAGCAGAAATCTGTATTGTAACCTGCACGCTTTAAATATAAAAATATTAATCATTCTTGGTGTTTTGCATCAAATACCAATTCCAAAGGTAATCACAGACATCCCGGAACACTGCAGTGATCCTGACAGGAAGACCACGGATGATCAAGGAGCGAGTGACCCACATAACAGCTAATCTGGGTAAGCCCACACTTATGCTGCGCTAAGGTGTATGTACATTGTGGCCTTCAGGCCCGTGTTGTGCCACACAAATGCCTTGGTATCAGGATAAATTCAGCCAGTGCGTTTCAACTGAACAGCCCACAGACACCTCCCACTGGGTACCAGTGGATCTTGCCTTTGTCTACAAGAGCTCCAAGAAGTTCCTATGTGAACAGCCTTTTTGTTTTGACTATAGAAATAATAGTTGTTTCCTCATAAGAAAATGCTGTAATACCTCAACTGACTGAAAGGGGAGAAAACCCTGCTGTGGATGGGGACTGCGTGGCATGCTGCACGTGGGTCAGAGTCCTGTTGATGCTACACCACCCAGGGCTCCCAGCATCCAAAGGGATATAAGCTTTTATATGCTATTCTCTTCATATAACGTTAGTTCTAATAAACAGTATTTTAAATTATACCTTACAGAGTCTGAGCACCTTTCTTACTGGGGTCATAATGGATCAGAACCTTATTGTGCAAAACAGATACTGGGTCAAACTGCCAGGTGGAAGACACCAGCATTATTCAGCTGATACAACTGTCAGTTCTTAAGTTGAAGTAGAGGATCTGGCCATTTGTGCCCTAACCTTCCTTAGAAAAAAAGAAAATTATACATTGACCTATAATAAATTAGCTTATGGCCAGTAGAAATGGATTTTTTCATGCACTTAAAAAAGACTTAGGGCCAATATGGTGGAGAAACCTCTGAAAGTAAATACAACTTGCAGTAAAAGGACAGTTCAGGAGAAACAATGTTTATTTTAATGTCTCTACTTCATCCATGTCATTCTTATTTTCAAAAATGCTTATCATTGGCAGCTCCAGGAGAAGTCCAAGTGAAATGCAGTTATTCAATACCTTTGAAGTCCTTTCTGTTGACTCTGTTAATTTTGCTGTGAAAATATTTATTCATTAATGAAAAATTCTTTTAATTTTGCTTTATCAGAAAATACTTTATAAGCAACAAATGTGTTGTATCCAGATGCTTTGCAGTAGAAATTGTAAGTAACAAAGATTATTGAGATACATTACTAAAAAGAACTAATAAAAATGATAAAATTAATTTTTTTTCACCCTTGGGATAAAACTCATTACTGTGCATAATGCTTTTCAAATATTGGATATTGTAACAGAGATGAACAAAATGTTGTATGTATAGATGTTCTAAACAACATATTCATACATTACTGCTGACCAAGGTCATTGTGCTGTCACCGTTAGTACATTCTTCAGCAGTTATAAATGAGTGGCAGTAGAAAAGCTGTACGTGTTTGTTCTGTTTACTCTTCATGGAGTTTTCTACTGCGCAATAAAACCTTTAATTAACCAGACCTACTCCTTGTCTGGGTGTGAGGAGTAACATTGTATATTATAGTATATCATAAAACAGAGTAAATACAAATACTCAGTAGATTCTCCAGTAAAGGCTGAGGAAGGACATCACATTTAGGAAATAATCATTACAGATTGACCTTCAAAGTCAACGACTGCATGTCACTGAATGTAATATTAAGTTGATGTAATTAATTTCATAACTAATGGAAAATGTGATAATGGAAGAGAAAGTCATTAAGAACCAGTGCCCAGTGTTTATATTGCTCATGTGAGAAATCTCACAGGTAGTATGGCAATGCCTACCTAATCTTGTATTAATACTTTTGTCTTGTTGACAACATGAAAGATGTAACTGCTGAATTAGTCCACGGTACAGCATGGACATACTCACATATATGATGTACCTTGCTTTTCTGTCAGAGCAATGTAAACTCACTAAAATATGCAAGTTACCATTGTTTCTGAGATATTTAAGACATGATTTGAAGCACAGTGTACCTGTATTATTTTGATGTGGTTTTCTATTAATTAAAATAGTATAAACCTGTAGCATGTCTTTCTTAAACTGTTTTGTTTCATAAACATGACCACAGCTATGAGAACATGTAATTCTGACAGGGTCTAGAAAGATGATCTCTTACAATTCAGTTCATTTCATGTATGTACCTGCAATTTAAATAGTCACAGAGACATCCCCTTACTTGTTATGCCCTTTTTATGCCTGTGAGGTTTAAAGAGTATTATTAAAGATATTCGATTTATCATCAAAGGGAGGACTGTTTTGTTAAATTGGTAAGGCTGCGTTTGAGGAAAACTGTTGCTTCATTTAGTAGGTGTTTCATCTGCAGTGTGGACCTTTTTCCAGTTCTGAGGAACAGCAGTGCCAAATGGGACAGATCAGTATGTTTCCTCTCAGTAATGTCAACAGGTGTTGTCTTTGTCTCTAATCTACAGAAAAATATGGATTTGGGGGCTGATTTGTTAGTCTTCTTTTTATAGGCTTTATGAGCTTTTCTTTTCAAAATGTTGCTTAAAATTAATTGAGGAAATGAAAGAAATAACAATTACAATAAATTTCCTTTAAATAATCACTGGTCTCTTTCGGAGCTTAATTTGTGGTCTCTGAGTTTATAAAAAAACCCAAAATTAAAATTCCATCAGTGGTTATCTCCACATTCTAATATTTTCTTTCCTGAAGCATTTAAAGAATGAGAAACTCAGAAGTTACTTGTCTGCTTGCATTACTGCTTGCATCTCCTGTGTTGTACAATGTGGCACCAAAGAGAGTTAATATCCACCATCTTCTTTTTTAATGGTATTTTACCATATTGAAATTAAACACACATTTTCAATAAATATGATCCTGCTGGGCACATAAATCAGTTTCTTACACATGCACATTACTATGTGTATACCTACTTTGCAATTTGCATACATGATTACCCAAACTGCATGCACAGTCATGGTAGAGTTGTCACTGAGATGTTTATTGTTACTAAATTTTGTCACACAGTGATTTTGAAATACCAGATTAAATATAAGGGAAACTAAGTTCTTGGGCTTTGTAGTAATTCTTGACAATTGACTGAGGTTTCTTTCATGGTAGTAACTACCCTATGTAATTACCTAGGAACTTACCTCAACGAAATGTACCTGAATCTGCTTAACAATGCTATAGGCTTTTATTTATCTACCCAGAGAGCACAGGCAGTAAAAACATAGAATTGGAGCACTTGTTCTACCAATAGCCCTAAGCTTTGACACAGAAAGATTTTTTCCAGATTATAAACAATTTCTGCATTTTCCTCCAACAAATTTTTCTTTATTTGGTGTTGTGGCATTTTGACATGAAATCTGTGAAAGATTTGGCCAGTATGGATCAAAGCTGATGAGAGACTCAGTGGATCCAAGCAAGATTCACTCACTAGTAAATACGTTTCCTTTTGAACTCTCTGAAATATCCAATCCCTTTAATGGAAGGGGTCTCCATGGAAGTTTCAGACTTGGCCAAATATTAAATTAGTGGGTTTTTTAACTTCAACATGAAAGCTTTCCTTTTCTCAAATTTGCCACATCTCCATTTTATCTTAGAAATCTCAGAAATGCATTAATATTGACTTCCAAATATTACAGACTTTCAGTTTAATGAATTTATGTCTAAATTAAAAAGTCAAATGAGAAAAAATGCTGTAAAAATAGCTCCTGATTTTAATTTTATATTAATGCTTAATATTAAAAGCTTTCAGAAATCAGAGGTCTGATAAAAGAGGAAATCAGAACAGGGCTTCAGAAATGTTACTTCTTTGAAATGTAAGCATACCTTACTCAAGTACAACATTCCTTAACCATTCTGTTAAGGCTGCAGAGTTGGGCAGAGAGGAACTTAATGAAGTTCAACAAGGGCAAGTGTCAAGTGCTGCACCTGGAAAGGCTTAACCCCATGCACCAGTACAGGCTGGGGGCTGACCTGGTGGAAAGCAGCTCTGACGAGAGGGACCTGGGAGTCCTGGTGGACGACAAGATGACCATGAGCCAGCAGTGTACCCTTGTTGCCAAGAAGGCCAATGGTATCCTGGAGGGCATTAAGAGGAGCGTGGCCAGCAGGTCGAGGCAGGTTCTCCTCCCCCTCTACTCTGCCCTGGTGAGACCCCACCTGGAGTCCTGTGTCCAGTTCTGGCCTCCCTGGTTCAAGAAAGATGAGGAACTACTAGAGAGAGTCCAGAGGAGGGCAACAAAGGTGATGAGGGGACTGGACTATCTCCCCTATGAGGAAAGGCTGAGAAATCTGGGCTTGTTTAGCCTGAAGAAGAGAAGACCGAGGGGGGGAACTCATCAACACATACAAATATCTTAAGGGTGTATGTCACGAGGACAGAGCCAG
>NW_009258669.1:3028381-3028831 GCF_000687185.1 Egretta garzetta
CCTGGATGATGTCCTGTGCAACCTGCTCTAGGTGAACCTGCTTTAGCAGGAGGGTTGGACTAAATGATCTCCCCAGGTCCCTTCCAACCCTTGCGATTCTGTGATTCTGTGATTCCATTATTCTTCACCTACTTTCTGTCCCCTTTGGTGCTTTCTGGTTGTTTTGGGCTGGGGATGTGTGGTTTTTTGTTTGGTTCTTTGTTTGTTTGTTTCTAGTAAGACTCAATGGTGAGTACTAACAAGCTGTCATGGTTTAACCCGGCTGGCAACTCAGCACCACGCAGCTGCTCGCTCACTCCCCCCTCCCTCAGTGGGATGGGGGAGAGAATCGGAAAGAAAATAAAAGGTTAGAGCCGAGGGCTGAGATAAAGACAGTTTAATAAGAGAAAATAATAATAATAGTAATAATGAGAATGATAACAGAATATACAGAATATACAAAACGAATGA
>NW_009258669.1:3028965-3046471 GCF_000687185.1 Egretta garzetta
TGACGTTATATGGTATGGAATAGCTCTTTGGTCAGTTTGGGTTAGCTGTGCTAGCTGTGCTGTACTCCCAGCTTGTTATGCACCTGGCCGAGCAGGAGAAGCTCAAAAAGTCCTTGAGTAGTCTGAGCACTACTTGGCAACAGCTGAAAACATCAGTGTGTTATCAACATTCTTCTGGTACTAAATCCAAACCACAGCACTATGCTAGCTACTATGAAGAAAATTAACTCTATCCCAGCTGAAACCAGGACACAAGCTCAGACTGGGTGTTATTTTGTTTTGCTTTTTAAAATATGGAGAAACCAAGGAACTGTGGTTGAGATGGTAACAAGACAAAGGGCAGAAGGCCCATACATGCAGCTAAATATTCAAAGAAAATTGAAGTTTCATGTTGTCAGGGACTGACCGGACAGTTGGATGTTTCCTTGTCTCAAACAACTTGCCTGGGCAGAGCGGGAGCAGAGAGGGATGGGGCAAGCCCTGCAGAAGCAGGATGATGGGATGCCCCCTTGGCTTCTTCTGGTGGGCAAATGAGCATGCACAGTCAATAAGGTGTTCACAAGGGGAGCGCGTGATCACCAAAGACCCTCACTGTCCAACTGATATCCCCCACCCCTCCCCAGTTTGGGAACTCTCTAGAACTCTTGACTGCACAGAAGAGGGATAGTTGTCACCCCAGGAGTGGTCTTGCACTGATGAGATTACATAAGGACAAGTACACATGTTTTGTCATTGTCAACTCATCACCTAAGGATCTAGAATCCTTCCCAAGATGGCCACGTAGAATCCATTGGTGGTGATACCTCTCCTTTTCTATCCTCCTGTTGTTTCTTTTTCTTTTCTCATTTCTTTCTTTCTCCACTTCTCTACCATACATATTCACCTAATAATTTTTTGGACAACTTGTGATGAGTTGCATTAAAATTGTTTCCTTTGCCAAATTGCCTTTGTTCATTTGTTAAGTTTGCCAGTTAACAAAGTTATGAGTTAGATTGTTCTTCAGATTCATTGTTGTGACTTTACTGGCCACGTGGCTCTGCTGAGCAGAGATCAGCTTTTCATCGGTATACAAACCCTTCGGGGATTAAAAAGATTCACCCATCTCACAATGCACCGCATGGGAGGGGACACATATGTATCCTTTATATACGCTATGTACATAGCGAGAAACAGAAGATACTGTTATTGCTATTTCTTCCCACACTGATGCAGACTGTTAGATAGTACCTCTATTTGATATATTCACAATATATTTATCATTTTGGCATTTTTATATGAGAGAAAGGAAATTTGGCAACCCTCCACTTATTTAGCAGGAGTGAAACAGCTTTTTTTTATTATTATTTTATTTAAACTTGTTCACTACCAAGTTTAACAACATTATACTATCATCCCAGTATTTTTAGGTTTGCTGAAGTTTCTCCTAGAGAAGCTGGTGGCTCATGGCTTAGACAGACATGCTCTTTGCTCAGTAAAAAACTGTCTGGATCACCAAGCCCAGAGAGTTGTGGTGAATGGAGTTAAATCCAGTTGGCGGCTGGTCACAAGCAGTGTCCCCCAGGGCTCAGTTCTGTGGCCAGTCTTGTTTAACATCTTTATCAATAACCTGGACAAGAGGATTGAGTGCACTCTCAGTAAGTCTGCAGAACACACCAAATTGGGTGGGACTGTTGATCTGCTTGAGGGGAGGAAGGTGCTGCAGAGGGACCTGGACAGGCTGGATCAATGGGCCAAGGCCAATCATATGAGGTTCAACAAGGCCAAGTACTGGTTCCTGCACTTGGGTCACAGCAACCCCATGGAATGCTACAGGCTTTGGGGTGAGTGGCTGGGAAAGCTGCTTGGCAGAAAAGGACCTGGGGGTGCTGGTTGACAGCCAGATGAATATGAGCCAGCAGCATGCCCAGGTGGCCAAGAAGGCCAACAGCATCCTGGCTTGTATCAGGAATAGTGTGACCAGTAGGAGTAGGGAAGTGATTGTGCCCCCGTACTTGGCATTGATGAGGCCACACCTCAAATCCTGTGTTCAGTTTTGGGCCCCTCACTACAAGAAAGACATTGAGATGCTGGAATATGTACAGAGGAGAGCAACAAAGCTGGTGAGGGGGCTGGAGCACAGGTTTTCTGAGGAGTGGCTGAGAGAACTGGGATTGTTTAGCCTGGAAAAAAAAAAAGGAGATTGAGGGAAGACCTTATCATTCTCTACAACTGCCTGAAAGGAGGTTGCAGTGAGGTGGGGGTCAGTCTCTTCTCCCAGGTAACAGGTGATAGGGCAAGAGGAAATAGGCTCAAGTTGCACCAGGGAGGTTTAGGCTGGACATCAGGAAAAAATTTCTTCACTGAAAGAGCTGTGAAGCATTGGAACAGGCTACCCAGGGAAGTGGCTGAGTCTCCATTACTGGAGGGATTTAAAAGATGGGCAGACGAGTTGCTTAGGGACATGGTTTAGTGGTGGAATGACAATGTCAGGTTAATGGTTAGACTTGATGATCTGAAAAGTCTTTTCCAACCTAAATGATTCTATGATTCTAAGAACAGACCTAAGAAACTGGAGTCTAGTCATGATCTATATACAGGCTTGAAAGAAATGGAAGACATAGAAGACATACAATGCAAAAGCTGAGAAAGCAGAAGTCGTTAATTAATGAAAGTCTGTCAACCTTCACGGTCTTGTTTGCTCAAACGAAAATTTCATTCTTGCATCAGGTTGCTTCTTGTATATACTGAGGTTGAATGCTTTAAGGAAAATATTACTTTAAGATCAAACAAGCTGGCTAATAGGAAAGCTTGTACCTTGTTTCTGTGCATTGTTGGAGAAACATCAGTCCAAGTTACAAGTATTCACCTACTCAGCTTGTTAAATCACTCTATGTATACTCAGCCTTATGTGTCAGTGTGATCACTTGCACTTCATCCAAACTACCTTATGCAGTATATAGTATATACAGTATGTACAGAATATGTAGTATAGTACAGCATATAGTATATGCAGTATATGTTATATACTCTCTTCTAGCTATCTTCTGTAGCACCAGGCACGTAATGTGAGTTCTTAGTAAACTTTTGCTTAGTTTTAGTGCCTTCAGTTTCACTTTCATTAGTGGTTATGTTTTGTTTTGTTTGGTTTTGTTTTCTTGAGAAGACATATTCTCTAAATAACCAAAATATTAACACTTCCTATTTGAACACGTATTGTCTTAAGGTAGGGATAAGGAAGATTATCTTCTCCTTCTTAGATTTAAAATAAAAACAAAGAAAAGAAGAAAAGGTTGAGTAATTGTTCTAGCTAACATTTCTAACATGAGTAACTTAGATACTTGCAGAAAATGGACAGAAACATTTGGAAAAAATTTTATGAACTGACAGTCCTATATAATATAATTATTAAGGAGATTGTTGAGCTTTAATACATACATGTTCTTGGCATTTGAGTAAATAATAATATTTAATAATTAAAACTGCTGACATTTAAGAAAATAAACTTAAGCAAAATATTGTCCGCCATCATTGGTAAGTTATCCAATAAATCACTTTTAAATAAAATATTCAGCATATGTTGGGCTTAACATGTTGGCAACTACTCAGAACAAAACTGTGCCAACTTTTTTATTTTATTTGTTTTAATTAAGAAAGAAATGAGGATTCAATATTTGCAAACTAACACAAACTATAAAAACAACTGTGAAATTGTTTTATTGGAAAGTTGATTTTCTGCTATCTCTATGGGATTCTTAAAATTTAATTTCAAGGTGGAAGGGTTAAATAACACCATTTCAATACCATTATTTCCTATTGGGGGGCTTAAATATGTCTTATATGTACTGATAAGATAGACTAATCAATAGAAAGTTGTAGTTTTGTTCTCAAGTATGAAAAAATAGATTAATTTTGCCTTTGAATTTGCAACTGAATTATACAAGTTAGTCTTACCAATGTTCTTTTTTTATAATTACTGTCAGATCATCCATCTTACTTTCTCCCCGTATACTAATATACTATTTGATTTGTACTTACCTAAATCTACCTTTTCCTTTTTTTAAAGAATTTTTATTGAGTTGATTAAGATAAGTACAAATGGTGAAATAATTTTCAGACTTTTTTCCCATGCAATTTAATAATCAGAAAACAGTACAATAGGAAAAAGTATTGCAGGCTGCTCATATAATTTAACTAAATACTGCAGATGGTAGCACAGCTATAAAAGACTGTTCGGCTGATGCTATGTGAATAACATGCCTAGTTTCATAAAACATTTGGATGGTACATGTCTACCCTGTGAAGCATATTCTTCCATCTCCCATAAAAATATACAGAAGCAGATTATTATCTTGGCCTTTCATCAGCAAACTGGATAAGTAGTATTTTTACCCTCTGGACAAATGGCTTGACTGTTACAGGGATTTTATTTTACCATTGCTGTGCTTCTTAGGAAGACTAAGTCATATCATGGCTGAGTGACTACGAAGGCCTTCTCCTGATATACAGTTGAACTACTAACTCAGGAGGTTAGGTAGACCAGAACTAAACTAAATCAATTCCAAAAAAAAATGTGAAGTCAGAAAATAACATAGCAATACAAAGCTGTCATGTAGCAAATTGTCTTAAAGACTCTTAACATATGGTATAACCATATACTACCATATCTACCACAGAAAGCAATTGCATATAAGTATTTGCTGCTGAATCATTAGAGTTCTATGTTCAGTGATATAGCTAATAGGATTTTCTCTAAGTTTTGAACTGCAGGAATGGTTATATGACTCTAATATTACACAAGATCTCCTGCTTATTTAGATCCAAGCTACCCTGTACAAGACGAGATCTGTTCTTTCCCTTCATACCAAGTTTTAGAGTTCAACCTAAGTGCTCAAAGGGGTGAAGTTGAGCATGTGTGCAAGTGTTCACAAATTGAAACCCAAACAAAGACAATGTATAGTGTTACGCTATTAAATAGAGACAGTATATACTTCTATTTTATTAGCCCTGTTAGTGCTTGAATAAACCAAGATGCTATTTTTTAGTAAATCAAACTGTTTGTCATAAAGTCAAAGTTGAAAATTGTGAAAGATGTGGAAACTTTATAAGGTTACCATTATAAATAAACCTCACACCAACAACTGGCTACATTTCACTGCAAGACTGTGGAAAATCTATTTTTAAAATTGAATAAACATTATCTGGCCCTAAAGGAAAGAGGCATTTTATTACTTAAAATATTTCCACTAATGGAATACCCTATATCAGCATTCTGATGTGAATTAATTTAGTTTAGTAGTGCAGCCTGGAGAACAATGTATCAAACATTAAACTCTCAAGATTTTGTTTCAAAGACTTCTAGTTAATAAGTCTCTGCTTTCTTCTAAAGTTCATGGCATAATTCAGTACAGTTATTTTTCTTACCTATTTTTTCACAACAAGAGCTTTTTTAATGGAAACGTCAAACTGTTAACAACTGGAATGACTAATTTAGGTTATGCCATAGTATGCAAATAATTTAAAATGTATTACCACTCTATGGAATAAAAGATGTAGATTTGTCTTTTTACATCTGCGGTACTTCTTTCAAAGTTAACAAAATCAAAGTGAAGAACAGAATACATAGAAGAACCATTACTCTATAATTTTGTATAGGGAAAAGAACAATAAGAAGAGAGAGACACAAACTAAAAACCTTTCAAGGCGACATCTCTGTGCTCTAAGAAGCACATGCTTATACCGTAAGACAATGTGGACAGGGACTTCTGCCTGTTTCAGTAAAAAGAAATGAAATTACAGCAAAATTTCAAATATTTACAACATTTCAGTTTTTTTGTCTTTTAATCTGTAAAATATATCCATAAGAAATGTCTCAAATACTTTCAAAGCAACCAATCATACTGGGCATGGGGTGGGAGGAAGTTTTATTTTCCATTATGCAGTTTAAATCTCAGTCAAATAATTCTGCAATCAATGAAACAACTCCCCTTTTTTTGGTTTTGTTTTGTTTTGTTTTATTAATTTTGACCAGACAGTTCCTCTTTTCTTACCTAGCTATGCCATGTACAATCAACTTTGGATGCTGAAATGTGCCTTTTTCTGTTCAGGTGAAAAATGTCAAGATCCACATACCTGCTTTGTAATGAAAGATAAGATATTAAGACCATAAGAACACCAAATCTATATTAATAGCAGCTGTGTAAATGGAGCACATGTACAACAATTCTTCAGGAGCTTAGTTTAAGACCCAAAATTTTTATCTAGAGATCTACCTTATCCTTGTGTAAAGCAGTTGGAAAACATTTTGGAAAAATGTATGGATGCTGTAAAACCAAAAACTTAGTACTAGGAGGCAAGATTCAATATGGAGTCTATTCCAAGAGCATAAAATTAAACTGCCTGATTTTTAAAAGAACTAAAGACCGTGGTGCTCATTAAGGTTGAATTCAAAATACTTTAAGGCATTGTGGGCATGGAAAAAAGGATTCTTTGTGACACAGAGGATCTATGCTTGACAAGTACCATTCAGTTATTCTGTGGTGGGGCTTTGTCTGAAGAAAAGATGTAATGTAATAAAGTTCTCACCAGTTTATAATCAAGGTACTAATATTTGAATCAATGTTAGAGCTACCTGAATTAAAATAAGTGACTGGAAGTAATTTTATAAATTCTGAGATTAATCTAAAAATAGATTCGTAGATTTAAAATTCCTTTTTTTTACATATATTACCGTATGAATTTTACCCTTAAATGTTTTTACCTCATTTGAATGTTATTTGTTTCTGAAAACACAGAGGAAAACATTGAAGGCATTGTAAAAGAAACTGAATTTTCCTCTTCTTTTTATTACACCTTACACATGAAAGCCCTTAAAATCTTAATTTTGGTTGACCGTAACAAATATGTGTATTACTACAGTGTCCAACTTTACACATTATGTTTTTATGACTGGTTGTATTTATATTTTAAGTAAAAGCTAGAAACTTAACCACATCTGAGAGATCTCTGGTATGGCACTCAGTTGAAATTTGTAGGATTAGGGAAGGGCTAATATAAAAACCTTTTCTTATTTGATTCTGGAAGCAATGATCACAATTCTTTTGTCTGAAGATGAAGTGGAAATCCTCAGCTATTTAAATTGTTCTTAGCTCAGACCAGCTTAATAAGCTATTTTAAAAATACCCTGATGACTCTCACTCATCATGAATATTGCTTTGTCTTCCCTTATGAGTTTTTTGCAACCCAAGAATTTGGATTCATGAATCCTGTAGAATAATTGTTTCAGGATAGGATTGTAGGATTTGCATCTGTCCTTGCACCATTACAGAATGTACCAGCATTACAGTCATGCTGAGTGTGGGGGATCAAGTTGCAGTCCAAGTTTTGTTCTTTCACCAACACACGAATTATAAACTGCAAACCATTATGGCTGAATGGTTCTAAATGAAGCAACTGAAATGGAAACATTATCTTAGAAGACATGACTACTCAATTGAAAAAAAACAAGCAAAAGAAAAGCATGATAAGTAAAATAAAAGAAGTAATAAACTGAAAGAAAAGGAAGACTGCATCTGAGAGCTTCAATGGCTTGTTCTTGAAGAATCTTCCATGAAAGCAAAGAAGCTAATGGGGGTCACTTATTCCCAGAATAAATATGACACCTGTTTGGGTCCTCAGAAAGCAAGACTTCCTATAAAAATGTGCATTAGTCTGCCTTTCTCCTAAATGTCAGGTCACAATTCCGCAAGGCTATGTGAGGCAGTTGATCATTTCATTATAGGAGAAAACATTGGACTGCTCTCAGTATGATTCTTTACATCAGAGGAGAAAATCAAAGGAAGAGGAGAATGGATCTTCTTGTGATGTAACTTTATATGTGTAACTCTGCCTTATGAAATCCTAAACCATTAAAAGTGTTGGTGCCCACTGTCTAGTAGTGATCTGTTTCAGGTCCCCAAGACAAAAAGCCCTCCAAAGTCTCCCCAGTCTCCTTAGTGCTCATTTTACTGTAGGGGAAAAAAGTCTCAGCACCAGAGAAGAGAAGAGAAAGGAGGAAGGAGAAACAGGACTATCTGGTGTCAGTCAGATACTGGATTGGCTTACATGAGAAGAGAATCCTTTTCACTGAAATAGGTTGAATCCAATATCCAAATACTGTGCATATTATTTTGACTTTTTTTTTATCATTTACCAACAAATAAAAAATGTGAAAATTGATTACTATCATAGTTTGCCAGAAGGAAGAGATGCATGTTACAACTTCAATCTCCATAGTACACATGTGGCTGACACAGGTTCCATGTAAAGAAAAAACATTGTGAAATTCCATCCCAGACATTGGATATTGGTCATACATTATGGCAGTATATGTGGAGAAGGAGAGTTGGGACAGAATTATGTTCACCTCCATGATACTAACAGAAATACTTAAGTTACTAGATCTGAAATTCAATTCATATATAGGGACTGCTAATAGAAGAAACAGCATGGAAGTTCAGTAGATTATGGTATGAGAGTAGACAAATAAAACTAGAATTATTATGTATGTAACTTACAAAGGATAATTAGACTATTCTTACATGCTGTAAACATGGCCGATTTTTACTGTTATATAGATACATTAATGAATAAAATACATTAATGAAAAAACATGCAAAGGATTTGTTGACATACATGAAACTCTAGAGAAATCAAATCAGTTTAAAGTTAACAGAACAATTTCCGTTTGGTTTGTGCCGCCATAGCTTTTCATTCTGTCCTATCCTTACCTTCCCTCCTGGAGGTCTCTTTAATCTTTCACTAAACCTGTAAGAATTATTCAAGCAAGTACGAGTTACCTTCATACAGCATAGGCTGAGAATGGGCAGTAGCAGAAAGCAGTCAGGCTCCTTCAGACCTGCCCCTTGTCTCATCCATTGTTTGCTTCCTCAGTAATGTATGCCCTGAATTTTTAAAATGTAAGCGCATTCATAGGGAAATGCTTAGGGCACTCTTTTGCAGCACCCCATTCAAACTACTGTCACCTCAAAAAAGTTATTGAAACATAAAGTTATTTAAGATAGGCAGGCAAATGTGACCCCATTCTACACTACCATGAAAAATAATGGATATCAATTTTCTCAAGTCTCTTTCCACTCCCAAGTTGTAACTAAAATGGCAGTTAAAGCCAAAGATTAGTTTTTTTAAAAGACTCAATAATATGACACGCTTTTTCTCCAGTTACTGCACTGTACTAGCAAATACCATTATGCACAATAAATGGCCTAAGACAGTATTAGGAATTCCCCTCACAATAGATCTGTAACACTGGTGTTAGTCACCATGAGTTGTTTGTATAAAAGCTTCAACATGAAAGTATCAATTTTCATATGCTTCTATTTCAAGAGCCAGAAGAGACACTCACCTTATGAATTAGTATTCAAGTACAGAGCGGCAATCTCTGCAATGTACAATTTCCATTTCTTGAAGGGTGCACAAACTGGTAGAAATCACCTCATGTTTGTGGAATTAACTGTGTAGTACAGAAGAAAATTATTTCAAAATTCCATTCTTGCTCCACATAAAGCCTTAATGTTCATATAATTTTGCAGGCATGTTAGTGACTGACCTTGTTCTTAAATAAAAAGAAAATGAGGGAAATAATAAGATAATAACAGAACATCCATTGTTCGTTTTCACTTATGTTTTAAATGCTAAAGTAGACAATATCTCTCACTTTACAAAGCAGGAGTAGTTTATTTTGGAGAGGTTACTTTAGCAGTACAATATTCCAAGTGAGAAGCAAAGCTAGTTATCTTCCATAGGTGGCTCAGTTATTTTAATGTCAAAACTACTAGATGTTGGATCACTTTCATGATCCCTTTCCCAAAGTTGTGAAAATAAAATTATGGCAGTATATTTTCTAAAAATAAATAAGAAACAAGAAATACAAGTCCAATTTTTTATGAACAGGAAAGCTATTTTTAAAAAAAAAGATGTAACATGCTAGTATATAGACTGAAATATAATTTATTGTCAAAAATGTGTATATATGCTCTAATGTGAAAAATTAGGAAATCAAGAACATTATCAGAAAATTAACCCCAGAGTGTTCATTTTTTTTTAATATCAAGAAGTATCTGAGGGTGCTTTCTATATATATGTACCCTACATGAACTTCAGTTTAAGATTAACAGCTGAAATTAACACATGGAATAGCTTCCAATCAATAAAACACTTCTAAAAAAACCACATTTGAAGTGATAGAGTATTTCTAAAGGCCACATTATAAGCAAGTATTCCTTGTATGGTATTAAATGTTTCTTTGCTTTCCCAGAACCTTCTGAAAATTGTAATTCTACATGTCTGTTCCCCAGTAGGTCTGAGGAATAATAGATGGTTGTTAGTACAGGAAATTAGGCTATTTGAAAAAAGATACATATTAAAAACAACAGTAAATTGGTATTCTACCAACTCTGTCCTTTTCAAGCTCTTCTGGTCATACTTTAGTGGGGACAGCCAACACCATCCATCTTCTAATTCTCTGTACTCATTACTTGAGGGTGTCACAGAAGTAATATGCTCTCATCTTGCGCTTGCTGAGGGCAGGAGTTGTGTGTACATATTACCTAAAGAAGTTACAGATTTCTTGAGTCTTCAAGACTGCAAAACTGCCAAAAAGAGAGAAAAAAATCTGCACAACCTGCTGTGAGTCTTTTACAATAGAAGTGTAATGAGTTTATTAGAGTATGTACCTAGGTCTGCTGCATCAAGTTTTCACATTGTCTACACAGGTAAGGTGCTACATTGTGAACGAGGAATGGACCAGAATAACTTTCTATTGAAGTCCTGAAATGTACCATGCAAGAGATATAAGGTGTAAACTGATTTTTAAAATTGTGCATATAAATATTTACAAATACTCTTATCCAAACCAAGAAATTCGACCTCAAGTTAATCATTTGATTACATAATTAACTCAAAATTATTTTCATATTTTTTTTATTGGTGAGATAGAGCTGTCAGATGCCATAGTGTGCTGGTCATAATACTTTCTGTTAGAAAGAAAGAGTGATACAGTCCTCATATTTTCACTCAGGCAATTTACACTAGTTCATAGAACACCAGTAGGCCACGATCCTCTTCACCAGGAATGAATGCCATAACAAAGAAGTCCTAAAGCTGCAGTAAGAGATACTATCAAAGTCTAATGCAGTTTCTGTGTAGTTGTATCACAAAATTAGGACTTTTTTTTTCAGATGATCTTGTGTGCTTATCCCTAGAATCAAGACTTTGTGGCATCAGTCTTTCCTTTTCCCTGCATTGTAAATTCCATTCTGAAAAAAAATTGCAATACATCTCTTCTGATACCTTGCCCATTTCTTAGACGTGTCTGAAAAGTGTAGAGACAAAATGTGCATAAAAATATAGAAAAACAGAAGAATGATAACATTTTAGTTAAGGTTCTTTTAAAATTTAGGGATACAAGGGATAAATATTTGTAGATTCCCGATCAATAGCAACCAAAACCACGTCCCAAAATCAAGGTTAAGAAATGCAAATACATGGTAATGGCATTAGAGTGAATTACATGAAACCAGGTGTGTGCGCACACACACAAAAAGAGGAAAAAGCCATTGATGTTATCATCTAAGAGAACAGTTCTATAAAAAATGAGGTTTTCTAAACAAGCCTGCAGGTGAAGCAATTTATGTCAGAAGTTATTCTTTTTTTGTAGAGATTCCTATTGCTGTATTGATTCAGGTCAAATAGAAATCTTAGTCATGGGGTTTAACAGAACTCTACTGATATTTCAGTAGGCTGAGGAAATTATGCAAATCCTGTAGTTATGGCAAACAAAGTAATTAGCTCTGCAAATGGAACAGATTCCAGTAAGAATCATTATGGACATGATCTTAAAGGAATACTGAGAGAACTAAAGTTTTCCAAATTATACTATATAGTTTATTTTTATTATTTTATGTATTTAACGTATTTTTGTACTGAAATACATTTAAGCAGTTTTAACTGCATTCCAACTGAATTTTCTTGTATTACAATAAGAAAAATAGATTCTAAACTAACAATGATTGTTTGTTTACTACAAATCATCACATTTGTCTGAAAAGATTGCTCACAAAATGTAGTGTAAGTAAATATTTTAAAAGGCAAATGGTGGGTTTGAGTTTTTGGAGGTTAGGGGCAATGGACATTGTTTATGGAGCAAAAACCCAGAATGCCTCTAAAATATTGATAACAGCAACAAGAGAAGGGAGAGAAAGAGCTAAACATGCTATCACAAAAAGAACACGGAACAATGAATGTACAGAGAACAGCCTGTCAACTTAAGTATAACCTATATAGAGCAGCATAACTCTAGTAACACAGATTTTCTCTTAAAATTAATAAATCTAGCACTGACCAGCATGTCAAGCAGCATTGCTCAAGACCAAGATGCTTCACCTTTAATGTTATTGGCAGTAAATTAAAGCCAGTAAACTAAAGCCAGCACAGGTAATTTCTGCAGTGTCCCTCAGCTGTAGTATAGGTGCTGTAGAGCAGTGGCAGCCTTACTAAAAGAGTCTGAAAGTCAATTGTAACTAAAGTGATGATAATATTACAGTCTTAATAGTCACTCTTTGAAGAAAAGAAATTCAACAATTTTTTTTTTCTGAAAAAAAATTTAAATAGAATGTCATATATACCTACACACATAAACACATACATAAAACGCCAACCTTTCTTGATGAAATGTGTGAATTTTTTATTGTTATTTTAGTATGCCATTTTTTAACATTAAATTGATCTTCATTAATTAATTACATAGAAATTTCAGCAAAAAAACCACTGAATAACTTGATTTGAGATAACTCATAAAAAAGAGGAAAAGTTAGTCTCTGTATTAACAAGGACTAATCATAGATTCATTGGCATTCATGTTGGATCATGTATGTGTTTTCAATGTCATTTCAAATGATGTGGATTGTTAATTTGATCATATTACTTTTAAGTCAAGCATATTGCCTGCAATGAAGTATCATATATGTTGTGTTCACAGCTGGCACTACAGAAAAGCAAGGGTTAAAAACAGAAGAAAACAAATCATTAAAACAAATCATTGCTGAAAGGTAGGAAGGAAAAAAAAAAAAAAAAAAAAAAGATCTAACAGCTCCAGTACAGAAACTGAGCAGCTAAAAACAGTATGTTGGCAAAAAAGAAATCATCTGACATAAGCCAACATATGGCAGAAAACAGCGAAACCTTCGCCAGATAGGAAAACATGTTTAAGCCACAGGTTATCAAATAAATGCAAATACAGCAGAACCAAACACCAGAGGAAAACAAAAGTATGAGTGAGGCAAAGGAAGTTTAGCCCATATATGCAGAGATATAAAAGCTATGGAATAAAATAACATGAAATTAAATGATCCTCCTCCCCCTTAGTCTTGCACATTCTGTGCCTTGAAGGTATATATCAAAAGCCCATATAGACAAAAATGGAACCACATGTAACCACACAAAAAATAAATTTATTTATTTATTTTGATTTCACATACTAAAAAAAGAGGGAAAGGGAAGGAAAAGCTCTGGCCCCCGATTGTAAATTGCCTCAGGTAATTTTTGAAATATGGTGTATGTTACAGTGAGGAAAATGATAAATTTGAAGCAAACCTGAAAAAAACTAGAGCTTTGGCAAAATGCTATGAACAACTAATTTCCCTTCCCCCTGTCTTAACTTCACTTCCCTACCCACCTCTGCAGCAAAAGTAAAAAAAAATCATGTTATTTTGGTACCATGAGTTCTGCTTCCTGGCAAACAGGGTCGACAAATTCTTTGCATATCTTTGTAGGAAAGAATAGTGATTATTTAAATAGCATCTCTCAGGCTATTTAGTTTTCCTTTCTTCTGAACCACACCTTATATTCTAGCTGGAAGCCAATAGACAGCAATCATAAAGAATTAGCATCCTGTACTCATGGCGAGAAACTGCACTTAGCAGGTTAGCTGTTACATTTTAGTTTAGCCTCAGCTTTCATATGAGCCTGATACAACATACCACATATAAAACAATGCAGAAATTCACTGAAAAAGACAGAGAAGCTGACCACTTTATGAGATTTCTAGAAGATTCAATAGCAAAGAGCTTACCCCTCAACAAACTTGAGTGCACACCTAGAAAACTGTAACATTCTTAATGTCCAAGGACCAGACATAATTTAAACACCTTTTGAGCTTTCCAATTTTGAAAGGGTGCCATAACGTCTTTAGAGGGGCTGTAACAGGGCTATTTCAGCTATAGAATAGCAGACTGTATCTTCTCCATAGCTTCTGCTGAAAAAGCAGGTAATGCTCCAGGCACTCCCAATGTTATTCTCCACAGAGATTTGCCTTATGCAGTAAGGAGTTTTCAGTTCTCAAACCAAGTAATTTTGTAGGACAGAGTCTTCCTTACTTGTCTCCTCATATTGTGTCTTAGATGGAACAAGTGAAATTCCAACCACAAATATAGAAAGACATAAATGTATACGATGCACAGTTGTATTCAAGACTCTCCTTGAATCCTCCTGGAATTGCTATCCACGAAAAGCTGGGAGGTTTTTTGCTAAAGATTATGAAATAGATGCAGCTAAAATGTAAATAGTCTGAGTCTGTAGTATGTTGTACAAGATAATGGTTACCCACATCTAAAAGAGATGCCACGTCTTCGTGGCCCATTTTTCATTCTGCATTCAGGATAAACAAACATAAAAGACTGTACATAATACAAAAGTTTCTAAGCATAAAAAGGTTTGCATTTCTTCTTGTGAAACTCAAAATATTTCTGTTCTCAAAATAACAAGAATGTAAAGAAAGTAAACCTGACAGAAACACACTTCTCTCAAGAAATGTTAAACTATACATCTCTTTTCCAGATTTCATTGGGCAGCAATTTTTCTCAGGAATGAGCTGTAAAATGTAGGTTTTTCCTACAGCTTTGGGGAAACATTTGATGGATAATCAAACTCTAGCAAACACACCTCCTTCAAGCTCATGAGAGAACTAATGTTTGCCTGTTGGGCATGTTTGATAAAGTGTAAGTGAAAATTGCTGCACTGAGCCACCAACCCCCCAGAGGAACTGAGGTTTGAGCATCAGAGGAATAGAAAAGATATTAAGAGTGATGAAGAACAGGCTTAGTCCCAAAAGATAACTGATTTTAAAAGTGTGATTGTGAAAGTCACTATCGCCTTCAATTACTCAATTAATTAAGCACACAATCAAAAGTTATAAAATGGTTGATCTTTTTCTAAAGGGAATTTACTCAATAGACAATTTCCCAATGTGCTCACAATCTAAGTATGCTTACTCTTATTGCACATACAACAAGTCAGTTGTGAAATCTATCACTTCCACAAACTATTACAGTATTATTTTTAAACAGTGTTCTGCTTAAGGGCTTTCTCTATATTTATGTGCACATAGGTACCTACCCATATCAGTAAGAATCTCAAAATCCAAAGGTACATATTTTACACAGATTGCTATTGCCACATGTAGAGCTAAATGTCTGAAGGTTAACACTTTGTCAAAATATGCTGAACCTATGACTAAAATAGTTAAAAGAATAGCTGACTGCTACAAGCTCTGTATTTTCCAATGGATTCCCAGTGCACATGGATCATCCTTCCCTGTTAAAAAAGAGAAAATAATTAATGCATTACAAACTGATTCTTTCTATTTTGAAGAATGGTTTATGAGAAATACATACTCTAAATTCTGAAATAAAAACACTAAATTGTACTGTTCAATTCTATGCTTGAAAGATTTTGAGTATGTTAAACAATATTAGTGACAATATGCTCTTCAGTGCTTAAGAATATGTTGTGACTAAACATGTTCAGCTTTTGCATAAGATACATTACAACATTGTTGTGTCAATCTATTAAAAAAAATTTATTTACCATTAGAATTAAATACAGTGGAATTTCAGTTCCAGAATGCAATATGCGGCAAGCATACTTATAGGTGTTTCAGAAAAAGGAATTATTTTGCTGTCAAGCTGTATGGTGTTCATTGTCCAATACAGGATATTAATAAAATGGAAGATGTTCTTAATATACCACTGTTGTTCAAGTGGTGACATGATCATAACCATTGCATTTTCAAGCAACCTGTGCATACATCATTGGGTAGGATGAGATTTAGAACAAGATTTATATGTAATTTGTAGACTTCCAAAGCACATTCTAACACCGATTTTTATGGTGGAATCTACATTCTCTTAATCTTGGAAAGTTACTTGTGTGTATAGGAGACACTTGGTCTACTCTTTCTGTATTTTCCAAATTATTATTAGTCATTATTCTTCACACCTTTTTTTAAAGTAAATGTTACTCCAATTTTCCTCAAAACTATGGCTACCACGACAATTACAGAATTGCATTTACAACTATAACAAATGGAGAAAAAGTAGTCTCAAATGTTTCCAGTCCCTCTAAAGCAATGTTTGTTCTTTTTTCTCTTGGTGTCTTTTGACTAGTGTGTACCTATTTACTTCCTTTTCAATTCCAAAACACCTATTTTTGTACCAATAAGCTCTAAGCAGGGTTAATCATCATGTCTTCTTTTTGAACTATGCTTCTTGCCTGTCTTTTCAGCTTGAGAAGGTATATAAAAGCTGTATGTTTACAAGTTATTGACTCCAGCTAATACACATGAACCTGACCCAGTAAAATATGGTAAAAAGTTGTATCACTTAATACGGAGAAAGAGAAGGGCCATCCTTATTTTTATAAAGCAGTTTTACTCAACTGCAACTTTGTTTTCTAAATAGAATGTATAACTTCTTCATTCGTCCTTCTCATATTTTAAACAGTTTCACAATATGAGATAAATTAAAGAAAACAATAATGCTATTTGAAGATATAACCTGCAAATTATACTTGTGAAAATCTTTCTTAATTTTAGATCAAATTTCATTCTCAAAGAAAATCATAGATATCCAGAAAATGTTACATGAGACATTTCAGTTGGTTTTGAATCAGGTTATTGTATTCTTAATTTAGAAGATCATATAAATGTTAAATACTATATGAACATGTGAAAAGTATTAGACACTGGCAGATTCCATGCCCTTTCTTAAGAGGAGCAAAAGTTTTTTTTCACACAACTGATGTTATATGAAACATAGCCTTTGAAAATGGATGTTTTCTCATTTTGAAAAAGTCAGATCCTGTAAATATGTTAATTCTTATTACATTTTTTTGTTTGTTTAATTGCCATGAAGGATTTTCTTTAATTGATTTGTCTAATTGGTTTCTGAACCAGTGTAATCTTTCAACATGTACAACATTCAACCCATGGTGACTAGCTCCACCAGTTCCTCCCCCCACATGAAAAAGTACTTTTTGCTCATTATGAAACAGATAATTTTGTGTGATGTCTGCTTGTTCTTGTACAATGAACCCAGGTGGATAAGAGTTTACAGGGAAGGGAAGGGAAGGGAAGGGAAGGGAAGGGAAGGGAAGGGAAGGGAAGGGATGGGAAGGGATGGGATTGAAATGACATGAC
>NW_009258669.1:3046488-3102094 GCF_000687185.1 Egretta garzetta
AGGGAAGGGAAGGGAAGGGAAGGGAAGGGAAGGGAAGGGAAGGGAAGGGAAGGGAAGGGAAAGGCTTTCCTTTACTGGTATTGCAGTCAAATTATTTTCTTAGAAAGTTCTCAGTAACTGTCTAATAGATAGCGTCTAAGCTTTCTAGCTTAACCACCTTCCTCTGGAAAACTCTAATCAGATTTGGTTTTTTTTTTTTTTCATTTGAAGATGGGGAATGAAGTTTTGGTACTCAAAGTACACATTTTATCAAGTATGTAATTTGAAGCTTCTTTAAACTGCATTGAATTACTCATGCTAAAAGAAAACCCTCAGTGGGATGAGGGATAGTATCAGAAAAAAGAAAAAGGAAAACCCATGGGTTGAGATAAAGACAGTGTACTAAAACAGCAGAGGAAAATTATTATTGTTATTATTGTTATTACTGTTGTTGTTGTTGTTATAGTAAGAGAATAGACTATACAAAACAAGTGATGCACAATGCAGTTTCTCACCATCCAGCCCATACCTGAATAGCCATTGTTCTCTCCCTGGCCAACTCCCCCTAAGCATGACATCATATGGTTTGGAATACCCCTTCGGCCAGTTGGGGTCAGCTGTCCTGGCTGTGCTCCCTCCTAGCTTCTTGTACCCCTGGCAGAGCATGGGAAGGTGAAAAGTCCTTGACTAGTCTAAACACTGCTTAGCAACAGCTGAAACATCAGTGTGTCATCTTAAAAACACAGTGCTATGTCAGCTACTAGGAAGAAAATTAACTCCATCCCAGCTGAAATCAGGACATAATCCTAAAATCAAGATGACATAAACATAAATTATTCCTAGGAAAGTATTATCAAACCAGACAGAAAACTGTTTTCTCAATGAAAACAGAATAGGGAGCACCAGACACATTCCAGTGAATCAGAATGAGGGAAACATTTTCTTTAGCGAAGAGCATTTTTTTATCATTCTGTTTCTTCTGCTGGTGAGATCACTGAAAAAAAGATACTCCTTCAGCAATGTAGTTTGTTTTTCTGCCTATTTTGTCTTGTGAAACTCAAACTGTTCTGGTGCTTTCTTACCGGGTGTAACTTCCTATTCACCTCATCTTTTCTGATGTCAAGTTTAATAACTTGATGTTACAGTAGGCACAGCACCATGGCCCCCCACATGCTGTTATCCCATGCTAGTGCAGAGATCTTCTCCAGAATAGTCTTCTGGAGCATTGCATCACAATCTGAAGAGACCGTGGAGTCTAGTCCTGAGGGACAGCTGACTCCTTATGAGCTTCAGTCTGCTTCCGGATTCGACAGTCAGGTAGGCAACAATGTTGTTCATGTTTCAACTTTTCCAAGTACCTGGCTGCAGGCAATCAGCTGCCCAGAGTTTACTCAGGTCATGTGAATCACCGCTAAAGACTTTCTCAGATTCCTCTGCTGAGAAAGGTGAGCTGGTAGCTGTTTTTTGAACAGAATGTCCAGATAGATATCTCTGAAAACTTACCCCATGGGAAAATTGTCCTGGACTGGATCTTGGTGGCTGCTCCTGTTAATAGAATGAGTCAAGGAGATCAAGACTGAAATTAACAGAGGTGTCACATAAATGGCAGAAGAAATTAATAGTAGACAAAGGTAAATTACTGGGTACTAAATAAATAAATAAATAAGCCCTAGATTCATCATATTTAAAAGCAGAAAGAAAAATCAAGGAAAAGAAGAGGACATGTGAGGTATATCAATCAAGAAGATTACTTTAGCCAGTAGATTAACCTCAAGTTTCAAACTATTGAAAAATTGGTAAGTATATTGAAAATGAAAGGAAGATTGTGCAAGACAAGAGGACATGTGATGAAGAATTTTACAGGCTCATCAGAAATATAAATTGGAGAAAATTGTAAGCCCATTAAGGAAGAAAAGCTCTTTCTACCAAAGAATTTGTGCACTCCTTAGAAATAGTGGTTTATTTGTTTCAGTTTGAGTCAAAGAGATAGTAAAGGCTAGAAAATTATAGTCAAAAGTTTCATCCCTTGGAGTAGGAAAGCAGTGGGAAAAGGCAACATGTTTTTAAGTTATTGCTTTATTATTATTATTATTATTATTATTATTTAGGAAATATCTTGCAGTCTGTGGTGTGTCTACAGTAATTTTCTGTTAGAACTACAGTTAAAGTAAAAGGGTTCTGAATTGTGTCTGGTTCTGTTCATCCTAAACACCTTGCTGGAGGAATGGCTGAAGAAATTATTTCCAAAGGCATCTACAGTAATGCAGCAGCTGCATAGTCTGGGCTATCTTTTATACATTTATTTTGGTTACAACAGCAGGAAAGCTGCAGTGACTGTAGATAAATATCCAATAGTTGAAATCATGCTACTAGAATATGCTTCTGTTAGTCCCTCAAGTAGTTACATTAAAAAATCATTTATATATGCTGCATGACACATTCTCTGGCATTATAGTTCTACCTGTGGAAAACAATCTGTGATACCATTGTAATAATTTTGATTTTGGCAGATTTAAGGTCAGGTTCCAAATAAACTTTGAATTTTATTGAAGGGATCTTGTACACCTAACATTATTCGTGGAAAAGATACTTTTAAAGTAAAATAATTTTCTGAGTGTCCTTGGTTATAGTCAGCATTGATGTATAGTCTACATGAATGACTAGTTTAGTAGATTACATTCACTTACATTGTTTCATAAATTTCATAAACTTAACATCCTTTTAGTTGTGCTAATAAGACCAATTTATGAGCTCCCACTGCATTTCAAAAAGGGTGCAGTAATAGCTCACAATTCATCCTTCTTAGAATTCAGACAGGAGTAGAAGTCAGTGAATACCTGAAATGAAACACAAAGGTTGATCCAGATTAAAGGGAAACTAAAACATACATTATAAAAATAAGAATTTGCTTTAAAACCAAGGTTTTGGCTAAAGCAAGAAGTACTAACATATGCAGAGGTACTATTTCTGGCTAAAGTAAACACTGTCATGAAAGAAAAAGTTCTAAGAAAATTGCACAATAGGGATTAAATTCTGAAGATTAGAATGGAGTTAGATGACAGGCTGAACTCAGTGGGCTTGGTCTTTAAAGATGAATTATTTTTTTTCAATTTAATTTCTTAAAAAGGTTTTTCTTCACTTTAAGAAGATTTAGTACTGAAAGTAGACCAATGTGTTCTAGCTGAGAATCTAGTACTCAAATGACAAAAGCAAACAAATAGAGTTACACAAAATAAGCATTGCTTGATTGAATTACAGTGGACAGAACATGATTCAAAAATAAGTATGAAAAAAATTTGTTAATGTAGAAACACTTTTTTTTATAAAGTTTATCAAAAATACAGTATTGAGGCAGAACTAAAAATTCCCCAAACTGAGAAATAGACAATGACTACCTGGCAGAGATGTCCTGACACATTGTTTTAATTAGAGGCCAAGTTCTGATCCATATGGTCAGAAGGCCAGAATGTAGGCTTAGTAAACCACTAAAACTTTATTTGATCATTGATGTATCTTTTCATCACAAAAGAGTTTTGTATCAAAGAATGGTTAAAGTTTTGATAGTTTAAGCTCAATCCACAATAGGAGCATTTATGCCAGTATATACACATTTATACCATTGTAGGTGTACAAAGAAAGTGCTTTTAGTATGGGTATTGCCTTAATTGGGCTGTATGATGTCTTTGTGCCTGATCGTGACTCTATCAGAACTTACAGAAATGAATTTTTTGTGTAGAGCCTTATAATTCACAACTGGGTTTTGTTTATGTTCAATTAAACACTCTGGGCTGTTGAATATACCTTACACAGAAAAATGAATAAAATTTTGAGATCTAAAGTAATGTCTCAATACTGTACCCATGAAACAATACAGTTGTTGCCAAGGTATATATGGTTTCTCTGTGTAGTTCACCTTGCGGTCACTAACTAGACTGTAAAACAGCCCTTTCATTAATGCTGGCCAGGAGACAGGCTTACCTCATTAGTTCATATTTGTTAACCTATTTGTCATAACACTTCAACACTCAAACTAGACCCCAGCCATCATTCTGTTCCTCATACTCACAATCCCAAGGTACAGATATTCTATATGTTTTTAAATTTCACACTATTGGTATCGGAAAGCAGTGTCATCACTTCAGTATGTTACAATTTGTTGTGGAACACAATGTGTAAGGGTGAACAATGAATAATAAAATTATTAACTCCTTGTTAATCGTTTTATAGATTCAGGTTGATTCAGTGCATGATTTCTCTCCAGAGAAAGTGAGATTTCATAAATGTACATAGACAGTCCTTTGCTGGGAATCTGAAACTAAAACAGTAACAAGAAACCTTAACTTGAAGTAAACCCAGAGAAAATTGCCTAATCTTGGTCAACATGTCACATGGTCCATTATGTCTTTGCAATGCCATGTCTACATCTTTTAGAAGAAGAAGAAACTGCAGAGAAGCTCTGCATTTTATAAGGGTGTGTTATTACTACTTAAAACACATCTGGGCATCACATTTAGCAGACTATATAGACTTATCTATGCTCTCCCCGTGCAGGACTGTCCTCCCATTTTTCACAGTATAGACAGTGTTAGGCATTGTTCCTACCTTCCTCCTATACATTTTAGGATTTATTCATAGTTACATACTTACAAGTTTATTAACAGCTCATGATTCTTCTGTATCTTATTTATTATTTACTTACAAACAAGGATAATTTCTGGGCCATGTTCATGTAAGAATCGTGTTTTCTGGAATTACTTGTATATCTTCTTTTTTTCCACTGCAAAACAGATTTCCCACAGTAGTAACCCGTGACACTTTTTTGAACAAAATATCTTCAGGGTGAAGGTGATTGATCACACTGTGAAGTCTCAGACTATGCTAGCTTTAAAGAACTTAGCTGGAAAATTCTTTTTTCCTGAGGTGAAACTGTCTGCCTGAGGGTGATACCAAGTGTTGCTTCACAAGGGTTAAATTGCATCAGGTGAAACTGCATTCATTTTTATTGTTTTCTTCTCATGAAATTGGAGCTAACTTTGCAAGCACATATTATTTACAGGTTGCCAGTTTTTTAATTATTATATATGTGATTATCTTAACGTTTATATTAGCTATAGGGGCTAAAGTAAGTATTATGAGGTCTGAATTACCTAACTTGATTTCCATGTGTCAAGTACAGCATTATGAGTCACACACACAGTAAAGGATTACATAGCACTGTAAAATGTTGCAGCTGATTGCATGTGAGCCAGCATAGGTGTTTACTGTGTCACTGGGTGAGACAAGATTGCCCTGTGTTCTTTGGTAATGTGAGCTGAAACAACTGTCTATAGCCTTTGAGGGAATTTTTTGTGTGTCCAAAAATTGCAAAATTTTGGTGTATACCTTCAGTTGACCAAGCAACACAACTCACTAATATGTGAACATATGCCAGTAAATGCGTAGTAAATATAGTAGGTATATAACCACAGCAGTAAGGTAAGTTAGAAAGATTTGTAGAGGCTGACTACTCTCTGAGATCTTCCACCAGCATTCACAAACACTGGATTAGGAATATTAGAGGGATATCTTCTGATTCTGTAAGGATTGGAGATATCCTTACCTACACTTTTATGGACATACTATCCAAGAATTTGTCTGATTTCTGAATCAGAACCTGACACTTTTTGAACCTACCAACCTTGTCCACCTGCAGCAAGAACTTCCAAATTTTGCATAGGAATTTGTTAGTTGATTTTGCAAGTTTCTTAATTATCCTTCTTGTTAGAGGAGTAGAAATATTTCAGTGCAAAGCTTTCTACACTTTTCCAACCTACTTTGTACCCAGCATAGTATTAAGGCTGATAGATCACCTGACAGCTTTTCATACACAATTGGCTCGAGACAGCGCTATTCTCTTAAGGTACACCCATAAGTATACTTCCTTACCTAGATCATTTTAACTGTTATATAATTCTTGAGATGAAAGGGAATGTAGACTTGACACATTATCATTTACATTAAACATATTCTGTGCTACATGTAAAGGGTCCCTTCACACCTGCAGTATGTAGGTAGATACGGGCCAGAAGAGCAAAGTCAAGACCAGAATTTTAGGAGAGTGGATTTTTAGTAAGGAATTAGCGGATGAGACCCCTTGGGGAACTGCCCTCAGGGATAAAGGAGAAAAATAGAGCTGGAAGCTCTTAAAAGACATTTTTCTTAGAGCACAAGTGCATAAGAACTTTCGATTCCCACATGTAAGAAATCAGTCAAGGAAGGCAGGAGACCAGCTTGGCTGAGTGAAGACCTGCTAAAGTGTAAGAAGGAAATACACAGGCAGTGGAACCAGGGACAAGTATCCTGGGAAGAATATAGTGATGCTTCCCGAATATGTAGGGATGGGATCAGGAAAGCTAGGGCACATCTGGAGTTGCATTTGACAAGGAATGTGAAAAATAAGAAGAGCTTCTACAGGTACGCTGGTCAAAAAATAAAGATTAAAGAAAATGTGCCCCCGGTAAAAAGCAAGGAGAAGTAGGGAAAACCGGTATGGAGAAGGCTGAGGTACTCAACAGGTTTTTATCCCCTCGGTTTTCACTAGCAATCATTCTTCCCACATCTCTTAAGTTCCTGAACATCAAAGCAGGGACTGGGGGAATGAAGTCCCTCCCGTTTCAAGAGAAGGTCAGCTTCAAGACCACCTGAGTCACCTGAACATCCACGGGATCTAGCAAGATGCATCCCAGGGTACTGAGAGAATTAACTGATGTAGTTGCTATGCCACTCTCCATCATATTTGAAAAGTTATGGCAGTCAGGTGAATTCCCCAATGACAGAAAAAAAGGGAACATAACACCCATCTTTTGAAATGGTGAAAAGGAAGACCCTAGGAACTAACAACCAGTCAGCCTCACCTTCAGTGCGCAGTAAGATAAGGAACAAATCCTCCTAGAAGGTAAGCATATGGAAGGCAGGGAAGTGATTAGATACAGATAACATGGAATTACCAAGGGCATGGAGTGACTGCATCAGTGGACAAGGGAAGAGGTGTTTGTAAGGTTGTTGATGTAGTCCCACACAATATCCTTGTTGCTAAATTGGAGAGACATGGTTTTGATTGTGTTAGGATTCAGGGGGTTTTGATGAGATAGAGGCCCCAATGCTTTCTAGCCGACCTCAGATGAGTCTGGGAGGCCAGGGGTGGCTAGACTGACCTCTTGTTTCAGGTTCAGTCCCTCTGAGTGAGATTAAGACACAAACAAAGTCAGATATCATAAATTCACTCATTTATTAACTGTTTGGGGGAAAGAGAGATAGCAGCGGTAGGAAAGGAAGGAAGAAAAGATGGGAAATTAAGCAAGAGGTCCAGCTGGAAGAGTGCAGACAGTCACCACCATGGATCCATGGCATCCCAAGGGTCTGTGCTTCTGCAGCCTTTGGTGGTCTCCCATGGGGTCAGTGGTCACCAGAGGTCTCAGTGGTCACCTGTGGAGCTGTTGGTCCCACAGGGTCTTCAGTGGTTGTTCACAGAGTCAGTGGTCCCCCCGAGGGGGTTTGAGGCAGTGACCTTTTATAGTCTGCATGCCTAAGGCATATGCTTACTCATATATTTCTTGTGCTTTCTCTGTTCTTCCTTCAAACTGCATACCTTGGTGGGCAGGCAGCCCTGCCTGGGTGTCGTGATTGGCTGCTTCAGCAAGCCTGCAATCCACTTTGCCTGCAGCAATGCTGATCTTCTCAGATAAGCACACAAAGGAGCTGCTTTGAGACAATTAGCTGGCTACTCAGTCTCTCACAGATGGATGGCCAATAGGTTGCATAATGAATGGGCTGGATGTCTGCGTCCAAAGAGTTACAGTCAATGGCTCATTGTCCACATATAAACCAGTAATGAGTGGTGTCTCTCAAGGGTTCATACTGAGACCAACAGTATTTAATGTCTTCATTAATGACATAGATAGTGGGACTGAAGGCATCCTCGGCAAATTTACAGAGGACACCAAGCTGGATGGTGCAGTTGATACTCTCTTGGAAGGGATGCCATCCAGAGGGACCTTGACAGACTTGAGGAATGGACCCATGTGAACCTCATGGAGTTCAACAAGGCCAAGTGCAGCATCCTGCACCTGGGTTGGGGCAATCCCCAGTATCAATACAGATTGAGAGCAGCTTTGCGGGAAAGGACTTGGGGGTACTGGTGGATGAAAAACTGGATGTGAGCTGGCAATATGTGCTTGCAGCCCCAAAAGCCAATTGTATCCTGGGATGCATAAAAAGAAGCATGGTCAGCAGGGAAATTCTCCCTTTTTCCTCCATTCCTGTGAGACTCAACCTGAAGTACTGCATCCAGTTCTGTGGTCTCCAGCACAAAAAAGACACAAGTTAGAGAGAGTCTGGAGGAGGGCCGTGAAAATTATCAGAGGGCTGGAATAGCTCTCCTTTGGACAGAGTTTGAGAGAGTAGGGATTGTTCAGCCTGCAGAAGAGAAGGCTCCAAGGAGACCTTTTCTGTGACTTTTCAAGATATGAAGGAGTCTGGCAAGAAAGCTGGAGAGAGACTTTTTACCAAGGCCTGTAGTGACAAGAAGAGAGGCAATAGTTTTAAACTGATTTGTGGTAGGTTTAGATTGGACATAAGGAAGAAATATTTTATGATAAAGGTGGTGAAACACCTGAACAGGTTGTCCAGAGAAGTTGTGGATGCCACATCATTGGTAGTTTTCAAGGTCAGGTTGGACGGATCTTTGAGCAAGCTGATCTAGTGAAAGATGTCCCTGCCCATGTCATTGGGTTTGAACTAGATGATCTTTGAAAGTCTCTTCCAACCCAAACTATTCTATCATTCCATGATTCTATGGTCACAAACACCCCAAATCCAATGAATTTGAAATTATGCATATTCATTTTCTATCTTAAATTGTTCGTCAGAGACATTTATAAAATACCCATAGATGTGTCTAAAACCATCAGACTGTTACATAGCCATGTAAATGTCTGATGCACTAGAAGCAATAGGCAACTACTACATTCATGTAAGTAGGAACACGGTGATGCAGCCTATTTGGGATTTTGGCCCAACTGAGGAAATTACATTCCTTTTTGACAAAGTCATGAGTGTCATCTATGCAAAAACCTCTATAACAAGACAATACGGTTTAAGTTACCCTCCTCAAAAAAACGCCCAAAAAAACCCAAAACCCAAGCCATTTTCTGGTTACTTCTTATTTGTCTTTCAAAGTTCAACTTGCTTTTTTAAGGGTGGGGTTTATAACCCATCACAACTTTCCATTAAGTAAAATAAAGCAAAACTATATAGGCAAGCAAATAATACTACCACAGCAGGGCATAGTCAGCCAGTGTTATTTCCTGTTGATTACAATTAACATACAATTAACTCATCTGCTTTTTATTTTGCTCTCAGAACCCTTCTCAATTGCCATCATAGTATCACATTTTGTTTCATGAAACTTATATGCTTATGTGTGTAACTGTGATGATGATCTCCCGTGCTTTCAGCTGCTTTATTTATATTTTTAACTAGTTCACCGAATTCTTGGAGGGTGTGATAATAGAGATAACATTGTGACAATACAAATAGCTATTCAGGAATGTATAGTTATCACATTAATAAAATGTCACACAAAGGACAAAAGTTCTGAGATAGCAGATGGGTATATAAAATTAAAGTTATGTCTACAAACACTAAGTTATTTCTTAGTTCTTCATTCCAATCCAGTAAATTTTGACAATATATTTTCCTTTTGCAATAATTACATTAATGATAAATTGAGACAAAATTGCTATGGTAGAGCAGTACTTAGATCACAGTCAAGTAGAAACTATGGAAATGTTTGTAGTATAAGACAATATTGAGAATAATTAACTATTCCAGCTTTTAAAGGAAGACCTTGCTCATATATCTTGCTGAAAACCATGATGTTATGCTCTGGATTCCTTTTGGTATCAGATATTGCTCAGTTGTTTTAATTGTTTTAATCCTGAAGATGAATTTTTGGGCCTTTTGAATTGAAGGACAACACTTTCAAGGTTTTTAAACATGTTAAGCCTTCACTTTTTTTCTATCTGACTCAAGATAAACTTTGCTTGAGATTTTCTTTTCCAACCAGGTTTATTTTATACATCAACATTTAAGAAAATAAATTCTTCAAGCAGGTCTAGGAAAGAACTCTTCTTGTTTAAAACTCTGGGGTTTGTACCTGTACGTTATACTTTTCTGACAAATATTAGACTTCTGGGATGCATTAAAAGTATACCTTAGGATTTTCATCTTGTCAAGACTGCTTCGTATCAAATAAAATGTGCATTGCCTATTATCTGAGTGTGGAGTGCATGAGAGTTCTTACTGTTCTTACAGTAGTATGGCTCATTTGACTACAGTAAAGCACTATGATACATAATAGTGGGCTATAAATTAATAGCTACTAGAAATAGCTAGTCCTGTAGGCTCTTTGTACAATATGATCAACCTAAAGTGAGTAGGTTTTTAACCTTTTACTCAAATGTCATTTTTATTACATGGGACCCAATAGATACTACAGATGATTTCATACAGCAAGCTTAAAGCCCCTTATCTGTTTCAATTTATTTTTATAATTCCAAAATTATTACTATTTGAACCTTACTAAAGGTAGATATTTGATGTGACTGCAAAAAGCTAGAGCACACATGCTGCAACCTTTGTAACAGCTGCTGCTGAATCTACATCAATGCCATTCATTGTTGGTAATTTTTTGATGGTGCTACAGAAAACCATGAGAAGATGCTACCAACTCCATGTTTATGCTGTGAAAGTAAGCTAATGATATGCTATTTTTTTTGATATTTTCGCTGGTGGTATTGCTTAAGCAAGTGATTTTTGCTATTTTGCAGCTGGGACAGGTACTCATAATGTTTTTATTAGCCTGATAGAAACAGTGGTGTTTTGGGCCACTGGGCTACTTTGTATTTATGATTTTCTAGGCTGAATAATGATCATAATGTACATGTGATCAGTCACTGAATTGGCTAGCACAGGTGTCAGAACAGAACAGAATTTAACGGAAGGAAATGTTTCAGTCTCAGTAAATACTGCCTTAAACTCACAGCCTGTAAATTTATACTGTGAGAACATAGACCGCTATAGAAACCTGGCAAATTAATCTTCTACTAAAATATTAAAATATAAAGATCAATAGGATGGAGATTAAATGTTACTAACATTAGTAAGTATGTGAATGAAAATAATGTTGAGTTTAAATGAGTTCTTTTATTGTTTGATAGCTTACACATAAAAACACTATCAAAATTAAACAATGCTATTATGTTTACATGTGTGTGTACAGAGTCCTGTAATCTTTCTTCAGACATGCTAATAAGTCTTTTCAGATGCTGTAAGGAATTTCTTCAAAACTTTAATATATAAAAAGACACATGTAATTTTTCAAAATGTTTTTCATTTTTTAAGAAGCAAAAAATTATTGGATTGATTACTTTGTCCTAAAGAAAAATCAGATGTTCTTAATAATTCTTTTTAATAACAATATTCTTAAATAAGACACAGAAAATAATTCATTCAAGCATGAATTCTTGACTGGAAAACACAACTCTTGAAAGGGAGACATAACCTTGAATTATACGATCCTGAAGTCTGAAGGTGAATCAGGCTATCTTAGCCCTTGCTCTCATGCATCATGTGGAGAGTCTTAACCATGGCTGATGATGCTACAGGGCAGAAATTGGTGGTAAATAACACAACTTTATTTAACTCTAATCACACTATTCAGAAAGTTAGGGACTCCAGGATTTAGGAAGATCTTTCCAGTTTTTATAACCAAGTTATTTTATTTCAATATAAAACATAACATGATTTGCTTATACTGAAAAAAAAAAAGAGCAACCCAACATAGTTCTGTACTGTCAAGGTATGCAGGAGCCCTGCAGGGCCTTGAGCTGCAGAAGGCAAGGAATTAAGTAATCACACATTTACTTTGGATAAAAAGTCTGTAGCAATGAAACAGGATCATTGGCCAATCAGATGCTGGGATAGAAATGGACGGGTGATATAAGTGACTTTTCAGAGACTTAATAGGGTATCTTTTCAGGAATGCTAATTTCAAGAGAGAGGAAGTTAAAGCTTAGGTTGGAATCATTGCTTGAGCTTATTGTGAAACAATAGGGAATATGATCTTTTCAAGTCATGCACAAGGAGACAGTGGCTCTAATTACAAAAAAAAAAAAACAACCCCACAGGAGGAATGTTAGCAGCCTTAGGGTATAAATAAGGCTTAATTATTCATAGAAGAGCCTTGCTCATTCACTCTAAAAGAAAGGTGGTTAAAAAATCTGGAACTAAGAAAGGGCTTTCCTTTGTTTTTTTTCACCAAATTACAGAGCACATGTTTTTTCCAACTTGGCATTAAGAAGTCAGCATGTTTCATGCAATGCATGCAGGAAAAGGCATTTGGTAAGCTCCAGGCAATTTTAATTTTCTTTCAATTAAAACAAATAAGGATGAGATAAAAAATAGATGATCACTGTCTACTATAAAGTGCTTTCACATCCAAATAGTAGCTTGAGCAGAGATAGGCTTTCAGTTTTGTTTTGTTTCTGACCTCAGATTCATTCTAGATGCAAGACAGCAATGTCAGGATCACCTTGATCACCAGATAACATGACCTGTAAAAGAAATTACATAATTTCAGAAATTTTCTTTTAATTAGCCTTCATCATACTTCTTTAACATAATGTTATATATTGCATAGAAATTTGAAACTGATTCCATAAGATGTAGTGGGGAGGATCTAAAAGCATTGAGACTTCTAGAAGACAGAAAGGACGATCAGATTTTGGTGAAATAAATAAAAAGAACTTCTGGATTAATCTCAAAATTAGTTAAACATACATGGAAATAGTATGGCTATCAGTAAACACTTACTGATCTACTGAAATGAATATTTAGCTTGAAAAATTGAAATATTTGTATTTAAAATTCAATTAGAATTGAAACCATTTCTAATTAAAATAATACTTCAATTAGATCAATAACTATTGAAATATTATTTTCTACATGGAATCTATAGCTCTTTCTATTATTTCATTTAAAAGAAAATTGTTGAGTGGAAAGATATAACTTAGTGGTAGGCATATGTTCAGTGTGAAGAACCTCTGAGAGTTCATGATATGGCAAGAGAAGAATTTTACTTTCTTAGCATCCTTAGAATTTTCAGGCCACAAAGGAATAGCAGAAACAGCTTTGACAAGAAAGTAACAAATTCTATCTTTGTCATATATTTTCAAGATTTGATGGTGCTTTATAAAAAAAAGTGTGTGGGCATGTGGTAATAGTTAGAATAAATAAATCTAATTTGTAGTCCATGACTTAATAGATGGAAATTCTGTGGAAGATTTTAAGAAAGTATGAATCTCTGACAGGCCAACACTCATTATAACATTCCTTGATTGATTTATTTTCTCCAAGAATTCTAAACTTCTGATGGTTTTGTGTTTGCTAAACTTTTGAAGTATTTGTGTTTGCTAAACACTGAAATTTATGTTTGCAGAAACCTCATCCTATTCAGAAAATAAACAATATTGAAACATAAACTAAATATCCCTGAAACTGCAAGATGAAAGACAAAGCTCACAGGCATGAATAGGAATGAGTGCAGGGTTTCCCCTCCCACCCAATGAACCCATTACTGACGACATTTTAGCGATTAATTTGTGCACATGCTATATAAGCAATCATAGCTTTTCACGGGGAAAGGTAGCCTACTGTTATAGCAAAACATCTTAAAATGTAGGAACTACTGGGATTAATATCTCTGATGATTTATTGTTCATAACAGCTTTTACTTCCAGTGCACTAGATTCAGATGCTCTTGTTGAAAGAGAAAAATTACATAATAGTCTTGCTTTAAAAACCTGATGAAAATCCATCTACCTAGCAAAATTGCCCTAAAGATGGTATGCTTTTGTGCATATTTAAATAATGATTTCACAGCAGTGGTAGAAATTCATCAGATCAGAACTGCAATGTATTAATAGGGCTGTGTGAAACAAGATTGAACAATAGCTCTAAGCAATTGCATTTTTCCCTTGTTTACATGAACATTCCTTTTCCCCCCTCTCATTATTTTCAAAGAGAAAAACAAATTAACAGATGCAGGAATCTGAAATGTTTCCTGAAAAGATTTGAAAAGCCTCTTCTGAAAAAGACTTTTAGGATTCTGCTCACCCACTTAAGCCTTAGGAAATTAATCTGTGCCTCATCAATGTACAAGATGAGATATTTCTCATCCTTTTCAGAGCTGGATTTTAATCCATTCCTGAAAATTTTATGTTTAATGTTGTGTGCCTTCACCTACAAATCCACAAAAATTTACAGATTTACATACATATGCACACTTTCTGGGAAGAAAAGAATACTACTATGCTAAATAAAATTAATTTTTTTTTATTATGTAAGTTTAATGTTTCCAGCATGTTTTGATTCCCCAGAAAGAATTCTTGAAGGTTTTTATACTTAGAAATGGTTACACTGAAATAATTTCTGAGAATACTCTGCTAAATTAAGAATCAGAAGGAAGAAAAATGCATATTGAACTGAAGCAGCAATACTTTGAAGCTCTCCTACATATGTTTTATCTCTCAATATCATAAATCTTCATTTAAGTGACACAAAGGTTACAATACATACATTGGTCAGTTGCTCACTGTCTGGGCCTGGACTAGGGAAAAGCTACTCATAGATTTAAATAATATTAAAAACAGAATTACCCAAAGAAAAATGTGAAAATGGTCCCAAGACACATGATAATATATAGTAGTCTCAGTACCCTTCACAATGGTACAATACTGAAACAGCTGGACTGTTCTTTAGAATGATGAACACAGAGCAATGTTGTTATGGTGAGTAACAAAATACTTTTACTACCTGTGATTTAATTTTAATGTGTTTATTTCTTTAAATAATTCATCATTTTTCAACAGCAATATTTTTGCTGGTTTTGAGTCATCTGTCAATAACCTGTTAATGTATCTTTATATAGAACAGTAGTATTTGTTTTGACTTGCTTATTTTTTAATCTTAGAAACAATAAAAGGAATAATAACAGCAAGAAATGGCAAAAAGATTAAATATGCTTTTGCTTTCTTAGAGAAACTATGTAACTGTAAAATCCAAGAAACTCATTGCATTGTTCCCATGTGTTGCCCCCTTTGTTAACAACATTCTTAAGTCACTTAAAGAGCAGGTAACTCTGTACCTCACAAACTGTCTACTGACATGTGTACTAGCAGCACCAAGATTCATTGCGAGTTTACAGTACCAGTCGTTTGAGCACTGCTTTGTACTGTTTTCTTGCATACAGCCTATGCAAAATCATTTTTAATGAGGCCATTGCTCTTTTTGTGTGTGTGTGTGTATGTTATACTTCTAATTCCTTTCTGCAGTGGTTACAACATAATCAACTACTTCATTTACAGAACACTTAAAAAAACCCCAACAAACTATACCTAGCCCAACACAGATTAAGTTTTTAGGGTTTTTGTTACCACGTGACATATTTGTTATATACCTCAAATGGCCAAATTCTTGCTTGTATAATAAATGATATGTATTACCTGTAAGGTTCAGGTGTACACATGGAATGTTTTTCCAAAGTCTGAGATGCCTACTACACTGAAGGAAATGGAGAGGCACAATCAGACTATGCTTATCATAGTAGCTTGTTTAAAAGACAGCGAGTCTTCTGTGGATCACTGTCATATTCAGCCTACATTAAGTTGTGTGAAAAGTTTCCTGGTGGATGGCCAAGCAGAGGTTTAGAGAGCCATAACTTGTTTCTCAATGATACGCTTTGCATGGTAGATCTTCATGAAGAAACACGGAAAATGGATAACATTTCTCTCCAAGGGAAGAAAACTAATTAGCAGCATTCACCAAATTTTTGAAGCTTTTTTCTGGATGTTACAACCAAATTTTCAAACTATTAGTTACTCTGCCATTGCTGTCAGAATTGTGTGCATACCTCTTGTTATTTTGGCAGAGGAAAATTAACTCACACTTAAGAGGAATAATACATGAGGACAACAGTGTCCACATGCAAATTTTTAATAGATTTATCACAGACAAATCTGTTCTTTTTGCTTTCTTCCAAGTTTTCTATATCTTGATGTCTCCCCTTGTGATATCTTCATGTCTAATCTACAAGAATAAAGAGTGTTCAACCTAGCGATTAAGATATGATTGATGAATTATTTTCCTGTGTGGCATTGTGTAGCTGAAAGAGGAGTATGAAATAATAGAATGTCCTCCAGCAGAAGGAGAGCAAATTTTAAGGGAGCATTATCACAATGTCATCCCATACAAGTTGTGAAGCTATCCTCAATACCCATCTAACACATGTTCCTTAAAATTATGGTTAGTAGTCTTATTAAACTTTTCAAATTATACCTTCTACTACCAAAAAAATCACTATACTGGACTTTTCAGGTTTTATTCAACTGTTTCACTTAGCCATAATGCAGATCTCTCTGTACATTTATTTTCTGAATTATCTGTCAACAATCTCATCGCTTTACATTAGTCTCAGTAAAGCCCCTTATCAGCCCGAGCTGCTGTTTTTCTGAGTCATTCTGAACTGTCTGCTCTCTTCTGTCTCTGTGCTGACTGGGTCCATTTTTTTATGTGTAGTAAACTCCACCAAAGCACTGAACATTGTCTCTCCCAGGTTGCTGATCTACAAAGTGAACAAAATCAGCCCAAATTTTAATGCTTATACTACCATTTCAGTCAAATTTTCTATCACAAACTTCTTGCATTATTGTGGTCTCCAAGAGCCATCTGGTTCTCTAACATGCTCAATATTTTCAGCCCTTTTAGTATACCATTGTAATTATAGTTGTCCACTTGTCTTCTTTTGTTTCTGAGGTAAAGCTCTGGCAGGACTATTTAGCCAGAAAGAAATGTGGGGAAGAGAGAAAGTAATGGGAGACATCTAGGATTAGCAAGCACCTAATGTGTCAATGGTCTCTAAAGACCCATTGGAAAGAAATACAGTGAAGGACAAAGAAAATGTAGAGCCTTTATAGATCTTAGGTGAGAGAAAATTTTGGTTTGCCCCACCCAAGAAATTTGTACTGACTTTTTTTTTAATAAAATTATAGACAATACAGATTTTCAGACAAGTCTAGAGTAATATAATGGAAATAGCAGAAAAAAGAAGCTTGAAAGTGAAGAATGTGACAATGTCTATTATTAATAAGAAAGAGGAATGTCTGAAATAGAAACAGAAAGCAAGAAAAGAAGCATTAAACTTGCAGTTATGGTCACATTTTTCTGAACAGTTTATCAACTGTTGGTTGATGTTCTACCTAATCACTACATTGAAGCCAAATAACCTTGGGTAGATTTGAAAGGTAAGATTGTGGGTGATGAGAACTCTGACAAATCAGAACATTATATTATATCAGCAAGTTTGTAAATGACACTAAGCTGCTTGATCTACGTGTTGATCTGCTTGAGGGTAGGAAGGATTTACAGAGGGACCTGGATAGTCTAGATCAATGGGCTGCGGCCAATTGTATGAGGTTTAACAAGGCCAACTGCCTAGTCCTGCCCTTGGGTCACAACAATCCCAAGCAATGTTGCAGGCTTGGGGAAGAGTGACTGGAAAGCTGCTTGGCAGAAAAGGACCTGGGGGTACTGGTCAACAATCAACTGAATATGAGCTAGCAGTGTGCCCAGGTGGCCAAGAGGGCCAATAGCATCCTGGCTTGTATTGGAAATAGTGTGACTAGCAGGGGTAGGGAAGTCATCCTTCACCTGTACTTTGTGAGGCTGCACCTCAAATGCTGTGTTCAGTTTTGGACTCCTCATTACAAGAAGGACATTGAGGCACCAGAGTGTGTCCAGAGGAGAGCAACAAAGGTGGTGAGGGGTCTGGAGCACAGGTCTTCTGAGGAGCAGCTGAGGGAACTGGGGTTGTTTACCCTAGAGAAGAGGAGGCTGAGGGTAGACCTTTTCACCCTCTACAACCACCTGAAAGGAGGCTGTAGTGAGGTGGGTATTCGTCTCTTCCCCCAAGTAACTAGCGATAGGACAAGAGGAAATGGCCACAAGTTGCATTAGGGGAAGTTTAGATTAGATATTAGGAAAATTTTGCTCACTGAAAGGGTTATTAAGCACTGGAACAGGCTACCCAGGGAAGTGGTTGAGCCCCCATCCCTGGAAGTATTTAACAGATGGGTAGACAAGGTGCTTAGAGACATGGTTTAGTGGTGGACAAGTACAGTTGGACTCAATGATCTTAAAGGTCTTTTTCAACCAAACGATTCTATGATTCACTATATTTAAATATTAATTTCAGTGTTTGGACATACACATCTGCATTCTGGGATTGCAGAGAATCATGTTCAAGATACTCAGCACTGAGAACTGATGTAGAGATTGGAGTTTTCAGGTTCTCATTCAAAGAGAAAAAAAACTGTCACGTTTGAAAGCTTCACTTCTTCTTAAGCTGAATTATGTCCATAAGTTCCTGGGTCCTATATTCCTGAGGCTGAGTTATTTTGTAGTAACACCATTTTGGTGGCATTATTCTGTGCATGTTTGATCTGCTGAAAAAGAATTTGCCTCATTAAAATAGTTCTCTGAGGTAGATGTCGAAGCATCAGTATGGTTTTGCAAAAACCTGTAAGCTTTAATAGGCTAAAGTGAGAAGATAAGTTTAAGTCTGAATAACTTCAGATGACAATAAAAGATGTATTCAATAAATATTTCATCCAAATATGGCTTGATATGAAGGAGGATGACCATTTTGACCTCAGACTGTAAAGGACATGAATATGCAGAGAAATTTCATAGAATTGTAGAATGATTTGATTTGGAAGGGACCTTTAAAAGTCAACTAGTCCAAACCTCCTGCAATGAGCAGGGACATCTTCAACTTGATCAGGTTGCTCAGAGCCCTGTCTAACCTGACCTTGAATGTTTCCAGGGATGGGGCATCTACAGCCTCTCTGGGCAATTTGTTCCAGTGTTTCAACACATTCATTGTTAAAAATTTCTTCCTTATATTTAGTCAGAATCTATGCTCTTTTAATTTAAAACCATTACTCCTTGTCCTATCACTGCAGGCTCTATTAAAAGGTCTCCTGGATTGCCTGCAACTCACTGTGCTACTTTTCTAGCACATCAGGGTGCTTGAAGGCCCAGGATGAAAGCCTGTGAGCACAATGCCTTTTGTAGCCAGAGTAAGAAGGATTTATAAATAGGGTCCTCTTGATCAGGCGGCCTGTAATAAACTCCGACCACAAAGTTTCCTTTGTTGGCTCAGCCTCTAATTCTAACCCATAAGCTTTCAACTTGCTTGTGGCTACACTTCAGAGACAGCTTTTCACAATCTATCTGTTTCTTGACATAGAAAGTAACCCCTCCACCCCTCCTTCCTCACCTATCTCTTCTGAACAGCTTGTAGCCATCAATAGCAGCGCTCCAGTCATGGGATTCATCCCACCAAGTTTCACTAATGACAAGGTCATAGCTTTTTAGCAGCATGGTGGCTTCCAACTCCTCTTGTGTGTTGCCCATGCTGTGTGCCTTGGTGTAGAGTCACTTCAGTTGGGCTGTACACTTGTGTCACCTTTTTAGAGGAATACATTTTATTTCCTTTGAAGTATTTCACTGGTGTTCCCCTGTTGGCTCCTATTGCTGCAGGAGCCCCTGGCTCCTCGCCATAAGACTTCAAGTGTGCTCCAGTGCGTGCAGCCCATTGCAGAGCAACAGGCTGAGGGCTTTCACTAGCACCCTGTCCCTCTAACCTTGGCATGTTGGCCCATTGCTTCTCACAGGGTGAGCTTGATGTTATCTTCCCCCTTCAAGTCTAATTTAAAGCTCTGTCAGTCAGCCCTGCTAGCTTGTGAGCAAAGACCCTCTTCCCCCCCTGAGAAAGATGAATCACATCCAACGCCAGCAGGCCTGGTGCCATGTAGACCATCCCATTATTGGAAAAACCCAAACTCTGGCGGTGACGGAGCCATATATTAAAAGACTAAGTCTGTCTGTTTCTTCCAATATTGCTGCCTGCAACTGAGCTAAAAGTTACCTCTGCTCCAGATTCCCTTACCAATAATCCTAAGGCCCTGAAGTCTCATTTGATTGTCCTTGGGCTACTCATTGCAGCTTCATCACCACCCACATTGGGGTAATTGCCACCCACCAATGGGTAATAGTCTGAAGGCTGTACCAAGCTAGGAAGTTTCCTAGTGATGCCCTTATCTTGGCCCCCAGAGAGCAGCAGAATTCCCCAAGAGGTGGGTCTGTCTGGCATATTGGATCCTCTGTTCTCCTCAGAAGGGAGTCAGCTACAACTATAACCCTTCTTTTCTTACTTGGGGAGGTGGTCATGATACAGGCAGTAGGCCTTTCTGAACTTGGCTACACCTCTGGTGTAGATGGACCATCATCCACATCATCAACTGACTGACCTTCCACATCCAGAGCCTCATACCTACTGTATAGAGGCACCTGGGAATGTGAGGTAGACAGGGAGGGAGAACCTGCTGCCCCAAACATAGACTTGCCTCTATCACTCCTTTCCTTTAAGCTACTGCCTTCTACCTGGTGGGAGGAGGATACAGGATCCCCCAATCTTGTGGGGTTTTTTGGTGGATGTTCCTGTTTCTGTTTCAGAGAGGGTAGAGCATGGTTCCACCACTCTCTCTCTTTCTCAGACTCCCTGATGCTCCTTAACCTTTTAACTTCTTCGTAACTCTTCCACCAGGCTGAGCAGATCATCTACTGGTCACACCTCACACAGGTGTTCTTGCTACTGTCATCAGTTACCAGTGAGGGACTCTAGTATATGCTGCAGCCTGAGACCTGGATGGCTGCATGTTTTTGTGGGAGCTCTTTCTGGGTTGCCACACCTGGTTTGGTGAGCACAGAGCACATAGTTTTCTGCTGGGTGGATACCATAGCTAAGCAACAACTGAACTGAACTTTTGAGCTGTGATGACCTTTCTGCATGAACTGCTGCACAAAATGCCATGCCAGGCCCTGGCGGATGTGCCATGCCCTGTTTGCCTGCTCTGTTGGCAGTGCTTCAGGGTGCTCCTGGTGGCTAGGGCTCCCTCAGCAGCTTTGAACAGGTGTGAGGATGGCCGCAGGTGCTCTGGCAATGCCCAGGCCTCATCAGCATCTCTTTCTCAAGCTGCCACCACCTGGTGGGTCTCTCCATTGCCCTGATGTTTGTTTGCCTACTGGGCTGCCTCTGGAGCTGCTCACCTCAGTATGATTGACTGATTTAATTATACTATTTCCATTTGATTTCCTAGCTGTCTTGAATGGAAAACTAAGACTGTCTTGTGTATTGAAGAGGTTGAAAAGAGACAACTTGAATGCAAAGGCTGCACTTCCTTGACCTTCTGAATTGCTCCTAACGCTTGTTTCAGTAACATGATAGAGCAACAGCTGTTTGAATATGTCATGGTGAGGTGTGTTTGTTATGGCTATGTACAAGAAGTACTGTTTGAAGTTAAATCTGATACTGTCCAACAGTGTTACTCTGTCTGATGGTACCTTCAAGCCATGCCATTGCAAGGAATGAAAATAAGTACTATATTCACCTATAATAACATATTATTACTAAATCGAAGAAACATTGTTCCATAATCAAGGAGTGCACAGTTCAGAGTTTGTAGTTTTTCTAATGTGGGAGTCCACACAGAAGAAAACATGAGCCTTTCAGGGAAGCCCTACATTATGTATGTGACAACAACAGTGGACAAAGGAAAACCAATGGACGTCATCTATCTGGACTTCTGCAAAGCCTTTGACACCATCTCCCACAACGTCCTTCTCTCTAAATTGGAGAGCTATGGATTGATGGGTGGACTGTTAGGTGGATAAGGAACTGGCTGGATGGTCACATCCAGAGGGTAGTGGTCAATGGCTCGATGTCCGGATGGAGATCGCTGACGAGTGGTGTCCCTCAGGGGTCCGTGCTGGGACCAGTGCTGTTTAACGATTTCATCAATGACTTAGACAGCGACATCGAGTGCACCCTCAGCAGGTTTGCGGATGACACCAAGCTGAGTGGTGTGGTTGACACACCAGAAGGACGGGATGCCATCCAAAGAGACCTGGACAGGCTGGAGAGGTGGGCCTGTGTGAACCTCATGAGGTTCAACAAGGCCAAGTGCAAGGTCCTGCACCTGGGTTGGGGTAACCCCCAGTATCAGTACAGGCTGAGGGAAGAAAGGATGGAGAGCAGGCCTGCCAAGAGAGACTTGGGGATGCTGATGGATGAAAAGCTGGGCATGAGCCAGCAATGTGCACTGGCAGCCCAGAAGGCCAACCGTACCATGGGCTGCATCAGGAGAAGTGTGGGCTGAGGGAGTTGGGCTTGTTCAGCCTGGAGAAGAGAAGGCTGTGGGGAGACCTGATTGCGGCCTTTCAGTACTTAAAGGGGGCCTATAGGAAAGATGGGGAAAATCTTTTTAGTAGGGCCAGCTGTGACAGGACAAGGGGTAATGGTTTTAAACTAAACCAGGGTAGGTTTAGACTGGATATAAGGAAGAAATTCTTTACACTGAGGGTGGTAAAACACTGGAAAGGGTTGCCCAGAGAGGTAGTGGAGAACCCATCCCTGGAAACATTCAAGGCCAGGTTGGATGAGGAGCAACCTGATCCAGTTAACAGTGTCCCTGCTCACTGCAGGGGAGTTGGACTAGATGACCTCTAGGGGTCCCTTCCAAACGAAAACATTCTATGATTCTATGATTCTATGATTATGTCCTGCTTCAGAAATAAATGCATTGACATTAGATTCTGATTACATGCTGATTACATAATCAGATCATATTCCTTTTTTTTCCCCAATATAATGTGACTAACTAGAATGATTATTCAACTTGCTGGTTCTACATAAAGTCCCTATAATGTAAGGATAGGAACATCATCTTTGCTGAGACTGGTCAGGTAAAGTAACTCCTTCTTAGGTGATCTTTTATCTGCTTATTCTATAGGTCCATGTTTATATCTCAGCGGCTGCACATGAATGACATTTAAGGCTGTTTAAAGAAAGCCCATAAACCCATTTCTACTTTAAGAAACAAGTAATGGAAAATGTAAGATTTTTACCTCATTTGGCAAGTTTTATATAGACATTGAAATATTAACATTTATGTGAGTGATACCTCAGTTCTCTCATTAGAAATAGTTGTATTATTCACTATGACAAACAATGCTTAAAATACCAGGAATTTTAAAGTTATCTCCAAAAAATTCAGATTATTCTACAACTATTACAAATTATTATCTACTATGTATTATTTTGTAAGTGGCCTAGAAATTGTCGATTAGAAATGAACTATTTTCCTCTTCCTTTTAAACAATTCAAAATAATTAGTAAAAGTGAGGTTTTGTTAAGGTCTCTAGTTCATATAAATCGTTAAATGATCATATGCTATCATATAAATATTATCAGATTTTAAATCTCAGGAATTAGACAATTCTGAATGCTAGGAAATTACTTCTCTAAATGTATATTGAGCTTGAGGTCTATATTGTTTTAAGAACAGCTTTTTAATAGTGTATGAAAAAGCCACAAACAGAAGAATATTCTCTGGCAAGCAAAAAAACACCAATAATTTATCTGCTCCCAAATACTGCTATTGTATTTCCAGTACCTAGGGCACACAGGTCAATTTATAGTATCTAAACTTCCTGCCTGTATGGGTTCAATTTATAGGTCTGTTGTTTTAGGGTTATTTTTATTTTGTAAATGTATAGAATTATAGGTTGAACTGTAATTTGTCAATTCATTTTTGCTTAGGACCTCTACATTTTGGTCACACATCAAACTGCTTATTTGCACTTTGATCTGTAGATGTTTTACTAAGCATTTTGGCAACCTCATTCTACACCATTTTCTGTAACAAAGTACAGTCAGGTGGTTGGCAGGAAGAAATTCTAAAAATCAATGTTTCAAGTACTAATATATATCTATTTACATGTGTCTTGGTTTCGGCTGGGATAGAGTTAATTTTCTCATAGAAGCTAGCATAGTGCTGTGTTTTGGATTTAGTACCAGAAGAATGTTGATAACACACTGATGTTTTCAGCTGTTGCCAAGTAGTGCTCAGACTACTCAAGGACTTTTTGAGCTTCTCCTGCTCGGCCAGATGCATAACAAGCTGGGAGTACAGCACAGCTAGCACAGCTGACCCAAACTGACCAAAGAGCTATTCCATACCATATAACATCATGCTCAGGGGCGTTGGTTGGTCAGTTCGGTTGAGGGGAGAGTGATCGCTGCTTGGGGACTGATCGCGGCTCAGGGAGTGATCGCTGCTGGGATGGGCTGGGCATTGGTTGGCGGGTGGTGAGCAATTGCATTGTGCATCATTCGTTTTGTATATTCTGTATATTCTGTTACCATTCTCATTATTACTATTATTATTATTTTCTCTTATTAAACTGTCTTTATCTCAGCCCTCGGCTCTAACCTTTCTTCTCCTTCCCGATTCGCTCCCCCATCCCACTGAGGGAGGGGGGAGTGAGCGAGCAGCTGCATGGTGCTCAGTTGTCAACCAGGTTAAACCACGACAACATGACAGTCAAACAGTGGTACTCTCTCAGCTAAGAATTAATAGTAATTGGATCTATGTAGCCTATAAAGCATTCCTTGCATAAACTGTTACTTTGTTGCTGGGTAAAGAAGAGTATTACTCATCTTTGAGTAGAGATAAATGAAGCAGTTCTGGGGTAAAATAAAACTTGGGGCAAGTCTCAACCATAATCTTACTGTAGTTTTTGTGAAATAAATATTCTGTAATCGCATTTTTATTTAAAATCCTGTCTGCCTTCAAGTAGCAGTGGCTCTCAGAACATCAAGAAATCTGAAGAGATTTCAGATACCTTGAAACTTACTCTTACAAGAAGCTCGTGTATGGATGGCTAAGTAAATAGGACCCCTTGATTAAAATTGTATGTAATGTTTTCCAGTTTAGGCTGCTCCTCTATTTCATCATTAAATGGTCCTTGAAGAGTTAAAAAGAAAACTGTAAGTAATCTTTATGCACAGGAGCTAACCAGTATAGGTAGTTAAATCACATTTATGTCAGAGACGTTTGGGGATAATTTGACAATACCAGCTGGTGCCTCTTACTCTTTTCAGATCATCATTGAGTGTCAACAGGCCTGTCCACCTCTACTGGCCCTGGAATGCACCATTTATGAAAATGCAATGCACACCTTTGCACTTTTAAACTGTTCCTTAAAACTCCTTGAGTGGTCCTCAGTTGCCATAACATAAGTAGCCAGACATTCTCAAATATCAGACATCTAGATAGGTATGTTTATACATTTTGTTATATCCTGACATCCATCCAGGATACCATCAGCAATCTGAAATGACATTAATTGCTTATATTTGAGCAAATGAATCACATTAAATTTATATAATGACTTGTGAAACTGAAAATTCAGAGCTTTTAATTTAATTTTATTGCAAGTATGTTTTAGATGTATTTGCATGAAGGGGTTTTGATGGCTCTGCAACTGAAGTGAACACAGGAAAATAATTATGGCAGTGTGTTTATGGAACCCCATATTGCCCCCAAATATGCCTGTTGATTTTCTGTTCACTTGATGGAATGATTCCACAGAATAATTCCACTCAAATGAAGAGGGTATGTGCTGTGGTTTAGCTGCAGCCAGCAAATTAGCACTACACAGCTGCTCGCTGCCCCTCCCCCTCTCTGGTGGGATGGGGGAGAGAATCGTCAGAGCAAAAGTAAGAAAACTCATGGACTGAGATAAGAACAGGTTAATAATAATAATAATAATAAAAGGAAAACAAGAGAGAGAGAGAAACAAAACCCAGGAAAAAATAAGTAATGCAACTGCTAACCACCTGCCGAGCAATGCCCAGCCCAGTCCATCCCCAAGCAGTGATCGCTGCCCCCTGGCCAACTCCACCCAGTTTATATACTGGGCATGTGTCCTGATTTTGGCTGGGATAGAGTTAATTTTTTTCCCAGTAGCTGGCATAGTGCTGTGTTTTGGATTTAGGATGAGAAGAATGTTGAGAACACTCTGATGGCTTAGTTGTTGCTGAGCAGAGCTTACACCAGTCCTTGACTGTTCAGCTTCCCCTGTTCTGCCAGATCCACAGGAAGCTGGGAGGGGGCACAGCCAGGACAGCTGACCCCAACTTGCCAAAGGGGTATTCCAGATGATATGACATTATGCTTACTGTATAAACCAGGAGGAGTTGGTTGGGAGACAGCAATCACTGCTTGGGGATGGGCTGAGCATCAGTCAGTGGGTGGTAAGAAATTGCATTGTGAATCACTTCATTTGTATACTTCGTATATTCTTTTACTATTATTATTATTATTTTCCTCTGCTGTTTCATTAAACTGCCTTTATCTCAACCCACAGTTACTTATTTTTTTCTGATTCTTTCCCTGTTCCCACTGGGGGCTGGGGGGGGGAAGTGAGCAAGTGGCTCTGTGGTGTTCAGCTGCTTGCCCAGTTAAACCACAACAGCATGATGTTATATGGTATGGAATACCCCTTTGGCCAGTTTGGGTCAGCTGTCCTGGCTGTGCCCCCTCCCAGCTTACTGTGCTCCTGGCAGAGCAGGGGAAGCTGAAAAGTCCTTAACTGGTGTAAGCACTGCGCAGCAACAGCTAAACCATCATTGTGTTATCAGCATTCTTCTCATCCTAAATCCAAAACACAGCACTATCCCATCTACTAGGAAGAAAATTAACTCTATCCCAGCTGAAACCAGGACACTATATCAGCTGTGAATTTTACCCATTGACTTCAATAGAAGTTCTATATGTGTAATGTTGCTCAAATGTCTTTGGAACATGCATATGATTAGCTCTGAATGGAAGATAGCACAGGTATAATCATATGTACCAGCATTGCTTCCTTACTGTCCTCCAGCAATAGCAACTGCAAGGTAACATCACCTTTCTCAGTGCATATATACTGAATGATCCCATTGTAATCAAATGGATTTATAATTCCTTATGATATTGACACTGCTTTTATACTATTGCAGAGTTGTTATAATTGGAGTTGATATTCCATCAGTAAGTAACCATCTTGATTACCTCTTACCCACACCTTGCTTGAGTAACTCTGCCAAATTTTTCATATGAAATTCAGCTAAATTCATCAGTGTCATTAGCATGATGACCATTAGTGTGTTCTCTCTCATATTTTAAAATTTAACTTCCTTGATTTCATTTTTTTAATGTTGTCGCATTTAACAATTCTTACTCTAATGACTGATTCTTTGTTTTATGTAGAAATTTTTCAGATGTTGAGTATTAACAGCACCTCGTGACTAGTTTATTGGAACTGGCTAGCCAGCCTAATCTGTAAATCATGTGGTGTTTAGTTTAATGCTCCTTCAATAACTGCAGAGTGGAAAGTTTTGTAGAAGATTATTGCAAAGATTTATAATATTGCTAGTGTACTTATGGTATACAAATAGATGTAGCATGGCCGCAGCAGCTGTGTTGGAAAGTTGGTTCTTCCCTTGTCATACAAGTAATGGATTTTCCACTAATCAAAATGTTCTGCTAAGTTTATTAAAAAAAAAAATAGGAAATGCTCATGGCTTTAAAAATCCATTAACCACAAGTAAGTACTTCACCAGTTGCGCACATATAGTACCATGCACTTATTTTAATTTTCTGCTCTATATTCTGTGCTGAGTCTTCTAATGGTTCCTTCTTTAATCCTTCCACAGATGCAGTTAATGTTCTGTGTGCCTCAGCACTGGCCCTCACTTTTATTTGTCAGTGAGGCCTCTGATAAAAATGATATCTGGATATAGGGACAAAGGAAACATTGTAGTACATCTCGACTGACTGGTAGCATATTAGATACAAAATCTGTTCTGCTTTTTCAAAAACTCATTTGATGTTTTTTAGAAACCACAGATTATACTTTAGAAAAGTGATTTTTATGTCTGGAGGTCACTTTAGTTTTGGGTTGAGCATATTGGAACTTTTTTCTTAGGTGTAACACATTTGGTGAATACGAAGCATCTGAAAACTCAGACATGAAGTATTAAATTATTTGTCTTCTTCACTTGTCAAGTTACTTGGTTATTTCCCATATCAATTCTACACATGATTAAGTGTCAATTCCAGTTAAAACTTGGCTAGCATGTTTTATATTCTAATTTTCAGTATGACCCTATGTGAAATAGCTTATAAATTATTATAAAGATTGTTGCTTATCATCACCATGGTATTACAAATACCAAGTATGCACTAGGTAAAGCAAATATTGAGCAACATAAGGGATCAATTTCTGTAAGGGAATTTCCTGGTTCTCAGCATCCTGAAAATTAAACTAGTAAACTGAGTATAAAAACAAATAAATACAGAGTGTAAAGGCTGATAATTTACAAAAGAGAATAAAAATAATAACAAGCCTTTTGACTGCAGCACTAATGGTTTGATTGGCAGTTTTTATACACAAGATAAAAGAAATAAGACATCTCTGTGTTATTGCATACTTATATATCCACCACTTAACATTATCATCTTTAACTGGATAAAAAAACCCTATAGTTAGGAGAAACTTGCCTCAAATCAGTTTCAGAAAGATAGTGATGCTAGCTTCAGTGACATGAATTCGATATTACATATAGAATCCAAAATGCCTGTTTGTATCTTAAACTTGTTTATACATTTGTTTGCCCAACTGTTACTTATTTCACATTTGGTGCAACTTTGAGCAAATGTTATCTATAACAGCACCTATGCCATCAGTTAGAACACTGACAGATATGCTGGATGTAGGGAGCACACTACTGCAGGTGGTGTGCCTAAAATTTTTCTTTGAGCAAATTTAAATCCCACAGGTCACAGAAGTCTGTGTTGTCATCCTTGGTTTTGATTGAAATACTAGAAAATAAGTAAATAGTCCTTGTATCTATAGTTGTATTTTCTCTAAGAGATTTTAGAGATGTCACAGAATACTAGACAGTCATGAAATAGAGAAAGAGGCTTTTTATTTCTCATGATATCTTTCTGAGAAGAGATCCATGAAGGAAGAAAAAAAAAAATATATTTGTGCTTTGAGAAACCTGTAGGGAGTAATTATGTCTCATGTCTTAGAACAAAGTTATCAGAAGCTGTAGCAGAGCACTGTAAAATGTTGCAACAATAGAAATCTGAATGCCATGCTCAGCTATGGAACTGTAAGTTTTGAAGGAGTGAAAGAGAGAGGTCTCTGGGCTGCATTAATTTTGGTACTTACCTTATAGGTAACTGAGAAAGAAACACATATTTCCACAGCTGTTTAAATTTGTTGCTGGCACAAAAATGGAGAGGAAGAAACTCTCTTAAGATCTTGCTATTACTATAGGAGGAGTAACCACTGTGAAATATGCATGTTCCATCCACATGAAAGCCATTTTTTTAGTTATTCTTTTAGAAGATAATTTCTTCTTTAGAGCATAGTGAAGATATACCTTTTCACAATCAGGCTAATATTACATATTTTTTCTTTTTACTACCTAATCACTGAATAATGGAATTACTGTGAGTTACGGCCCTCAAGGCATGTGGTTCATGGGGACTGGGGAGCAGGGCAAGCTGGGGTCAGCCAGGACAGCCCCATCCCTGGGCATTAGGCACCTTTGTGGGAATGGGCACAAGCCAAGGCTGGGACGGGATGTTGACCCATGGATGATGGTATGTACCAGCCAAACAGTGCCCATGGACAGGCAGGGGAATGGCTGGAGGCAGCATGTGTAATCTGCCCCTCCAAACTTCATTGATTCAGGAAAGAAGCGGCTCCAGACATGATGTAGGTAAACTTAGATTACTGCTGTACCCTATGTATGCTGGTTGCCTAGTCCCACAGCTGTTCACACTGGTGCTTTGTTAGATGGGTCCGTTCCTCTCTCGCGGCCTTCCAACAAGCCCCAGGCATGGGAAGCCTGTGGGATCAGGGCCTGGCAGCTGTGGAGAGCTATGAGTCACAGCTCATCCTCCACTCCCTGTGGCTGCAATTATGCCTCTTGCATCTGTGCCTGGATTGTGAAGGAGGTAGTGGTTTTCCTTGGGTGCATATGCTGTGACATACTTCTGCCCAGCCACAAGCATGCAAGAGTTCCTTTGTGCCACCACAGTCCTTTTACACAGAAAAAGGAGACAAAGCCATTATGTCTGGTATATTCTGCTATGTTATAAATAACTCTTGATTCACTTATACATTCATCATTTCCTTTGCTTTAGAATCTTTACCCCTTTCCAACTTAATGAAACACTTTATTTATTTGAATAGAGTTGGGATTTGTCCGTGTATCATGAATAAACACTACTGTTTTACACTAATTGGCAGAGGGCAGTAGTGCATTTGGTAACTGGGACAGACATGTTTACCTAAATGACATCTTCTTAAATTAGGGGATTATATTCCAAGGTGACAGGTGATGTACGGAGTCTAGAAAATGAGGGAAGAAAAGGGCTTTTAAATAAGCTTACCTTAATAAAACTGTGGAACACAAGCATTTTTTTTCCTCATAAGTTAAACTCATTGCTGTCTTTAATGTGCTGGTTGCTCACTGTATCTCCAGTTGTAAAAAAAAAGCTGTTTTATTTTAATTCTGTTGTTATATGCATACACACAGAAGTTTATCTTAATCTCACTTCATATTGTGTCATACAAACATGACTTATATTTTTCCTCTGCAGAAGTACTGGTCATGAGCTTAGAAAAAACCCTTTTCTGTTGTAGGCAATGCTTACTGCAATCAAGGTTCCCATGTTTTCTACAACACCACCGCTAACCTGAATTCTTTTTTACAAGGCCTCCAATCTGTAGCATTCCACTGTAACTGACTGGAATTTCTGCTACAAAAAAGGGGTTTGAAAATGGAGGCTGTGCCCTTGTGGTATTTAATTCAATTAAATCTTGTGCTGCCCTTAGCTTTATATTTCTGTTGAATTACATATTGATTATCTAAAGCAGCAGAATAGTTTTTTAAGGGGAATTTGAAGGTTAGATAGGGAACAGACAGAGAACGACTTCTGTTACTTGGATAGATCTCAGGGGTTACTTGAAAATTAGTTACACCTGGTGAAAGTGGACAGCAATAAAATAATTACAGAGTCTGGTATTTCAAAATTAACAACTTGCTGACAGGAAAGAAATGGTTAATTTGCGTACTGAAGCATCTGCAGATTCTGGATCCACAATTTACCTACCACTTGGTGTGCCTTTCCATTGTGGCTTTTTAAAACCCCTGTTTTGTAGTGGCAAAATGTTAGTATTGCTTGATACCTAGAAAATCTTAAATTACACTGCTGTCAGTCTGGCACAGTTTTGTTTTCTGCAATGGAAGTATCTGTTGATTTACACAAGTCTAACCATAAAGTACTGAAGTAGCATTGGTGGCTGCTCTTAAGCTATTTTTGATCTTAAAAATAAAAATCACTGGGTTTGTTCTCCCTATAATTTCTTCATGCCATTTTATTTTTTTGTTTTCCTACCTTTTTGCCATCTTTTCTTTTGTGAGTTTTGGGAATTTTCCCCGCTTTTTGAAAGGTAATAGAATTTGGATTTTCACATGCTGTTTGACAACTAGACAATGCAAGAGAAGGGTTATTTTTAAGCCTCTCTAGAGAAAAGTCTGGCCTCATTCAGCCACTAAGCACCACATTTCTAGTTCTCTCAAGTACTTAATAATATCTAACTCTGTGAACTAAGACACAAGCATTTGTATATTTTGCCCATCTTGTGTCTTTATGTTCCAAATAAATTTTGATGTTGAATTAACAAATAAGGCTGGTGTTGAACAGATTTTACAGAATTTTCCATTCCATCTTTTATTGTTATTCCGATTGACTCAAAAAGAGTTATTTGCTGGGGTTTTTTTCTTTTTTTTCCCCCAAAAAGACACCAAGTCAAATTGCATTTTTTTTTCCTTACTCTAAGTAGGAGAAAAATTCAAAGTGGGGTCATAAATCACATTAATGGCTTCACTCAAAATCCAGCTGGGAGAAATTAAGACTAAAATAATTTCTCTTTATTAACAATGGAACTCCTAAAAAATGCTAATAAAAAAGCATCTTTAAAAAATATTTGCACAACAAAAAACTAGTTCTGGATGCCTTGTGCACCTGGATGCATGAAGCCATGTGTGGCTTCACTGGCAATGGGGAACTAACTGCATGTTGGAATTTTCTGCCCTAGTCTTGGCTCACCTGCAAAAACCTATTGAGAGGCTACTGAGAGGGCCATCTGCAGCAGATGCTCCAGAAGGACATTCTGAGGTGTGGTCCATATGTTTCTGCAAGTTTAACTATAGGCAAATGATGATGGAAGCTACCCTTCTGTCTGTATAGAAATGTTTCTCCCTCTAGGACTGAATACCCTTCCTTGAGTTCTTCATGAGCTCATTATTTTGCTCATTTTTGCCTTCTCTTGTCTTCTTTCCTTCTGTCCAGTTCCTTTCTCTGTTCTCTGATTTTTAGGTTGTTGTGGCCTGTACAACTTTCCCTCTAATTGCTTCTATCAATTGCTTAGTTCATGTAGGTATCAAACTTCTGAGTTTAACTTTGGTAAAAATAAATTGGTTTCCTACCCTGGAAGGGAAAACTGCGATACTAGATAATGAACCTGCACTGGCTACTCAGATTTGACATTCCAATTTTTATTTTTTTTAATTTTTTTTTCCTAACAGGGACAGGGCTGCTGTTACAAAGACTCCATTGGCAACGGGTACAGTCAAAAAGCATGGACTGATTAGTGTTCTTTCCAAAGCCCATTATCTGCTTTGAAGACCAGTTCATTAAAATATGTCCTGTTTCTACAATGCAGAAGCTTGCGAAGGCTGCTGAGGCTGTAAAGAGTAATTTTTTAAACAATCCTCTAAGTCGATATAAAAGTAGAAAACTTCTCAGCACAAAGCTGAGCTTCCTGAGGTATTCCAGGCTTTGTTAAAAGTGATTCTGTTGTTGTAATTTCCATGTTTCTGGCATGGAGATCTATTCTTTGGAAAAAAAACTTTCTTCAGAAGTAATAGGCTTATTTAATGAAAATTACATACAGATATAGACATGCACATGCGTGTATTCACACACACATACTGAAATGAGTCTTCTGAAACAGTTTTCTTGGTTTTAAACAGGCGCTTTTACATTCTTCTGTCCCTAGTGTCTTAGAAATATTTCTACAGGATGTAAGTAGATGTGTTTATTTTAATTTAAAGCAGACCAATACAGTCCTCTTTACAACGGTCAGTTAAAAATAGTATTTTAATATTCCACAGGCAAAACTCTCACTGGTGAAATCAGCTAGTTGAAAATTGATTTGAAATTTTAAATCTTACATGTGGAACTCAATAGCTCAAATTAAGATACACTAATTGCACAGTAACTGCTAAATAAATTGCGTATCATTTAGCAATGTGGTCAGAAGTTCAGCTCAGATTTTGATGTGTCTAATCACAGAGAGACCAGTTCACCAGAGGGGAAGATGGCAACTTTGATGATAAAACTGATAACTATCTTAGAAAGGGTTTAGAACACTCATCTAAGTATTGAATAAATGTAAAGGTCTCTTTTATTCCATATTTATAACTGAATTTTATTCTACTAATTATCTTTAAAATAATTTGAATCAAGTCTTTCTTCTTATTTTTGATTCCAACACATTTTTCATTCTTTATTCATTTTCACAGGTGACAAGTAATATATTATTTTTGTAGACAAAACTGATACAGTCCAACATGATGGCTCTGGAGAAAGATGATGGAAGTCAGCTGAGGACCGTCAGCCATGTTTTCATTTTAGCAATTAAGTAAGAGATTTGAGAAATTTAAAATGTAGTTAAACAATAATGCCAAAAATTGTGGGTTTAGAAATAGTTGGGAACACTCAATTCACATGAGAAAATACCAGAAATGGACAGGTATGTATAATGGTAACAATAAGAAAGTAGTTAACTTGAAAACTAGGGAACTGGAAATGAAAACTTAGAACTATTAAAGACAACATTTTGACCAGTCAGAAACTAAAGGAACTATATAATACTAAGAACAAAGTATTTAAAATGATGTAAGTGCAATAGAAAAAACATGTATAAAATATTAATCAGAATGCAATAGAAGATGCGATTCTGAAAAAAAATATTTTTGTTCTTTTTTTTGAAAAAATAGGGTTAGTTATTGACATGTTGTTGTGATAAGCAAGTTTTGCTACTACATTAGAACTTGGAGATATTCTCAAACAAGAGCAATTAAAGCTGAATAATTTAAAGTTAGCAGAACTCCACAGAGTGTTTAGAGAGTTGGAGAAGGAGTGTTAGAAAGAAATAAAATATGTTTAATTAATCTCAGAAAAAATTATTTTTAATGGAAATTCCAATAATGGAGATTTTACTTGTGGAGTCTTGAAATAATCTCTAACTGTTCCCCTACAATTTTTTTACTGCTGTTTCTTATGTTTACAAGCTTACAAGGTGACAGACTTCTACATAAAGGTAAGGAAGATCTTTTGTACACAATAATCTGAATCTCTTTTCTTAAAAATAAAAAAAAAATGGGAAAAAAAGGTATTTCGATATAGTTGTATGTAAAACAATACAGTTAGGTGTTCAGTGTGATAGCCACACCTAGAGAAATAGAAAAATCAAGCATTAAGGGTAGCCAGCCCCAAAGAATGCTGGGATAGAGGGGATTTGTCCTCTCAGCATGCTTCCTGTGGCTCTGGTGAGTGAGGATGAGCCCTCAAAAGCTGAGCACCTCAAAGGTGCTACTGTGCACATGGTCACCCACACAAACTTGCAGAGAGCAGTGCTTTTATCAGTATTTGGGGAAACCCAAGCATAAGCAGTTTTGTCCAGTCCTGTTCCTTTTTCCAGCTGTCAAGGACTGACTTTTCTTGCTGAAAAACATACACACCTTCACTCTCTTTATTCATATGTACACAGATGTTCACAGGTCCCTCAATGACTTTAAGTCTGTCTAAAAACCATGCAGGATTACCCCTTGCCTGGTCACCAACTCAGACCTTGACTGTTTCTAGGTGCAGCTCTCTTCCTCCTCGGTCACTGATCCAGCTTGAAGTTCACTCATGGATCACACCAGCACCCATTCAGGGCAGAGGGTAAGATCACATGAAAACTAGTGAGTAGTAGGGTTTAATAAGAAGACTGCAGTGACTGAGTGAAGGGCTTGGACAGAGAAGCAGACAGCCCAACAGCATGTTTACTCACAGGCAGACCTTTTTTAATGCCCCTCCATCCTGTTTTCCTCCCTGAACAACCTCAATTCCCCCTTTTTCCCAAGCTTTGGGCCTTCCCCTAGACATCCCCACTGTTCCTTTAAAACATACTGTAACATGTCTTACGTGGTGCCACAGATGTCCTCAGTTGTCCCACCCTAAGTATGCTTTTTCCCATGGGATTCATGATAGTCCCATTTCCCCTGTCTTTCCAGATACAAGGGTCTGTCAAAAATCTCCTCTTTATGATCATATTTGTGGTGTTTTTAGTGACCCATCAGTCAGTGACCTGAGCGCTCTGTTCTTTTCTACTGCTTCCTTTATCTCCTATTCCACAGGGTTTACGTATCTTGGTTTAAGTCATTACTTTTCCTGTATCTTTTGATAGCCTTTTATGCTGAATAACTATTAACCATGTACTCTCAGAAACCAGGTATGTTTCCATTCTGCTTATCCCCACATTAAGGATTAAGAAAAAGCTAAGAAAAGAAATCTAAAATAATGCAAATAACTAGATGGATGTATGAAAAAATGTGCACTAGATCTCAAATGACTTGCTTCAAAATTAAATATAAGTAGGTAGACAGAGGAATAGCAAGTAAAGATATAAGACAGTCAGTGCAAAGCACGAGTCCTTAAAGATGCAGAGAAGCGCTGTAAATGGCAGTTTCGACCACCTTTCTTCTTATTTTTCCCCATACTTTTCCCTCATTGATAATCATTTTCTTTGTTTAGATGTTCCTATCACTAAGTCTGAAGTAGGACTGTATTGAACTGGGATTGCTGGGATTGTAAGAATTGCTTGGAAAATTAATGCAAACAACATAAGAATTGCCTTCAAAGAGAAAGATATTTCTTGATCTTTTTCAGCACAATAAGACTGCCTAGTGAGATCATTGGGAGTTCACTGCATTTACTGCTTCATCTTAATGGATTTGTTACATTTTTCTTTGCTTTTCATGTTCTTACTGGCACTGAAATTCTAATTCTGAGTTTTTAAGGATGTTAAGCTGTCATCAGTCTACTGAACAGACTCTAGTCGCCTATAAATAATTGCCTAGATCTGGTTATAGCTCCATTCATCTTATATTTAATTTTTTTTCTTGCTAGTACCTTCAAGTCCACAAATGTCTTCTCAACTTTCTGTATGACTGCTGATGGTCAGATTATCAGCATTTTCAGAAAATCACTAGCAAAGAGAGAGAAAATTCTGTGATGTCAGATAATTTTGCAATTCTCTTTATTTTTATAGCCCATGGAAACTACTTCTCCCTTTCACAATCTCATATTAGTGTCAGATATGAGTCAGATATTTAATTCTGCAGTTGTACTCCAAGTTGATTCTCAATGAATTTTTTCAAAGATTGACTCTTACTTTCCCAGAGTGCTACCTCACAATGGAGTATTGTAGGGTCTATGAAAATATTTTCTTTGATATTGTAGGGGTTTTAGGATACTTTGGAGGTTGAATAGCTATTGTTATCTGAGTATGTCATATCACTCTTTTTTTTGTTTTGTTTTGTTTACCTTCTGTTCCTTCCATGAGATGATTCTGATAACTCTGGAATTTTATTGGGTACTAAGATTAATTTACTGACTCTTTTGATGGTAGGCTTTTCTGATAACACAAACAGCTGCAGTAAACTTAGTCCCATTTCTTTATCATAGTTTTTTCTGCAAGTTTTTACTTGGCAACCAGCTTGATAGTTGCCAAATGCATATCACAGTCTTGTAACATTTTCATCTTTTTGAAAATTTCAGATATCCCCATCAGACATGCGCTACTTAGCAACAACTAAAACATTAGAGTGTTATCAACGTCATTCTCATACTAAATCTAAAATCATAGAATCATAGAATCATAGTTTTGTGTTGGAAGGGACCCCTAGAGGTCATCTAGTCCAACCGCCCTGCAGTGAGCAGGGACACTGTTAACTGGATCAGGTTGCTCAGAGTCCCATCCAACCTGGCCTTGAATGTTTCCAGGGATGGGGTCTCCACTACCTCTCTGGGCAACCCCTTCCAGTGTTTTACCACCCTCAGTGTAAAGAATTTCTTCCTTATATCCAGTCTAAACCTACCCTGGTTTAGTTTAAAACCATTACCCTTTGTCCTGTCACAGCTGGCCCTACTAAAAAGATTTTCCCCATCTTTCCTATAGGCCCCCTTTAAGTACTGAAAGGCTGCAATCAGTTCTCCCTGCAGCCTTCTCTTCTCCAGGCTGAACAAGCCCAACTCCCTCAGCCTGTCCTCATAGGAGAGGTGCTCCAGCCCTCAGATCATTTTTGTGGCCCTCCTCTGGACCCGCTCCAACACTTCCATGTCCTTCTTGTGCTGAGGACTCCAGAGCTGGACACAGTACTCCACAACACTGTATCAGCTACTAGGAAGAAAATAACCTGTATCCCAGCTGAAACCATGACATTCCAAAATTTAGATAACTAGAAAGGTGTAGGATTTACTTTTGACTTGTTTAGCTTAGCATTAGTTCTCCTGATAGGTGGGTCTATCAAGCCCATGGAAACACGTAAATTCTTCTACCATATTAATGATATGTATTTTATAGGAAGGAGTCCTCCTTTATTAGATATTTTTTATTAAAAGCTGACACACTAGAATGTTGCAGCTCAAATAGTAGTGTGGGCTTGATGGGTAAACTGGGTTTGAGAGACTGTTATGTATGCTACAGGTAATACAATATAATGGCTACTATTGGGTTTTATAATAAGGAAGAGTAATGAGTGTCAATAGTCCAAATCAAGAAAGTAAAGCTATTTATAAAATCAGTAATTGTGACTTTTCTTTCTGGTTTCAAATATTCTCCCACACTGTAAACACTGAGTTAAATCTAACCCTTAACACCATCTTAATAGGATCAATCTTATTCATACAAGAGCAATTATGAAAACTCAAGGTGTATTATGCAGTATTTCTGTGCTTCAGAACCACAGTTGATACATGTGGCTGTAATTTACATTCCCCTTTATAAGTAGAAGGATTTTCCATTGACAGTAGGCAATATTGTTGTTCTACTTTGATTGTATTAGAAAGGTTTTGGGAAAACTTTTAATGGAAGAGGAAGATCACTAAATATGTACTGCAAAAACAGAGGAGGTCTCACAATAACGTGTGTCTCTTTTCTGTATTGTTCTGTTTCCTTTATTGTAATATATTGAAAATATTGGATTAAATTAATTCAATTAAATTAATTTGGATTAAATTAATTCAATACATTAATTTGGATTAAATTAATTCAAACAAGGGAATTGGAATATTCAAATATAGTCAATATGAGGATTCTAAAGCCTCTTTAAAAGTCTTGATCAAAGCTGCTGGCAAATTTATATCTTTTGTTCATAGGCTATGTACATGACACTAGAACCATCTTCTTATCTTCTGCCTAGACAGTTAGGAAAGTTAAAACTTGACTGTGAATAAGGAAGTACTGTTAGTGTTCTTTCCAATGCATTCCTGACTTATTAAGTGTACATATTTATTGAGAATCCAGGTTCTCAACAGACGTAAGCTACAATACTTACGGATGAGTGCCTGGGTTTAAACTACCAAAACTTGGACCGCTAGGTCAAATTAAATATTTAAATGTTGAATAATATTGTTTAAAAATATATAGCTTCATGGCAGTATCTGGAGGGAGATTTTAATTTTTTGCAATTTCCTGAGACTTATCCTTATTTAATATATAACATTGTCAAAATTTCTATGTATTACTTTGTGATTTAAGTGCTGATTCATCTAACTCCCTCATAGTATTATTTATGTAAGCTTGTTTTTGTCTGTGCTCAGCTGCATTTGAGCCTTGAGCTATTACAGAAATAGATGTCCTATGTCACTGTGGTTTCCTTGTAGCACATTTATTTAAGACATACACGATTTTACAATAATGTTTCTTGTTTTCAAGCAAAATACTAGCAGAATACTGGAGAAGTATGCGGCAAAACATCATTTTGGTATTGAATAATACTGAATATAACCACTCTCTTCCCTTGTGCCCTGAAAAAATGTTTGTTTTCTCTAGACTAGGAGTGAGAAACAAATATGCTAACAAAAATATGTAGTTTATTTACCAAAGATTAACTGAAATAAAGAGTAATAAAGAAAACTGTAGGCAAACTCAAAACCACTGAGAAATGTTGTGGCATATATGATCAAAAAGATCCAATGAATCTCTGGTTTCTCAGGTTTTTGTTATTTTATAAAAGATGAAATCTTAAAACATGATTCAATATTCTCAGTGTGATTACAGATCTCCTGCTGACCTGGAAAACTTTACATGATCCATATGGACACAAAACACTGACAATGAAGAACTGTTCCTTCTGTTTAGTATTTTTACTCGCATTGTCAAGTTACAAAATCACTAAAACCAGCAGCTAGCTATCCTGCCCCAGTTCCTCTCTGCAAGTGTTCTGTCATAGAAAGCAAACATTTAAGCTAATAATATTTACAACTATATTTATTTTCAGATCCTCTAGATTTCTGAGTTAGTCTTTTTGTTGTAAGCCAGACAATTAATTTTTAGAAAGTAGTAGCTTCTTGTCCTTGTTTTGATCATTAAGAAATACTTTACAAGTACCTCTGTTCAATGGAAAAATTTAGTTTTCCTTTGTATTCTCTGTCTTGCCATAAGGAAAGATGTTCACTATCTCCTAGAATACGATTCAAACATTTATAGTCAAAGGTTAAGAAGACAACTAGTCTCTTTTTACTGAGCAGAATGATTGGAAGAGCAAAATGGGTTTTGTTTTCATAGTGAATAGGAAGCATGGATTAAGAACAAATTATGCCTCTACAATTGTTTTTAACACAGCAGTTCATAAACTGAGGGAAGGGGTCCATGGCTACTCAGACGTCAGTTGCTACAACTTAGCTTCTTAGAAGGATGGGAAATAATCCTAGCAGCAAATGCCTGCGAAGCTTCTGCAGAGTACTGGTGGCCAGGGGCTCCCTTGTCTTCACTTTCTGCCTAGAGAGAACTTGCTCATCAGTGTTTCCTACCTCATCCTCTGCTCTGGCAGTTACAGTCGATGTCCTGGATTTCTGCAGCAAAACCCCACATGGTCTCAAGTTGATAGCAACTTGGGAATGAAAGAATTTGTATTCCTTATCAAAAGATATCTGATAATTGGAGTTACTCAAGGGAAATAAGGTACATCTCTGAAGCCAGGGTGAATACTCATCTTGGCTGTTACTAAGGACAGAAATATCAACCAGTTGGAAACGAAAGCAATGAAAGTAAAAACACTAACTACACCACATGGGAAAGACAAATAATTACACATTAATGCCATTTTTTTATCCCTATAATCTTTTTTATCTTAGTTGTTGGTTTATTTCTTAATTAATTCTTCTTACCCAGGTTTTAAATAAGCAACTATTTTTCATCTATAGACAATTTTAAATAGTTCCCACTTCAGACTTTTCCCCTTGCATAAAAAGTTTCTAAGACTCTCACTCCTCCAAAAAAGGGCAGTGAACTTGAGAAGGACAAATCATGAGAGTTGTTAATTTATGTTGGATATTGCACATAGTTCTACTGAAAATCCCCTGGTATGTCTTGCCTCCTTTTTCAAACATATATTCAGGAATTGTTCATGCATTCCAGTTAATAACATTTTTGCCCTTTTTTATTCAAACCCCTTGGAGAAAAAAAAAAAAGAACAGAAGCTAAAAATAAAGATAATATTGTATAAAGAAGAATTATATGTGAAATAAATATATAATTTTTTAACTAAGAAATGTAGCCTACCACAGTGACAGATGGGTTGGGTTACAGTAGATAGTATACAGGAAATGTTCTCTACATTACAAAACCAATTATCTACATATTAAGTTTATTTTGTACTTGTTATTTTTAATCTACTTCAAGAATAAATTTTAGTGCTGTAAGGCTGAAAATCTTTTGAAAGGGTTTTAAGGCTTTCTAGCTCAGTAAGCCATTGTGCCAAATTGTCAAAAGCTGTGGTGGGAATGTGACTGAAAGACAATGTCATGGAGTTGTCTCTTTCATGTTCTAGTTTAGGTGTCCATCACCGAACACTCTCAGAAAGAAAATGTTACAGGCTACAAAGTCCTTCTTCTGGTTTATTCTCTAGCTTTTCTGTCCTTAGGTAAATGACTATATTTTCAATATACACACACTGTGTATGTATGTGCAAGAACACACATACATCCACTAATGTACAAGGACATATATACACTGATTTATAAGTCTTAAAAAGTTTCCATTTACTAATTATAGCATTTTAAAAATAGACTATATGGTGACTCAACCTCAGGTTGCACATTCTAGCTAAGAGTCTGCATTAAGTATCTGAAATATTGCTATAAAATAATTTCCTTTCTATAAAAACTTAAAAAAATTTTGCAACTTTACAAATTGTAAGAAAATACATAGCCTCCTACAGTATATTAATGTTATTCTTATAAAGACATTGTTTTCTTTACAAGAGATTATGAAATATTTTTATAATGTAGCCAGTGTATTACTAGCAAAATTATTCTAAATAACATCTAGATTAGTTGGATTTATGACACATGTCTATGATGTGTTCAATGGAGAAGCTAAACACTGGCACAGAATTCCCAAGGATATGCAATTTCAATGCTTGGAGATATCCAAAACTCAGCTGTATTAGGCCCTGAGCAACATACTCTAACTCTGAAGTTAGCTCTTCTTTGTGCAAGGAACTGGACCAGATGACCTACATTTGCCCTTTCTAACCTAAATTTTTATATCATTCTATTCTAATTAGAAAAGGCTTAGTGGACATTCATACAGTAGTTTAGTAATACACTAGACAAGAGAGTTTAGGTGAAGGTATACACAGGACTGAAGTGTGTATGTTCTTTTGTAAAACATTCATAATCCAGCGGAACCCCTATAGGGTTCAATAGGGAATCAAAATTTACTATTTCAGTTCATATTCTGTGAACATGAAAGGTGTGGAAGATATGGAAACAACATAGAAAACACCTAAAGCTATGCAAATTTATTTTTCCTTCATCATCCCCACTGACCTTAAAAAAACCTGAACAAAAAAACCCTCACAGCATTTGAGAATGTAAGAAATATTTCCTAAAATTGTCTTTAAGTTAAACTGAGACATAAAGCTTCAACTATGCAATTAGACTTTTCCATTTAAAAACAAAACCAAAACCAAACCCCAATGAATTTTACTGTCAGATTGGTTTTCCTAAGTTCTTACAGCTGTAAACTACAAAACATTTCAAACCTTTTGCTGTTTCACACTTTTGCCAATAATAATTGCATTTTTCATTAACATATTCAACTTCACAGAAAACAACCTTATTAAATGTCCTTTTTCCAAGTCTCTCCTGGACAATCTCTATCATCTGTATTCTTGCATGGCTGGATCCCATTCTCAATACAATTTATTGGAGGGAAGAAGAAAAAAAAGCTACAGCAGAACCTCAGAGACAATTTCACACATCTGTTCCTGCAGGTGATCTTTCATTCTTTTTCATTTATAATTAATGAAAAATAATGGTGCTGACACAAGTTAATTACTATGAAAAATTACAGTTTATACTATTCATTATTTTAATGGTGCATTACTTGAAATTTTCAAACACTGTGCCTAAGCAATTAGAAGTGTTCATAAGGAGTTCACCTGTGATTTTTTTTTTTTTTTATGAGTTTGCACTCTGTGTAGTGAAGGGAACACCCAATGTTTTTCATTAACAACTGAGGTAACACAACAAGAGATATTAATCACTAGTCCTGTGTTGGAGAGAGGAAAATGAAGAACAAACTGAGCATATGTTGATGTAGCAGAGGTCAATCAAAAATACACAAAGATATTCATTATAGTTAAACTTTTCTCAACAGATCTAGAAGCAATATTATTAAACCTTGTCATCTGAAAATGATTTAATATACGTAATTGGGAATACTGTCATATCTTCACCAAAAATGTTTAAAAAATAGAATTAATATTCCCCTAATTAGCACATGCAAATTAGCATAACAATTCTTCTATATCTTGCATTTCTCATGAATACACAAAATAAAAAAATATGTGTTTTTTTCAGATAATTAAAGCTAACGTATGGTTTAAACATACATACTAAGTCTAATACGTGTAGGTAAATGACTATGAAAAATACTCACCCAATACATTTAGAGTCAATAAGAACTGAGAATGGGTTGCCTTACATTTAATTTAAAAAGCTGATTTAGTGAGAAATAGTATTCCTTTTACTGCATATCACTGGTGTACGCTTTGAACAATGCATGGATTAACACAAAAATTAGCTCAAGAAGTGCTGTTAAACCTGTTTATCTTTCATCTAATTAGCTTTTAGGCAGATTAAATCCTACTTCATTATTCAATAATCTACTGCTATGTTAACCTTATAGAAATCGTATCAGTTTCAGTGCAAGGATTATCACTAATCACAGAATACAAATTGTAAAATAGCACTTTAATATACATAAAACATCTGATCCCAAAACCAAAGCCATAGTGCCAGGAGAAGATTTTACAACAGAATAGAAATCACAGGAACCATAAAAAATACAAAGTAGTATATGGAAGAAAAAAGAACCTAGATTTCGATCCTTTGAAAATACTGTAGACAGAGTTAAAGTAGTGCCATGATTCCCATAGATATGTTACTCCTGGCTGCACTACATCAATCGAGTACAACAATCTGATGCACAAGCATGTAGGAAAAGACAGAAATTTCTAAAAGATCTCAAACACAGGGGAAAATAACCTGTCAGGAATGTCCTCACTTTTATGGATTTTCTGAATTATGTTTCTTTTGGAATGTAAAAATACATTACCTGAGAACTTTTACACCATATATAGCATATCTATCATGAATCAGAAGCTAAGTTTTATCTTAATTATTTTTATTTATTCTTTTATGCATTATAAATGAGGCTCAGAAAGAGCCAGGATGCGTGTTAGAACACCAGCAAACTGCAGACTTAACAGTGCTCAAACTGTACATTTGTAGCATTGCTACTAAGCATTTCAAAAGCAAACACCCACAAACTCTAGATTGTGCTTTTGTGATGCAGGCAGACATTAATGGGGGACTACTTCAATACCAGTGATGTCATTTTCATTTAAAGCTCATAAAGACATGACCCAGGATTTTAAAAGCTTGAAGTCTATTATTTAGACTGTTCCTCTAATCTATTGCTTGCTATCCTGGTTTTGGCTGGGATAGAGTTAATTTTCTTCCCAGCAGCTGGTATAGTGTTGTGTTTTGGATTTAGTATGAGAGTAATGTTGATAATACACTGATGTTTTAGTTGCTGCTAAGTAGTGTTTAGGCTCGTCAAGGACTTTTCAACTTCCTATGCTCTGCCAGAGAGGAGGTCCCAGCTTCTGCTGGGTGGGACCATGGCCAGGACAGCTGACCCGAACTGGCCAAAGGGGTATTCCATACTATATGACATTATGCTCAGTATATAAGCTGGGGGGATTTGGCTGCTGGGGGACTGGCTGAGCATTGGTTGGCAGGTGGTGAGCAATTGAATCGCGTATCTCTTGCTTTGTATATTGTTATTACTATTAATTACTATTACTATTACTATTATTTTAATTCATTATCCCACGGTTCTTATCTCAACCAGCAAGTTTTCTCACTTTTCCAATTCTCTTCCCATCCCACCAGGGGCAGGGGAGTGAGAGAGCAGCTGTGTGGCGCTTAGCTGCTGAGTAGGGTTAAACCGCGACACTTGCTTACATTTTATGTGATAGATTAAATTCAGCAGAGATATTTCCCTTCCAAAAAAGTACATTTACATAGATTCTCTATCTTCTAAGCTCCAAAGGAAGAGCTCTGGGCTATAAAAGCAGTCATGGAAACAATCTTGCAGTGCTAAGAAGATTTTGGTGTTTCAAGGCATTTGTGGGTTAAGTCAAGGAGATGACAAAGAGGTAGTCTCATCAACCACCAAAATATTGTAAGATTCAAAGGCATTTTACTAGCCTACTAGTATATAATTTAGAAAATACTGTGGCAATCAAAAATATGGGTCATCACATCAATAAATACAGTGTCTTTTGCGTTACTGTTCCTGATGGTAATTAAGTCTGTGAGACCTATGATCTGGAAAATGGTAGGCTTTGGTAATGCCTAGGGAAAGGATGTCTGTACTTGTATAAAAGTTTTTTAAATGTTTCCTTGTGAAAAGCTTGTGGGTTTGGTTTGTTTTTTTCTTTCAGCCTGGATCTGTAGCTGAAATATTTTTCTCTCTTTTTTTAATCACTCTCGTATATATAAAAAAGGGCTAAATATGTAAATCTGTGCAGCTCTCAGGTACTTACCCTCCTGATCCATAGCAGGTAAACAACAGTGAATTTGCCTACACTAAACCACTTATATTTGAAACCTGTGTACTCGTAAGGTTGAAACATAGCTGCATGTATTCTGAAAGTATTGGAATGAAGTCTCACTGGGTTTGAATTGGCATAATTCCATTGTAGCCAGCAAATCTTAAATAATTTGCCCCATAATTTTGACATGGTTACTCTTCTTGATTCGGGAGTTACCCAATTTAGTGAACTGGAATTAGACATGACAGTGCATTCTGAACATGCTTATAGATTTCCAGGGCACCTATAAAGTTTCCAGTAATACTACTCAAGTACTACTGTTCTAAAAAATATACAAAAGGAAATACTCTAAAATTCTTCTGTGCACACAATGAAGAAAGGTTTCACAGTGTAGAAGTACTATTGTTCAAGTTTCAGGTTAAACAGCTGACTGCCCAACTCTAGTGAATATGAAATATGTTTAGTCTACTTGATTTTCTCTTTGATGTCTTCATTGTCTTTTTATGTGATGAAATCACTGTGAATTTTATTTATAGTGAACCAGATAATTACATTAGTTTTTAAACAGGTCTTAAACATATCTTTTTTTCTTGCATGATAAAAACTACATCACATTGTAATAACATAACCATTTCAGCTATATATGGACAGGACAGTTGCTGGAAGTTGCTCTAAGTTGCAGTCAAAATAATATATTCTTCACATGTGTTAGGCAGCCTTTTTTCTATGTGGATAGAGATTCTAATGTGGTGTGGGAACTTCAATGAGTTTCAAATTGCCATTCAGCGTAAAGAGCATGATGTAGTCTAACTAATTTGACAGAAATATCATTGTTTGCTTATGTAGTTTTTTATTGCTGTTGATCAAATCATGCACAGATTTGATACTCATGGATGCATGGCCCGAATTAGTGATACAAATCATCTCTGCAGTAAAAGAAGATCCATGTCTTAGTTGTTGTCAGAAGTCTTCATGAGCATACCTCCAGCTGGAGTCATAATCCATGGTTGAATGAAGATGAAAATACGTCTTATATGAATAAATTCATGGTTAAGTTTCAAAAATTTTACTGAAAATTAAATTCTGATGTTCTCTTTTATACAAACACATATACATATATATTTCTGTCTATTTTACAGAATGCTAAAGAATGTTATGGTGCTGGATGTGTAACTTAACATGAGTGGTATATGACCTAGTTCACCTCTGCTCTATCTGCTGTAAAATTCCTTGCCTTTTTTTCCTTTACAAGCTGAGGGTACCCATTTACCAGTACAGATGAAAAGGAGTTACTGACAGTGGTCATGCAATGGAACAGGATGTATTAAACACTTAATTCCCATTATGACAACTACAGCCTACTAAAATCAAACCTCCCCCCACTTTTGAAAAGGCTTTTGAAGCCTTTTCAAAAGGCTTTCAAAAGAAAGAAAAGAAGTAAAAGGTGGTAAGAATCACCTCAGAAGGCTCAAGCAGTGCATTCAGAGAGAGCTACCTTACATAAATGCCAAATTAAATTGACTTAGAAAATGTTCCACAACAGTTTACTTCAGCAGAGAAGCTTCTCCAAAGTTTTGTATTGCATGTACACTCATTGCTTTGCAATTATGTTCTTCTGAAATTTTTATTGAAATTTTAATCTGCAGTAGATATTTCAGCATTGATCTAAGTAGACTTCTAATGCATTTTACATGTAATAAACACACTTAATAGTATTTTCTCTGAGGAAGCTCAGAGTCAGCAACCACATAAGGCCTAACTGTGCTGCCAAACTTTTTCATACGCTCTTGATAGTTATACAATCAGCTCTGAAAAAGTATGGAATAGTTCCAAAAAGAATCCATTAACTTTTATATTGCTGTGATTTTTTATCAATGTTTGTAATGCGTATCTAAACCTCTTAGAGTAAGAGCAACAGAAGATAAGTACAAAGGATAACATGAGTCCTGGTTTTGCCTGGGATAGCATTAATTTTCTTCACAGTAGCTGGCATAGTGCTGTGTTTTGGATTTAGTACTAGAAGAATGTTGATAACACACTGATGGTTTTAGTTGTTGCTAAGTAGTGCTTAGACTAGTCAAGGACTTTTTCAGCTTCCCATGCTCTGCACAAGAAGCTGGGAGGGGACACAGCCAGGACAGCTGACCCGAACTGGACAGAGAGGTATTCCTCCATACCATATAACATCATGCTTGGGGGGACTTGACCAGGGGGGAGAGTGATCACTGCTCAGGACGGGCTGGGCATCAGTCAGCAGGTGGTGAGAAACTGCACGGTGCATCACTTGTTTTGTATATTTTGTATATTCTATTATTATTAATTATTATTACTATTACTATTATTATTACTATTATTATTATCCTCTGCTGTCTTCATCTCAACCCATATTTGTTACTTATTTTTTTCTATTCTCTCCCTCACCCCACTGAGGGAGAGGGATAGTGAGCGAGTGGCTGTGTGGTGTTCAGCTGCCTGCCAGGTTAAACCACAACACATGTATGCATTTTTTAAAAGTTTGATAGCATGGAAAACTTACATAAGTGGTTTCAAACAGCATTTACAAAGTACGACCCATAGAGTATCATAACGTTCAATTCATTGCTTGCTTGTAAAAACTTTTATTGCACCAAATTTTGTAAAGTAATTTCCAATATTTCTTTTGAGAATGTCTTAGAGGTCCACCTACAATCTTGTTACTAAAAGCAATAATAAGGAAGAAATAGCCACAGAGTGGCTATTTCCAGTTACTTGCAGATTCAAAATTCTTTACCAAAATAACTGGACAATGGATATCAAAATCTAGTCACATGATTGACTTACAAATGAAAATGTCAGACAATTGTATACTACACCTAATGATTGCAAGTGAATGGCTCCATCCACCATAGGCCCAAAATAAGGGAGTCAGTCCCTTATTTATATATGTTTTGCAATGACATGAAAGAGTCAAGGAGTTGAAAGTACTTCCTGTTTTAGACTTTTATTCATTATGCCAGGAATTTGGACGTGTTGAAACATTTAACATTTGCTGTCTGATTAAGGTGAAAACAAACAAACAGACCAACAAACGAATTTCATCCAGTTTTGTGGTCTCTGCACATCCTGGGCTTTGACACATTTGGGATATATGTAAAACAGGCTGGAGGAATGATTTGCCTGCCTCTGGTGGGTCCCAGAACAGGGATCTCCACACTTGAATCTAAGATTCAGCACTTCAAACCTATGAAGCCTGAGTTCAGATGTTAGGCACCTGGAGTGAAAGACATCTGAACAGGTACACGTGTTCGCAGATATCTACATCTGTAGAATAACCTCTGAGCTATTCAGCTGTTGCTCCCCAAATGAAGCAGGTATTTTTACTATGTGATTTATCTCATCCTAATGTAATTGTCTAATATAGGTCAAAGGAGACGTGCCCCAGAAGTTCATTATTTCTCCCAGTGGATTAGAAAGTGAGCCTAGGGTAAATAAATCAGATACATGATGTAGAGGCTTGCTTTGTAGATGCCAAAAGGTAGGTGAGATGAATCCCTCTTCATGTGGTGAAAAGTCTTCACAGCCTTGCTATAAATTGAGACAGAGACAACAGCGATCAGAAAGAAACCTGAGAGAGATTATTTATGCTTGCTAGAAAAGATATCCATCAGCTGAAGAATGTCTCCTGCCCTCTACCCATCTGCAGTCTGAACAACAAAACATGAGCCATGATGAGTCACAGTAAAAGGGGAGGTTAACAGCTGGCTGAAGAGTTTTTTCCCTTCCCTTACCCTCACTTAGAATGAAATCTTCTCTCAGCTGCTTCTCAAGTCCCCCCTTAACTGCTGTGAGAGAACAAGTACAATCAAGGACTCCCATTCCTTTTTTCCAGTACCTAAACTGCTCATCAAATGCTGTTTAAAGAAACCTGGCTTATTTTGGCAGTCAAAATAGGAAGGGCTTAGATGAGCAGCAGACCTAGAAGACCAATTAGGAATTCACAGGGAGGAGGTGACAGGTAGCTAGAACAGGAGGCATGGTCAAATACCTCTTAAACACATTTGGATAAAAGACCAGTGAAGTCATGCTTAATGTTTTGCCTGCAATGTATTGAATCCCTGGCTGAGTTATATGCAGGCTGAATTTCTCTGCTAAACTGGATTCTAAATAAAATTTTGGGAATCAGTTTGAAAAAAAATCTCAGGGAATTTCCATTTGATAATTCATAGGCATTCTAGCTGATTAATCCCATTGTAAACTTTCATTTTGATATTTTCTTCGAAAGACAAAAATGTGACTTCCTAATGCCATCTCAGCCAAGGAATGCATCATGGTTACCTGGACCTGTGTGGCCTGATACAACTTGGCTTTCATTCAGTGCTTGTTTTTGTTCTGTTCTGGTCTACAGTTCAGCTTAAGTTTGATGTATCATATTAATTTATTTTGTAGGAGTTGATCAATTAACTTGAGAAAACTCTGTGTAGTGTTGATTCAATCATATAACAAGCATAATTTAATACAAATCGCACATCAGACATTGATTTTGCCCAACTGCTCGGTAGAATTAGTGTCACTAAAGGACGCAGTCAAGCTGAACTAACAATATTAAGCATTTCTGCAATTTATCTCTTGCTATAATGAACAGTAAATGATGTAATGACCAACAAGATTAATGATAAAATAAACATGCTAGTTAGATTCACTTTACAGAAGTCCAGTTCAAGCCAGTGCTTTGTAATCAATAAACTGGGACTTGTAATAACAAGTAGGAATGTTAATAAAAAGATGGACACATTAATAGATTTTTGAAAAAATATATTTATCTAGTAGTTATATTTTCAGTTATATAAATTCTAAATGTTTCCATAATTAATTAGTGCTGCTAGTGTGAATGTCAATAACTGCTCTGGAAAAAAGTACAAAATCCAGAATATGTCAGATGTTTGTTTCATTAACTAGGAAACTAGTTTATAAAAACATAATTGAAGTTACTCCACATCCCAATTATTTTATATTTACATTAATAAACCTACCAATCACGTGCAGCTTTCAGACTCTGCTGTGGTGAGTATGAGAAATTAAACTAGTGTAAAAGGAAACAAATCAGCACAGTTTATGAGAAGAGAAGTTTAGAAATGCCTTCTGTCTTATTTTCCACCAGGTCTGATGAACACTAAAAACCGTGTTGACTCCTTGATCACTGGTCAAATTTCATTTGTTACACCTCTGCTCTCGGATGTTTTTGTGTATGTTATACTATTTGCCTTTACCACAGACCATGCTCTGTCCCCTAGGGTACCTTCCTGGAAAATAGAAATCAAGCAAATTTCTTTTGAATTTCGAGGACTATTACGAAACATATTGTCTAGCACAGATAATATACTACAGAAGAAAAACAAATGTTTAGCATACTGAGCTTTGAAGAAGGCCCCTTGTGGTCACTGAGAGTTTTCAGAATGTCAAACTGACCATAAGCCTAGTTTATTTTCATGTTATGAACTATTGCAGTTATTCTCACAGTTTAAAACAGGGAGTAGATTCATGGCATCAATCCTGTCCTAAACTGCAACAAGAATAGCTTAAATACAGTGCCATTTTTATGAAGTTTTATTTCAGACACCTACTGGATGATAATAACAATGTTGAATGCCACAGACTGAATGAGTTAAGGAATTATGCTTTTCCATTTGGTGACAGAAATTAAATAATTTATGCATCCAAACAAACCATATCAACTCAAGCTTTGGATATCAAACACAAAGAATTTTTCCTACACTGGTTAAGAACTTTTCTTAGAAATGTGTTGAAAAGTAATTAAAAGCATTAAAAAACAGTTTTCTGTATGCTTAGGGAGCTTTGATGCAGTAGCAAGGTGCTGCTATTTCTGACATCTTCAACACTGTCAGGAGACATCATTAAGCAATATTGACATGTGTTTAGTCAGATGTAGAGAGAAAGCTGTTTCACCCATATCTGCCATTAGCTCTCTAAATCAATCATGTTAATGGGAATCTAAAGGCAGACTTCTGTTGTTGCATCAGTTTTCTAACTGTAGATTTACAAGATCAGAGAATTTATCTAACAATAATTTACGAATATTTATTATTTTACTATAGCACATAAAAAGGCTACTTTTGTATTTATGTAAGTATTTTATTTACTGTAATAAACAATCATATATGTGACTAAACACTGTATCTTAAATTCCACTCCACAGTACCTCTTTTTGTGACAAGTCTTTGATTCAGATTCCACAACCTGCACAATCTATTGGCTGATAAGTCAAAAATTCCACTGACTTTAAATAAAATCCTTAATTTTTTTATTAATCCTGCAGTCACAAGGCAAAAAAGAAAAGAGAGAATGAAAATATGGGATAAATAACTTCCTGAAAATTCTTTTATTTACTTCTTAATTGAGCTAATATGCTAAAAGTTAACTATTTCCACTGAGCCAAGAGGGAAAAGAAGCTTCCTTAGTAAACACTCACCTCAATACTGAGGGATTCAAATAACCCAGAATGCCAAAAATGTTTGACCTTACCCCCATTGCCCTTCAATACACATTTTAGTATTTTAATATCTAATGATAGAGCCTCTGTTTTCAACAACAGCAGTTTAAACAAAGGTCCTCTCTCTGGCCTCACTGAAACGTCAAAATTTGACTTGCTCATAGCATTAATGCTGAATATAGATCTTTCCAAATTTTCCCTTAGTAATAAAAATAATCCTCTGTATTACTTTTTAATTGTAACAAACTCTTCAATTTTGTGTTATAATATTTTTCACCTTGACTGCAAACTGTTAATTGAAAGAGGCTGGACTGATGTTTCGTTAATGGGAAATCAAAGGAGAGAGACAAAGTCTTTAAAGGAAAAAATCAGTAGCTATTAAGAGATGTTTCCCCCACCATACTGCATCCATCATGGCAAGATTAATCTTTTCAGACCTGAACTTAAATCCTGGAGGGTTCAAGACACTGAAGATGCATGCTTAAAGAGCTGTAGGAGTTGAGTAACCTGTTGGCTGTGACCAGTGAGAGGAGACACAGCAGGAGTAAAATCAGACACCTCACTATGCTATTTTGCCTTCCCAGAGGTAGACATTGAGTAGAATTTTTGAAGGCTGAGTGAAAGGATAAAGGCCTGGAATAAGAAAGTAATGTGGTTTGGAAGAAAGGAAGATGTTCCTAATAGAAAGTTTTCTTGGATTTACTTGGAAAGGAATAAAGATAATAAAATTTGTCCCACGTGGGGACAAGGATGAAAACATTGGGCTTCTTTTAACTGCCTTTTGTTTAGAATAGAATAGAATAGAACAGAACAGAAGCTAATTGAATGGAATCAGATCAAATCATAGAATCATTTAGGTTGGAAAAGACCTTTAAGATCATTGAGTCCAACTGTAAACCTCAGGCTGCCAATTCCACCACTAAACTATGACCAAAACCACCACAACTACACATCTTTTAAACACCTCCAGGAATGGGGACACAACCACTTCCCTGGGCAGCATGTTCCAATACTTGACCACTCTTTCAGTAAAGAAATTTTTCCTAATATCTAATCTAAACTTCCCCTGGCACAACTTGAGGCCATTTCGTCTTGTCCTGTCACTTGCTACTTGGGAAAAGGGACCGACATCCACCTCACTACAAACTCCTTTCAGGTATTGTAGAGGGCGATAAGGTCTCCTCTCAGCCTCCTCTTCTCCAGGCTAAACAACCCCAGTTCCCTTAGTTGCTTTTCATAAGAGTTGTACTCTAAGCTCTTTGCCAGCTTCATTGCCGTTCTTTGGACACTCTCCAGCACCTCAATGTCTTTCCTGTAGTGAGGGGCCCAAAACTGAACACAGTATTTGAGGTGAAGCCTCACCAGTGACAAGCACAGGGGGACAACCACTTCCCTGCTCCTGCTGGTCACACTATTCCTGATACAAGCCAGGATGTTATTGGCCCTTTTGACCACCTGGGCACACTGCTGGCTCATATTCAGCTGGCTGTCAACCAGCACCCCCAGGTCCTTTTCTGCTAGGAAGCTTTCCAGCCACTCTTCCCCAAGCCTGTAACATTTCAGGGGGTTGTTGTGACCAAAGTGCAGGACCCAGCACTTGGCCTCATTGAATCTCATAAATTGGCCTCTGCCCATCGATCCAGCCTGTCCAGGTCCCTCTGTAGAACCTTTCTATCTTCAAGTAGATCAGCACTCCCACCCAACTTGGTGTCACCTGAAAACTTACTGAGAATGCACTCAATCCCCTCATCCAGATCTTCGATAAAGATATTAAACAGAACTGGCCCTAGTGCTGAGCCCTGAGGAACACCACTTGTGACTGGCCACCAACTGGATTTAACTCCATTCACCACAATTCTTTGGTCCTGGTCATCCATCCAGCTTTTTATCCAGTGAAGCATATGCCCATCCAAGCCACGAGCAGCCAGTTTCTCCAGGAGAATGCTGTGAGAAACACTGTCAAAGGCTTTACTAAAGTCCAGGTAAAGAATATCCACAGCCTTTCCCTCACCCACAAAGCTGGTCACCTTGTCATAGAAGGAGATCAGGTTAGTCAAGCAGGATCTGCCTTTCATAAATCCATGTTCACTGGGCCTCATCAACCACTTGTCCTGAACGTGCCATGGCATGGCACTCAAACTTGATGAGCAGTTCCTCTAGCTCCCTCAGTACCTTTGGGTGGATCCTATCCATCGGCAGTAGCAAGGTTAAGTTCTATATGGGCTTTGACCTTTCTAATTTTCTCCCTGCATAACCTTACGACATCTTTGTAGTCCTCCTGAGCTGCTTGCCTGTTCTTCCAAAGGTCATATGCTCTCTTTTTTTTCCCCCAAGTTCCCGCCAAAGCTCTCTGATCAGCCAGGCTGGTCTTCTTCCCTGCCAGCTTATCTTTTGGCACATAGGGATCGTCTGGTCTTGCATCTTTAAGATTTCCTTCTTGAAGAGCATCCAGCCTTCCTGGACTCCTTTGTCCTTCAAGAATGCCTCCCAAAGGACTATGTCAATGAGGACCCTACACAGGAAAAAGTCTTCCCTCTGGAAATCTGAGATAGCAGTTCTTTTAACAACCTTCCTTACTTCTGCAAGAATCAAAAACTATCATTTCATCATCACTGTGCCCAGGATGGTCTCCAAGTATCACATCACTCACAAGGCCTTCTCTGTTTGCAAAAACCAGCTTCCAGTGGGGCGCCTTTTCTAGTTGGCTCCCTCACCAACTGTGTCAGGAAGTTACTTTCCACACTCTCCAGGAAGGTCCTAGACTGTTTCCTCTCTCCTGCATTGTATTTCCAGCAGACATCTGATAAACAGAAGTCCTCCATGAGAACAAGGGCTAGCAACTGTGAAACTTCTCCCAGCTGCATATTGAATATTTCCTCTGTCTCTTCATGCTGGTTAGGTGGTCTATAACAGACTCCCAGCAGGATACCTGCCTTTTTGCATTTCCCCCTGATTCTTATCCATAAACACTCTACCTTTTCATCATCATCATCAAGCTCTAAACAGTCAAAGCACTCCCTAACATACAGGGCTAGTCCACCACCCCTCCTTTGCCTATTCCTTCTGAAGAGCTTATAGCCATCCACTGCACCACTCCAGTTGTGTGAGTCATACCCCCATGAAGCAAACTTCCAGCTCCTCAAGGACATAGTCAGAAGGACTCCCTGGGAAACGGTCCTCAGGGACAGGGGAACAGAACAGAGCTGGCAGATCTTTAAGGATGTGATCCACAGAGGGCAAGAGCTCTCGATCCCTAGGTGTAAGAAATCAGGCAAAGAAGGGAAGAGACCGGCGTGGCTGAGACAAGAGATGCTGGTCAAACTAAGGAGGAAGAGGGAACTGCACAGGCAGTGGAAGCAGGGACAGGCATCCTGGGAAGAGTACAGGGATGCGGTCCGGTTGTGTAGGAATGGGGTCAAGAAGGCCAAGGCGCAGCTGGAGCTAAACTTGGCTAGGGATGCAAAGAATAATAAGAAAAGTTGCTACAGGTATATCAGCCGGAAAAGGATGGTTAAAGAAAGCGTACCCCCGCTGATGAGTGAGAC
>NW_009258669.1:3103417-3107321 GCF_000687185.1 Egretta garzetta
CCCCATCCCTGGAAACATTCAAGGCCAGGTTGGATGGGACTCTGAGCAACCTGATCCTGTTAACAGTGTCCCTGCTCACTGCAGGGGGGTTGGACTAGATGACCTCTAGGGGTCCCTTCCAACCCAAAGCATTCTATGATTCTATGATTCTGTGTTTCCGTTTTTGCAATTATATAACATTTTTCCAGCTGCACAATGGCTTCCAACTCCTCTTTGTTACCTATGCTGTGTGCATTGGCACTTCAGTTGGGCTATTGATTCTGCCATCATTTTGGGGGAGAAGCCCCAATTCCTATGTGAATGTTTCTATGGTTTCTAATGCATCAACAACACTTACGTCTTTGCTGCCACATGGATCTCTATCCCCTACCTCCACTGAGATGTCTAGGGTGCTGTGCACATTAGTGCAAGGACATTTCAAATGTGGACTCAGCACAGCAGACTGAAAGATCTTGTTAGCACAATGTTCCTCAAACATCGGCATGACACCCCCAGGCTTATGTCTAGCAAGCCTGATTTTATCCCTCTCCCCCTTCAAATCTAGTTTAAAGCTCTTTCAATAAGCCCTGCTAATTCCTCCACAAAGATCCTTTTCCCCCTTCAGGTCAGGTGTACTCCATCTGTCACCAGCAGTCCTGGTGTTGTGTAGAATAGAATAGAATAGAACAGTTCCAGTTGGAAGGGACCTGCAACAATCATCTACTCCAACTGCCAAAAGGTTGAACTGAAGACTACATTTTATGGGCTCTTTTCAAAGTCAAGTTTCTACTTCTGGTGTGGGGTTTTTTTGTTTGGTTGGTCGGTTGGGTTTTGTTTCGGTTTGGGTTTTTTACTCCACTAAAGAGAGAAATAACAAGGAAGAAAAAACTAAAACTCATAGCACAAGCTTCAGTAACAACTATGCATCTCGCAATCTATTTGGTATTAATTAAAATTAAACTAAATGAAAAAGAATTGATATAAAAATATTAGCTAATAATAAATGTTCCAGAAGAAATTTAAAGCTCTTGAACCTTATTCTCTCAAGGATCTAGCCTTTGAAAGGGTATGCTCAAGCAACTAAAACATCTGCTAGGTGGCCCTGACAAAGGTGATTTGGTTCCTGATAAGGTCAGGAGGTCAGAGGTTAGTATTTCTCCTTGTTTCCTGCTCTGTCTGTGAGACTTTGGGATTACTTTTCTGACATACCTAATTTCATTTGTATAAAATATTTGCTTTTGAGTATATAAGGGGCCTAAACCCTATACTCTGAATGACCCAATTCACATTTTGTTTTATTAAATACTATATACACTCTACCATTAGGATTTCTTCATTGTTTTTCCAGCACTTGTTCTGCTGCACTCCTAGCTGGTGTTTATCTTGCCTTTAGGGAGCCAATTGCCGGTTCTTACTATGCTCTTCTGCTTTTTTACCATTCACTCAAGCAAACATACATCTATTCACTTTGGGAAGGACTGAATATCTCTAGGGTCGTGATTCAACAAGTATTGATATTTTTAAAGTGCTCCAACACCTCTGCTAGAAAAAGGTCGAATGTTTTAAAAGTTTGATATATTGACAAGTCTATTTTCATAAAGAAATAGATAACTTACATTCCTGTGATTTCTGAGCTTGAGAAAATTATACAGGAACAGAGGGTTTGTTAAAGCAGCTAAGAGTCATTGCATCAGGAGAGTGGAAAAGAGACCCAAAGCAAATTTCCCATAATGCACGAGCAAATTGTGAAATTCTGACAAGGGGTGAAAATTATTTTCTAACCCATGTCATAACTGGTGTTCACACGGCTGTCAGGACTTCATTTACCCTTTCCTTAGTGGTTTCAATTGATTTCATGGCAGGAAAATCAACTGCAGCTGCTTTAGCATGAACCAAACCATTTAAAACCCTATCCACAATTTTTAATTTTGGCCTTTTCTATCCATTAGTTCTATGCAATGATTACGTATCATGTAAATAATATCTTTTTCATTTGTCCTGAATTTAATTGCTGCTACTTTGAGTGCCCTTTTATTCTGGTACTGAAGGGGAACATAAAAGAGAGGGATTGATTAGACTACACTAAACCTTTTGTAATGTTATTACCACATTAAAGTCCCATGGCTATTCCTTTCCTCTATACTGGATTATTCTCATTTGTGCACTCTTTTCTCACACATATAGCTAACCATTTTCACAACACACTTCTTCAGCCCTTCAGGCTTCAGTTTATAATCTGAAGTGAAGACAGCAGATTAGCTGTCTAGCTCTTCTCTGACAGGTGTAGGTGAATACTAGTCCATTCACTCATCTGCAGAAGGAAGTGTGACTTGAAGGAGGTAGGGGACCAGTTAGGAGAAAAAGATGATGATGTTGATGTGAGCTTCTGTTGATACACACCAGGTTTGGTTTTCTTGGAAGGCTTGGATCATCTGTGGGTCATATGAAGCACGCAAATAACCTTAAATGCTACTGTTCTCTAGCCTATACAGTGATGGACAGTTGATAAATCTAGGTAATAATTTTTTCCTGTTCTGTTCCCTCTCCTTTTCTGACTACTCCTTCAATGTCTGGTTATGCTTTCACAATTTTTCAGGGTTTTTAGTTTTTCCTGTCTCCAAACCAGTAACTGATATCCTGATAGTTCTAAACTGTTGTGCGGTCCTTTGTTATTCACTCAAATTTGACCCTATCTATTTATGCAAACACACATGTTTTGTGTTTGGCAGCCAAAATCCCTTCAGTGGGTTCAGGTAGTTAGAAAAACTTTGGAGAAAAGCTTTTCCACTGATGTTCTGTGTATAACTTAAGATACTAATGTTAATGTACTTTTCTGGGCACACTATTGCTTTTTTGATAACCAACCCCTCACCTTCTAAATACGTGATGAATGTCTTTTGATCAATATATGGTGTAATTTGCAGTGATGTAAGTCTGAAAGTATTGTCATAAAAGGCAATTAAGAAAAGGAAAAGAAAATAACCTGTATTAGATATCTATTTACAGTAAGGTCTCATCATCTTACAGATAGAATAGTTTGTGAGGGAAACTGTGTGGTCAACCAGAGACAAGAAAATTACTTGAATTAATGAAAAAAAAATTGAATGTTCAATTTACTGTAACTATCTCAACAGGCATTTTCAGGCTGATTAGCATGCCTTTAAGTAGTCTTGCTATAATATATGGTTTTCTATATGTTTTCTCCTAAGCATGATGCATAAAATGTCAATTCTATGATATAGTCTTCAGGCACACAGTTTTTTGGTCAGGAAACACACTAAGATGTAAAAATGGTCTATGAATAAATTGAGATGTTTAATAAATAAATTGGCAAAACCCAAATGGTTCACATTTGATAAAACAGTCTTCTGATCAAAGTGTAAAATTAAATATGATGAGGGAAAACATTAAATTTCCCTCAGAAGCTCCCTCCCTCTTTTTACATTTTTTAATATAAATTGGTCAAATTTGTCTGTTCTTTCCTTTCATTTGCGTTAAAATGAAATTTATTGTTTTTTTCCTGCTTTCCAAAGGGAATTTATTTTACTCTCAGTTTACAGGCAGATCATGACAGTAAAGGTGACAGGCTTTAGCAGTCAGTGGTACTATGGTATCATTGACTCCTTGTTATAGCACCACAGGCATTTTCTTCTGGATATGTCATTCTGTAAATAAACGTAGAGAGAAAAATATTACATATGAATTTTGGTGATTAAACTCCACTCATTATTACATGAAATATAAATGCTAAACAGGTGTGATAACAAGTCAGCATGGATCACCATTGAGCAGAAAAATGACAAGTTTAATCTTATGATAGTTGATTGGTCACTAATTCTGCACTAGGCAAACAAAAGAATTGAAAGAATAAACTTCAGTGGAAAGTCATTTTAAAAGGCTGTCTAGCATATTTTCACCAGAGAGT
>NW_009258669.1:3107331-3132471 GCF_000687185.1 Egretta garzetta
GTAACTGCAGATAGTTAGAATCTTGTAGATGACAAGTGATGTTTTCTTTTATACTATCTCTTTAATCATATTACTTACTTAGGTCAATACAGGTAAATAAATTTCAATTTCAAAGTGAAAATACTTCATTAAGTTTTTCATAATTTTTTAAAATCAAATTTACTTCAAAATTATGTATTTACTTGTAAGTCTTCATTCTTACTTGTTACTGAGATTATTTTCTTTAAATAAAATTTCATTTTGCTTTTAAATTTTGCAAATGATGGAGAGATTTCAGATTTAAATACTTAGTCTTGGGATACTTTCATCTTCACAGAAGGAACAATAGGGATTTCTCCTGTGGCAGAATTCCTGATTACAGGTGTTAATACAATTTGGATGCACGCTTTACAAGACGTTCACTGTGTGTCTTCCAATCATAAAAAAAAATAAAAATCTGTTTTTCTGCTGACTATAATGGCTTAAGAAATAGATTTCACATAGGAATAAAACTTGGTGAACTTCCAGGACCCGAGTTGTCTCATATTTTTCCATGATATAATTTTTCACAGGAAGCATTGGAAGTGCAACCTAAGACCTGAATTCTTAAAAAGTACTGAGGACCCTTATTTCCCAATATTCTAAGTAGGCGGTCTTCAGTGAAAATGAGGGACAGCAGTTCAAAAAGTAACATTCCAGACAGATAACAGAAGGTACTGGTGATTTGTTTCATGTGAGGAAGATTTACCATTTTTTGCTAAGATTCAGGAAGACATCATTATTTTAAAAGAGTGTTTAACTGTATCTTAACTGTAAAGTTATGACTTGAAGGTAAATATGTGCTTATGTTATTCTAAGTAGGACAGATACTAAAAAAAAGAAAACTTTCAGGATTAGTATGTTAAGATATAACTCCTAATTTCTCCCTAAATAGACTTATTTTTAGTCTTTCTTATATGCATCATGTTACTGTCTTTCTGTTCTCCTTATGGTGATATTTGAGGAATGGTAAAAATTATTTTGAATTTGCAGCTTTCTAGTGCTTGACCAGAAATGTCTTAAACCCATTTCTGGTAAAGAAACCTGTTAAAATATAGGTACAAAAACATTTAAAAGCATACAAAAATCACTAACTGGTAATACTACACTTAGAAAAGTCGCCTTGGAATATTTTGTAACCAAAGAGGTTTTGTGGTCTGACTCAGATGTACGCCCATTGAACTAGCTGATAATACTCCCTATGTTACCTTTAAGAAATGGAAATTGGGAAAAAAAAGGAAAGAGTCTCACATTTATTTGCAAAGTTTTTATGTCACTATTTGTGACCAAACAGAAATGCAAACTACCAAAGTCCCTTTTTCTAAGTGATAATTTTCACGTTTTTCAGTGAGCACACAAAATTGGCAAGTGAATAGTGGTATTCCAGATAGTATTTTAGTAACTTCAGTAGTATTTTAGGTAATTATTCATAATTACTTTAAAATTTTGTATAATACAGCATTATTAGGCTTCAGAGTAAATTACTGAAATTACTGAAAAATCAGGAAGCATGTTACAGTTACATGTACACACTCAATCCTATTTTATATAACTTACAAAGTAGGCGTTAGTGCCTGGTCACATACCTTTTCTTTCACAGCCTTTTTGTCTGAAAGATGGGTATGAACGAGGATAGAATTAAGGTTGCAGTCAAGTGTAAATTTGTCATTCTAGTTCTTGCTAGCACTAAGAAACAAGTATCTGAATTATATTTTTTTTTAATTCTTTTTTTTTTTTCTTCTTTTTTTTTTTTTTTTTCCTAACACAATCTATGTGTTCTTCAGTCCTGGATTGGAGTTGAAGATGGCTGATCCTACTGTCATATGATGGGACTTCATCATCAAATCAAAAAAAGCATTTTAATGTCTCCTGTATATTACATGTGTGCACTTTTCTACAAATAGACAAAAATAGGATGTATTAGAATAATAAATTATGATTTAAAGAAAATGCACTGCTCTGTGGTCTGAAACAGCTAATTATTAAATATAAAATATAAAAAATAAACATTGTGTTTATGCTACAGTAGAGTTCTCAGGGTTAATACCTTGAATATTGCACCTGATAAAGATTTAGGGAAAAGGAAAACGAAAAGGAATAAAAAAATAAGATTATCGATTCTCTTGGTTGGGCTTATAAGTTAGACACACATTTTTTTATATTTCTCTTCCTAGCAAATTTCAGTTGCAACAAGGTACTGAAAAGCACAGTTATTCTTTGTGCTCACAAAACAAATGGCAAAACCTTCTATTGAGGGGCAGCATCACCCTGGAAAGGCTTTCTTCTGAAAATCCCCTACAAGCTGGCTGGCCTTCTGCCATGTGTTAAATTTCCAACAGGGTAAGAATCTGGCTCAATTTTACACAAGTCTGTTTTAAACTAAGCTAAACCAAAATAAAACAAAGCAAAATACAATATTTTTTTTTCTTTTTTAAAATCAGATACTTGCCCTTTCTGGTACATTTTTTTGAGGTCTATATTTCCCCAAGGCCAAAAGTAAACTTATGTCTTTCAACAATCTGGTTGTAAATAAGAAGTCTCTTTGCATGGGAATCCTAAAAAATTCATTTGAAAAAGGAAGACAACTGTTGCAAACTCAAGTACAGCTGTACTTTTCATGAAAATTCTCTTCTTGAAATATATCTTGTCTGGCTAGACTACAACTGCCTGATATGAACAGATTGCTCATTGTCAAAATTGGGCATTGTCCTTTAACAACTATTGTTCTAGGTTCCGATCTCACGTATAGAGCTGACCTATTTGTTATATAAACTCTGGTTATACATTAAAAATTCTGACACTTAGAATGATAATTAGTTGTATCTCTATTTTTCACAGCTGCAAGACTTTGAGGATAGAAAAGTGGTAATTTATTTAATTAATCACAGCGTTTTTCCTTTTGGCCTATCCATTGCATTAAAGGTCTTTCTTTTTTTTCCAGTTGTATAAGGAATTATGCTTTAAATATGATACTAATTCAGTACAATCTATTTTTAGGCACAAGAGAGGAAGTCTCTTTATGAAAAATTTATACACTAATGACACTCTTGGTGTTTTTATTTTACTCTGGGTCTTCAAATGGAAATTAAAATCATCATTGAAGGAAATACCAGAGATTGGCAAAGAATTGTTCTTCCTTCCCTTATTGTTTTCCAGAGAAAATTTTAATGTGAATTACCCTAAGTAAAGGAAGTAGATCTGGTAAATTTGGGATGGTGTTAATTAATAGATGGATGCTGGTGGGATAAATGAAGAGCCAGACCATTGGGATAACACCCAAATTCTTATAACAGCAAGAAATTAGAGTGAGGGGTTAAGTGGTGAAGTTAATTTTTTTTTAAGTGAATAAAAAGTTCTCCTTAATAAAAGCTAGATGTATTGTTTCATATTAAATTTTTTCTTTATTTATATAAGCATGTCAAGGAAATTTTAATAATATGGGCCTCATATGGACTGTTTAAGTTCATATATATTGTTTGAAAATAAATGTTAAACAAAGAATTTTGCCCAAGAGAAGATATTACCACTATTAAAAAAAATTAAACAAATTCAAACAGTATAATTAAGTATAGTGGAATCTTTTTTATTTCTACAGAAAAGTTTAAGACATATTTGTAACAATATCTAGGTGTAAAGGCATGGAGTCTGTTCTTAGATAAGCAACACTGACTGTTGTACTAAGGTACACCTAACCACTGCCATACAATATGCATGCAGTGGTTAAGTTACTTTCTGCAGTCTAGATCTTCAGAATATGAAATGGACTAGAATTAAGATTTGAAAGAACCAGTTCTGTTTTTTTTTTTTTTTAACATGGAAAATTTCAAAGAATCAGATCTGCTCAATGGAGTTATTTCGTTTAGATTTTAGCTTTCCAAATAAAACAATAAAAAATAATGAATATTCAAAAATAAGTTTGTTTCTAACTTAAAGGCAATTTTTTATGTTTAATATGTCAAACAGAAAAAATGACAATCATTTTAGTTAAATTAGGTCTGTCAGAATTGCCCTGAATAAGGTAAATGTCAGTTTCAATTTATCAGCATTTTCCGAAGAAATGCACATAATTCTGAAATTACAGTACACCTAATTAGAAACATTTATTTCAGTTACATCTCATTTGAAAATGAAATAAATGTTTTAGTAAACTTAAAAAGTGGCACACTGATCGAATTTATAATTACATAGAAAATAAACATGATTTAAATAAAATTCTTTAATTATCAGTCTCAATATATAATCATCTTTGTAGACCACTCAGTGGGAAAAAAAGCATTAAACAAAAGATTGAACACCCTCCGTAGTCTCTTTAGTGAGATGGTTCTGCATAAGTGTATATTTGTGTAGGTAAGTGTGTCCCAGGTGTTCAGCCCACTTCCACAGAAGGAATGCATCACTCAGATTTGGAGGGAATTTGCTATGCTCTGTTTCATAAAAATAGCTTTGGTATATTTAGTACATTTAGCAAATAACTGACAAGATTAGACTCATTACACTATGCAAAGGGATGAAACACTAGAGCAGGTTATCCAGGAGATACATGTCCAGGAGCAGTGAAAGGCACAGAATCGTGTCATAGGTCTACACACCTGGATACGAAGTCTCAAGGAAAATTTCTTAATCCAGTTTTCATTGTTAGAGTTAGTAGCTGTGGATTGCACATGAAACACCAGGCAGTGATGCAAAATATGTAAAGAATCTCTTATGTGACCTCACTGACACTCTCCTCACTAAAATTCCTGTAGTAAGCAACTGGAAATACTCCCTATACCTGCAGATTTTGTCATTTTGAAAGACAATGCTGTATTAGGATTTCAGTAACAGGTTTGAAATCTCAAAACCAAAACAGTATAAGTACCATTTCAGTAACATACTGTAAAGTTAATGTGCTTAAGAGCTTTACTGAATTGCATACATAGATGCCAATTCTTCAAGACAGAGAGATAAATGACGGTAGTATTAAAGCAAACCTGACTGCATTATAGGTTGTGTAAGGAACAATTTGTCAATGTTGTGTGAAATGTAAAGTGAACCATAAGAGTACAGTTTGACCACTAACATTGTTAAACTAAATGTAGTAATATTTAGATATTTCTCAGACAAAGAATCCATCATGAATGACAAATTGCAATAATGACATGAAATAGTCATCTTTTTGTTAAAACAGTTAACTTTGGTTTGATACTAATTTTGCTAAAACTAATGAATTTACTATTTCTCTTTGCAGTTTCTTGGTTTGATTTAAAATTCTGATTAATCTATTAAAGTTTACTTTTAATCAGAACATTAGCTGCTGGCCTTTCCATCCATCCAGTTATGTTTGAGTTCTTATTAGAAGAAAAACAAAGAAAAAAAAACCCTAAAGGCAAAGTTTTACTCTCTAAGAAGAAAATTATATTTTAAAATCTATTTTCATTTACAACATTTTAAACAAAGAGTTTAAAATATTTATGTTTAAATCATTACAACCCAAAAACTTCAGGGTCTCTAACAAAGTCTGTGGGTTGGGGTATAGCATCTGGTCAATATTGGTCATCTTCCTCACACTGTTTTTCTCCTGGAAATGGTTATTTTGATAATGTACTTGGTTTTGAAAACTTGTCACATTACGTTCCTCAATCTCATTTATCTGTACTTTGTTAAGTGTTTTGATGTTTTGTGTCAAGAAGAAAGCTGGAATTCATACGAAGTGACAGCAAATCTGAATCGTGAAGTCTCATTGATTGGCAGTAGGTAAAAGCTTACCGTAACCCTGTTGAAACAGAATGCTTTTTAATGGTTTAAAATTCTCCTCCAAGAATGTATGATATGCTTAAAGAGTCCTGCTAAGTATCAACAAGTCAAGAAGAACACTGGGATAAATGGACTCTGCTATCTTGTATTCATTTAGTGTTTAATTTATTGCTCCCAAGAGTTCTAGACAGCAAGATTTCTGGTGGTTTTGTTCACGTATTTACTCATTCAGAACATTTCACTACTTTACCAAAGATTTTTAAAAACTCTGATAGAAGTAGATTTTGCCATCCACAACTTGTTCAATAGACTGTGGATGGTTTCTAGTGTGTTTTTTTTTAATTGTGAAAGGCTTTCTGAAGATATACTGATGTGACGTGGCATAGAATGCAAGTGGAGGTCAGAAGTCAAATATCAAATTACTTCTACCCATTAAATGTTTCCTTTGGGATTTCAAAACAGCCAACTGGAAAACTCCAAGGAGGTATTTAAAAATTTTCAAGGTCCTAAGCTGAATTTCCTGAACTAACTCTACAGTTAGTTTTCACATGGATAATTGCTTCTTATTAATAGATATTTTAGTCTAACGAAGTATGAACATGTAGAAAAACAGACTTTATTCTTAAATAGCTGAACAATACCTGACTTTTTTATTGGCAGTACATGTGCAGTCTAAAACAGTATCAGCTCACCATTCAAGTGAATGTAGTTCAAAATATTTTCCAAAATAAACAACCATTGATAAAATGCCCCCCCCCCCCTTTTTTTTTTTCCTCCATTAACTTGCAGCAATGCATAAAGGAGTTGCAATCCTAAAGGGCATTAAAAGAGGTTGCAGATGGCAGACAAAATGGAGTTTGGAATAATTTGTTTCAAATTCACTGACTTTTTGGTAAAGAATGTGAATATTTCTTGAATAGTCAGCCAGTCTTAGAAATTATAATCAGACAAGAAAACCTTTCTCTTGCTTTCAGCTGCATTCCCTGATTTTCTTCAGTTCTTGCCATATTTTATAGGTTTTTAAAAAGGCTACATTTCTTACTGAAAGTGAGTGAATTTTAGTGGAATACAAAACAATTCAAAGGTTTTGGAAGCAATAGGGAAGCAAAGAAGTTACAACTTTTTATTAACGTGAATAGTTTTAACTACTGTAACCAGAGGCTGCAATATTTTCTGCATGGGACGGACCTGTTTTAATCCTCCTGAGAGATACTTTACGCACTGTGTTTTAAGCAAGCCAGTGAAAATCAGTTCTTGCTGTTTTAAAATTTAAAAAAATAATCTTTGAAAATCTGGCATTTGGAATCTCATGGTTAGCAGGTAATTACAACCATAATAATTTAATAATACATATGTAGAATCTAAGAAAAATAACAAATAAGGAATTGGCTTTTAATTGGTTAGAAAATGTCCCTTATTCCCCTTCCCTGTTGCATTGTTTTTAAAGCTGAGGCACAGCATGGACAAAATGCATACTACTAAGCTCTCCTGCGAAGAGCAGGATATTCGAACAAAAATGTCTCACTTGACAAAAGTTGAACACTAAAATGAGCAGTGATTTACATATTACTCACCTTCTCTCACCAATGAAACAGTGCATGCACCTTTAATACAATAACTTATAGGTGTTTACTGTAATAATTCTGCATTAAATTTGCTCTGTGGGCTTAATCCTGCAATGGTCTAGGCAGTCTCTACTGCATAGCAAAGCTCAAAAAGACATTCTTCATTTCTGGTATGCACGTTCTTCTGTTCAATTCATTAAAATCAGTCATTAATTAAAAAGTGAAAGACATACCTGCAAGCCAGGCTGAAACAGCAGTGCCTGAACACCATGCTGAAGTATATATGCACTTGGAAACGTAATAGGTTAGTATAAAGTACCAACATTACTTTGGGATATCACATAACCCGTTCCTTGCTTCCCACAGTATGCAGTAATGCAGCTATTGGTTTGTGCTTCTTTTTGCTTTGTATTTCATCTCTTCATGTTGTTCATTGGCTGAAAATTTAAGGAGAAATAACAGTACAAAAATTCCAGTATCTGGCAATAATGTTTGTCTGTTATACTGGAATGTACTAAATGTACAGGAAAATTATGTTAGTATTAGAGGGGGTTTTTTTAATAACTTTAAGATAAAATACCTTGTTTCCACCTTTAATGCTAAGTGTCTCTTTTATACACAGTACAAGATTTCTGCATGAGGAAGTATGGAAAAGTGAAACATCTTATTGTTTTCCCTTCTATTTCTTAGATTGCCTAAAAATAACCTGGCTCTACTGTATCCACACTTAGAACAATTAAAAGGGAAAAATTTCCTTTCTGGCAAGGATTTCCAGACTGATTTGGTCAAAACATGCATAACCTTACCTTTCCTATTACCACTGCTTTGTAAATTAAATGTTCTTCTGTTCCACCATAGCATGCAGAAGGAAATTCTATATTTGTGTGAGAGAAGGAAATAATTCATTCCATAGTTGGGACAAAAGAAATATTTGTTTGCTTTATTCATCATATAAAAATCATATTGCCTACTGGGGTTGAGAATTTAAATCAAAACCCCCACAGAATTAGTTCCATTTATCACATCTCTGTTTGTCACCACCATGTAGATAATATGTGTATACATGTGAATAATGTATAGCAAATTACAAATACTGTGTAGCTGGAGAGAAATTGTAGAAAAAAGAACCCCCAAAAGGAAAATATTTATATAAATTATGTTGATTGTTCCATAAACACAAAGGCAAACTATTCATAGGGAACAATATTTTTATTTTTTCTCTTGGTAAACTTTCCCCAGACTGATTTGTAATAACGCATTCAGTGTGAACTCTATACTTTATATGGACATATTTGACAGAATTTAAGAGTGGTGCTTTAGTCATTTGCTGCAATATTTGATAGTATGTGATTGATTACCTAAATCACATATTATTTCCCTAATTTAGTTAATAAAGTCATTATCTTGTGTTGTTACATATACTTTGGGACCTTCAAGCTTCAGGCATGTTGCCCACTATTTTGCCACACAACGGAGAGATTTTCTGTCTAATAAAGACTAGAAGATACATCTTCCTCACAGATGCTCCTGTTTCCAGGTCTCAGAAAAGCCCATGCAGCAAGATGCAAAACAGCCCGGGCAGCGAGATGCAATCCTTTTCATTACTTAGATACCTGGGGGAATATGTGATGGATTGGCGGTCATGTCAGAGGCATCCATAAGCTTTTAGTTTTCTAATAGCTCTCCCAAAAAACATGAAATGCTTTCAGATTTCCGCACACTAAAACCTGTCTCAAAACTTGTCTGTTAGCAAACAAAGATATTTATGTACTAAATAAAAATCAGACCATGCATCTGAAGAGGTTTTAGGAATGAATGACTAGAAATGAAAGGAAAATATCACAAATATTAATTTAAGCTAGCATGAAATGAGAGACACAAGATTTCTTTTCCTCCACAAACTCCTATAAGCAATCTGATTTACACTGTTCAAAGCTGCAGTCTCTAGTTCTCACTGAAGGCTTTATTGTATGACACTAAATTTAAACCCAGACCTAACTTTGGGGATCATTCAATTTTAAGTCTTTCCTCTGCTCCTTATACTTGAATATTCCTTTATCTGGTTCCTCTGAAGCCAAGATAGAAATAATATCTTATATCTCTTCCTATCTTAACAGCAAGTCATCAGTTGTCCTCATGTGCCATAGGAAACAGTTGGTGATTTTCTTTATGCTTGCTTAGCCATTAATAAGGGCTTAATTCCTTATGAGACACAATGTCCCTACCCACCTTTACCCACAAAATAAATAATACTGCTTTTAACAGAATTTAAAGGTTTGTCAACTGGAAGAGCAGATAGCAGTCATGAAACCATGGTACATCAAATGGCTACTGAGGAGATTTCTCCTGCTAGTTTGTGTTTTTCACTCCTAGCTTTGTGAAAAATTTGGACCTGGCATAATCAATAATCTTATGGTTGAGTTTTGTACACTGAAGTCTATAGTAACAAACGTCCACACGATCTTTGGTGCTTTTTGGTTCATAATAATTCAGTACGGACTACAATCATGCAGTCTTCCAAGTTCAACAAATCAGTTATGTTCATTCCTGAGATACATGGAGATGAATCTTATTTTGTTAAATCTTATCTCACAAAACACTCAGATTACCAAAACCCTATAAAAATGCCTTGAAGGCAAGTTAAAACCAAGCATCGAGTGTACCTTTGCTCATTTCCAAGTCTGAGGACTTTGACCTTCTGCTTCTGTTTTAAATGTTTCTGTGCTAAAAAATATAGAACAATTATTTTATTCTAGTTTTATTTCTGTAACCTAATGTTGTCACTGCTTTTCCTTATGTTGCCACACAGTCACAGTAGTGTCCTTCATGAGAAAGGTGCTTTCAGGAAACATGAAGGGAGTACCAGACACAGTAAGAAAAATAATCCAAACTCATGCTTGGCTTGCTGTTATGCTCAGACAGGTCTCCTTCAGCCAAGTTCTTGACAGAAAACTCAGGAAAGCAGCTAGTTATTTAATTTCCTATGTTTTATCTAGTTTGTGTTCTAGGCACAAAGATTGTGAATTAAAATTGCAACTTCATTACTGATCAAACATAGGCATTTTCAGTGGAAAACTAGTGAATAAGAATAAACAAAGAACACATGCATTCCCATGAATGTGATAATTGCAGCAAAGTGAGTGAAAGACAGGAATTGTGAGCATGTTCACTAACTCCAAGTGACCATCCAAGTCACTTATGAACTGTAAATAACATGACCTCAAGAAATAAGACAGATGATCTTGTCAATGTTATTCATGAAAATATTCATGAATAATTTTTTATATTATTTGACCCTGTAGCTGAGGATGAAATTTATAAAAGAACATCACAGCATTTGTGTTTTAAAAAGTACAACTCTTTTCATTTGTACCTCAATGAATCTTTAAGATATAAAATAAATAATTTTAAAAAAAGGTTTTATTTTCATTTTGTTGTAATTCTTATCCTTAATAAAGCAGCTGAGGGTTTGGGGTTTTTTTAAACCTTAAAATAAGGTCATAGTTGTTGGGTTGCTGTAAATGTCAGTAGGAGGAATTCACATAAGAACTAACCTGGGATTAATATTAATAAATGTGCTCATTGCATTCAAAATCCTTGCAATGAAAGGTCACTGTTAGCTTTGAGTTCCAAAATTAGAACTGTATCTTAAAAACTATCAAAACCAATATAAAAAAATCTCAACTGCACTTGACAGTCTTGCATGTGTGACTTTTGCATTAAAGCAGGATGGATAGAGGTAATAAGAGTAATATGGGATAATGACTTTTGCTTTGTAACAGACAAAGGTGTTCATAGCAAAAAGGATCACTTTTCCAATCATTAATTTTAGTTGAAGGATAAATCTCCTAAATAAATTCCATCAAGGATGATTTTCATTTACCTTCGCATTCTTAGTCATTTACTAAGTACACAATTTTTGTCATCCGCTTAACCATTTCCTTGGCAGGTAAAATATCTTCTAGCATCTAGACACCACATTTAGAGGACGAAAAAATTTATTACATTGTACAATAATGAGAGTTGGTAGTAGCACCTAACTAGACCACTTCACCTATTAAAACAGCAGGAAAAATAGAACAGATGCACTTTCTTTCGCAGAAGCTGATCAAATTCCATTGATGGTCCAACTTCTTATACAACAACTTTTCTTTAGCTTTGTTACTAGTGATACTGTTAATGGTGATGTTAGTTTATCTATATTTTGTTGTGTGTATGTTTGGATATCAGCTGTCCTACATCTGTTCTCTCATCAGTGATGGTAATAGCCATTGTGCCTGAGCTCAACCATAGGCATATAACTAACCACTTAAATTTACAATATTTATATGTTTGTTTGAGGGATAGGTGATTTGGTGGTTTGGTTTTTTTGGTTTTGTTTCTTGGGTTTTTTTTACTTTTTTCTTTTTTTTTTTAATTTGATGAGTTTTAGTGTAGAGACTGATAAATGATAAGGTCCCTTCAAAAGTTGCTTAGAACATTAAAACCTCCACCAAATCAAACCAAACCAAACAAAACAAAAAACCCAACACAAAACCCAACAAAAGACAAAGGCAATAGGTAAATTGTTAATAGGTAAATTGTTTGAGTTATGATCTCACAAACAATAGTAAACTGTGATATAAAATATACACAAGACTGAAACCCAAGATACTACCTGGACAGGAGAAAGAAAAAATCATCTGGATAAGAGACAAAAAGACCTTTCTCATTTAAAAAGAACATTAGTGGCATAATGTAGTTTCTTAGCTTCATTTAGCCTTAAAGAAATATTCCATTGTTCTCTATTTTTGACGCTGTAAATACATAATATTATTTACATTCTATCTTCATCTTACCAAAAAGTGGTGTAATGGATTCAGGTACCTACTGTAATCTCAGAGGCCTTAGGATATCCCACCTGGCAAAGTATTGTTTGCCAGGAGGAGGAGGAAGAGGAGGAGAGAAGAAGGAGAAGGAGAAGAAAGAGAAGGAAAAGGGAAAAGTAAAATGAGGATAAAGAAAGGAGAAAGAAGGAGAAGGAGAAGGAGAAGGGGAAGGGGAAGGAGAAGGAGAAGGAGAAGGAGAAGGAGAAGGAGAAGGAGAAACATGGAGAAGAAAAATAATAAGCAAGATGTGTTCATCTCTCACCTCTTCCTTTTTCCTCTTTACAAAGAGTGCACTTCTTGTCATGCTGTCATGGTTTTTCTTCAAAAACAAAAACTTCCTTTCTACAGGGATTACCCATCTAGATAATTTCCTGCAAGACTTGGAATCTCTTTTGCAGTAATTTCCCCCTTAGCTCCTGAGAGACATAGGATGAACACCTCCTCCAATGCTTACCCATCTTACTGTCTGAACAGATCACTGCAGAGCAAAGTAAGCATGAGAAACAGCAGTCAAAGGTTAGCGATGAGTTAATGACAGATGGCCCAATAAGAGGCAAAATATAACTCTCATCTGTCAAGGGGATTCAGGTCATGTGTATGATGTCCATTCTGGAGATTGCTAGTTGTGTATTTCATAATTGGGTCACTGAGCTTCTGGACTGTTGGTTTGGTTGACATTTAATCTTCATTTAATTTTTGAAATCTAACTTTTTTAAGGAAGGCTGTGAGAAAAGCCAAAAACTCACTGAATAAATCTTCAAGAACAATGCAGCATGGCAAAGGAAGTAACTCTAAAATTTAACAAATACTATAATAAAATGGCAAATAATTTGAAAAAAAAAATTATTTTAAGAACAGCATAGAGGAAAAGAAGAAGAACTTGTTCTTCTGTAGGTAGCATTTTTGTATAGTGGAATTTATATTATGTGATCATCTCCTCAAAATTAATATTGTTTTCAGTAGTTTCAAAATTAAACATAACACAATGATTTGTAATTGAAGAGCAGTAAATTGTACAAGACTATGTCATTAACCTAATATTTATGATTCAAATAACAAATGGGGAGAGCATCTGTGCACAAAAGGTGATAGGCAACATGGCTTCCCTAATGCAAATCATACCTGACAAATTTGGTGCCCTCTACAGCAGGGTTACAGCCTTGGTGGACAAGGAAAGAGAGACTGACTACTGACTACTTTATATCTACCTGGAACTTGAGCAAAGCATTTGATACTGTCCCACACAACATCCTTGTCTCTAAAATTGAGAGACATGGATTTGACAAATGAATCACTCACTGGATAAGAAATTGGCTGGATGGTCACACTCCAAGAGTTGTTGTCAATGGCTTGATGTCTGGGTGGAGACCAGTGACAAGTGGTGTCCCTCAGCGTTCCATGTAAGGACCAGCATTATTTAACATCTTTACTGGGGATATAGACAATGGGATTGAGTGCACCCTCAGCAAGTTTGTGGATGACAACAAGCTTAATAGTGTGCTTGACACTCTAGAGAGAAGGGATGTCAATCAGAGGGACCATTATGGGTTCAAGAGCTGGGCCTGTGCTAACCTCATGAAGTTCAACAAGCACAAGGTCCTGCACCTGGACAGCGCAATCCCAAATATGGATACAGGCTGGTCAATGACTGGATTTACAGCAGCCCTGCCAAGAAGGACTTGGGGGTATTGGTGGAAGAAAAACTGAACATGACACAGCAATGTGTGCTCGCAGTTCAGAAAGCAAATCACATCTTGGGCTGCATCAAAAGAAGTGTGGCCAGCTACCTGAGGGAGGTAAGTCTACCCCACTACTCCACTCTGGTGAGACCTCACCTGGAGTACTGCATCCAGTTGTGGGGGCCCCAGTATAAGAAAGATGTGGACCTGCTGGAGCGAGACCAGAGGAGGGCCACAAAGATGATCAGGGGATTGGAGCACCTCCTGTATGAGGACAGGCCGAGAGAATTGGGGTTGTTTAACCTAGAGAATAGATGGCTCCAGGGAGACTTTATAGCAGCCTTCTAGTACCTAAAGAGGGCCTAAAAGAAAGATGGGGAGGGACTCTTTAGCAAGGAGTGTAGTGATAGGACACAGGGCAATGGTTTTAAACTGAAAAGGGGTAGATTTAGGTTAGATATTAGGAAGACATTCATTACTGTGAGGGTGGTGAGGCACTGGAACAGGTTGCTCAGAGAAGTGGTGGGTGTCCTCTCCCTGGCAATGTTCAAGGCCAGGCTGGATGAAACTTTGAGCAACCTGATCTATTGGAAGGTGTCCCTGCTTACGGCAAGGGGTTTGGAACTAGATAATCTTTAAGGTTCCTTCCAAACCAAACATTTCTATGAATCTATGAATAGTCTAACGATGCTCACAATCATTGGATTGTTTAATAAGTACAGTCGTCTTTTTGACGTCTCAGTGTCGATAGCACAGTATGATGGGCTGAAGTTGTAGTATTTCAGTCACTAGCTGTTAACAGCAAACAAACACTGAAGAATTTTCTTCTGGACCTTGTGTAACTATGTCCATCCAGTGAACAAGCTTGTGACACAGTTGGCCATGTAAACAAAAATCTACCTCTTTCTGCTGGCATTTTTTGGCAATGATCTGTTGATAAACTGCTCTCTGAAGATGTGGATATCCTTAAATCAAGATCCCTAAAATTTGTAGTGTTTCTAGCAACAAGGTTTTTGTTGTTGCTAGAAAGTGGTGATCCTTGGACATCTCCTGCCCAGTGAGTGTACACAAGTATTCTCTGTAAGACGTGTGATCACTCTTCAAGTGATATGAGGTACGCTTACGCAATCAGAAATACACCGGTTCTGTATACTTCTGTTTAACAGATTCAGCCCCAAACAGGAAAGGCTGATGAAGTAATACCTCAGATATCCAGACAGTGTAAAAAACTCTGCCAAACACACAGACATTTATCTGATATAAAAAAAAAAAAAAAAAAAAAAAAATCTCACAGAAAACATTGCACAGAGTGCTTGTAGGCAGCTGGGGGGTGAAATAAGAATTTTTTACATTTAACAGAATATATTTCACAAAACTCAATAGTGAGTAAAATAGTCCAAGATTAGGGCAGTAACCTTGTTTTGAAACTGCAATTATGCAAACTTTGCAGATATTCAAGTATAAATCTGTAGTCTAAATATAACTTAATAACTTGGGAGGACATCTCAGTATCAAGGGTCTTGACTAGTTTTCAAGAAAGGTTCAGGCCCTTCATATTCAGCTATTTTTGGGGGAATCAAAATATATTTTTTACTTTAATTTCAAATATCCCGGTTGCCCTAGCTAAATTTAACTATGGACTTCTAAATGTCTAAATGTATATACTTAATACATTTTACCAGTGCCTCTACTGCTACTAAATAGTAACACTTGCCAAAATTTCTATTAGTCTTTGTTCTTTATGAAATTTCAAAATACTCTTAAGAGAATTCAGAAAATAATTAACCTTATGATTCTTTCCTGTGCCATACTAAGGTTTCTTAAATGACTTAAGTGCTCAAATTTTGCCACATACTTGCCTACTTTTAAAACATCATAGGAAGTTTTACATATACTTTATGTACTGTGGTTTGATTCCTTGTCTTATCTAAATGAAAATATGTCTTCCATTTGAGACAGCGTTTCCTCTGTATATAATTACAAGGTAGTAGGGACAACAGAAGAACTACTGACTTGTGTTTAGATTCTGTAAGTTTTAAGGTTTCTCATGAAACTTTTTAGTTAAAGTTTCAGGATTCTAAACAGGATTCTACATTTGTTGAATGTTTATCGATATTCTGTAATGTTTTGATTATTAGTTTTCCGTACAATTTCGTATGTGATTTTTCAAGTAAATGTGTATACAAATTTGGAGAACAGCTCTCTATTAGGAAGGTATTGCCTGAGAAGCTCTGTCCCTGTCTTGTTTAAACATGGACTCCGGGTTTTGCCCCAAACCCATGAAGTTGTGGAATTCCTTTTTTTCCTAGTGACAAGAAATTTAGTAATTACTGAAAAATCTCATTAACATTCCATCTAGACAACTGATCTGTTGCAAAGGTACCAGTCAGAGTTGTTGTTTAGGTAGAGCTCACAGGCCTGGCCACTTTCTGCACTATTCCTTCCTCCATCATCCTAGTACACTCTCAGCATCTATGTGTTAGCAATGTTATGACCATGACAATTTTAATTACTGGTTTTAATTTTTCCTGAAGAGCTTGTGCTCCAGAGGAGATAATATATTCTTCTCTACATACCTCAAACAGGAAAAGTCGTTTTCCAGAAATAGAAATACCAGCTTCAACAGCAACCTCTGGAGCACAGCCTGGACCAGGAACTGGCCCATCTCTCTTTTGCTTTGGCAGGTGTTTAGATGTAAACTATACATCCTTGAAATGGGAAAAAAAAAAACCAAAAAAACATGACAAGGAAGTCTGAATGCAAGGCCTGAACTGTAGAGAGCAGTGAGCTTTGAAGCACAGTAGTATAATTGCTTTTCCTGAATACAGTCAAACCTGATGTTTTATGCACTGCACAATTGAGATGGATGTGCTCAGTAACAGTACAACCTAAACCCATCAGATTTTCTGCACCTAAACAAGCCAGATACACAACATATAGAGTTGGACTGATGATTGGTCATAATTAGCAACTTAGTTCCCTCATATGCTGTATTTCATACTCAGAAGTAAGAAGTACCTGTGTTGTGTATATGCGTTATGAAATACATAAGTTCATGCTCCTGCTAATGTCTGACAGAGTGCTGAATGTAAGAAAGCCTCTTCAGAAGGGTAAGATTTTACCACTTATTCTATTCACTGCATTTGCTAATAGTTTTGTTCTGTTTCTGTGACTGGTGACACAAGGAACATCACCTATTTTCTGAAATGAGACTGTACTAGAAAAATAGTGGAGGACACTGAGTTATCATCAACTCTCGAAATATTTGCATACAGCATTCCCATTGGAATCTTTGCCTCATTAAGAGTACAGGACTGATAGTAATCAGGGAAAGAATTAGTTTCTCTATAAAATAAAATAATTCCAATTAAAAATAATTGTTATAGTCACTAGTTGTGTTCTTCTGGATCTCAGTTCTGAAATCTGTGGGGCTTAATTTTGAAAACTCATCTGGAGTTACTAGCTACAATGCATTTTTGCAGTAAAGAAGTGCAACTATAAAGAAATCCAAATAGTTTCATGTTGGGCTTCAACGGTAACTCAAGAGTTAGAAATCTTTGTGCCTTAGGATGCTTGTTTGGAAAAAGGACTAATTTGTGGTATTTGTCATACAGACTAAAATTCAGATCCTTGATAGCTGCCTGAGACCACTATACAGTACATGGAGAGACATACAGCATTCTCAATGTTCAAATGTGTAAAATTGTGCTACTGAATAGGCATCACACACATCTGTGTCTGTATACCAAGGCCAATGCTTAATCAAGACACTGACATCAGGTCATGTTTGAAAATGAGCAGCTGTCAAATTTGATATTAACAACTATTTAGTTATTAGTTTATTAACACCTGCTTTTAGTATTAGGCAGTAGACCTGTATTCCAATAAATATACTTTCAGTATGATTATAACTCATTTGCATCTCAGAAGAAGTAGGGAAGCAAAGTAACTAATGTCACTGAAGCACTCAGGTGCTCTGGTGATAAGTAAAATAGGAACATGTGCAGAGAATTTAGAATTCTGTATTAATTTTATATATCTTGTAATACCTGATAGAGCTGTTCTAGATTTTGTGGGACAAAGAAAAAAAGACAATGAAGACACGCAAAGAGTTATATTTTAGATTACATCAAGTAAAATTACACAAAGTTAAATTCTGCAGTTAACCATGTGTTACAATGACTAATACAAACTTAAGTGAGTTTGGCTTCTTTTTTGGATATTAAGAGAATACTTCCATATTTCAAGAAACAGAAAATAATACAAACAAAATCAGGTGATTCCTGTGTTGGTGATCATAGAATCGCTTAGGTTGGAAAAGACCTTTAAGATCAAGTCTAACCATTAACCTAACCCTGCCATCCCACCACTAAACCATGTCCCTAAGCACTTTGTCTACCCATCTTTTAAATACCTCCAGGGATGGGGACTCCACCACTTCCCTGGGCAGCCCATTCCAGTGTCTGACAACCCTTTCAGTGAAGAAATTTTTCCTAATGTTTAACCTAAACCTGCCCTGGTGCAACTTGAGGCCATTTCCCCTCATCCTACTGCTTGTTACCAGGGAGAAGAGACCAACACCCACCTCGCTACAGCCTCCTGTCAGGTAGTTGTAGAGGGCGATAAGGTCTCCCCTCATGAAAAACGCTGTCCTCGTTTTGGCCGGGATAGAGTTAATTTCTTCCTAGTAGCTGGCATAGTGCTATGTTTTGGATTTAGGATGAGAAGAATGTTGATAACACACTGATAGTTTAGTTGTTGCTGAGTGGTGTTGACACCAGTCAAAGACTTTTCAGCTTCCCCTGCTCTGCCAGGTGCACAAGAAGCTGGGAGGGTGCACAGCCAGGACAGCTGACCCAAACTGGCCAAAGGGGTATTCCATACCATATGACGACATGCTCAGTGTATCAGCTGTGGGGAGTTGGCTGGGAGACAGCGATCACTGCTCAGGGATGGGCTAGGCATTGGTCAGCAGGTGGTGAGCAATTGCATTGTGCATCACTTCTTTTGCATACTCTGTATATTCTATTATTGTTATTATTAATTATTATTATCATTTATTATTGTTATTGTTATTATTATTATTGTTGTTGTTATTAGTACTAGTATATTCCTCTGCTGTTTTATTAAACTGTTTTTATCTCAACCCATGGATCTTACCTTTTCTTCTGATTCTCTCCCCCATCCCACTGAGGGAGGTGGGGAGTGAGCAAGAGGCTGTGGTGTTCAGCTGTCTGCCAGGTTAAACCACAACAAACACACATTTGAGATGATTCCATTATGCTTAAATGGATGTTTCAAACTCTTTAAAATGCTTCAAAAGTGTATTGCTGAAATAAAAAGGAGAAACTGAAATGCCTCAAATCTGTGAAAATTTGCTACAGAAGTTAAATTTAAATTTAGACATCATAATATCATTGCATTTCTTACTCCTTTCATCTACATATATGCAAAAATGCAGTAGGATACTATCCTGTATCAAGTCATGTTATAAACCGAAGGTAATTTTTTTGTATACTACCTTACTAATCAAAACCTTGTAGAAGACGTGAAAACATTTCATTTGAAAAATTTTTGCCTGTGTTTTTGCATTTCCATTACTGCAGGTGGCAGAAGAAATTTTCACAGATTGTCAGGAGCTGTGATTTGTATTAGATATACCCAGAAAGAGGAATAACAGCACATGCGTAATCAGTACACAAAAGATGTATGGGTTTGTTTCTTTAGAAATGATAACGTTCTACTGTATTCCAGCAGGTTACAATAAGTAATAAGACATAAGGCCCTAAGTACTGCTGATTTTGATGGCTTGATCTCATCTCAGGAAAACGCAGGGAGGGGACAAGGCTAATATCCACTATGAACATCCAGATATCTTGTACAAAAAATCGGCAGATGTATACACAGTGCATTTGGCCTACAAGAGCATTTTAGTACCATATTTAAAGAGAGAACAAGTGCTTATAACCCACTACCCTCCTTAATGTCATGATCCATGACAATTTTGGTAGGGTTTTTTTAATGATTATAGCTGTCTACCTCACTACCTTTAAACTAATTTTCTGCTTAATTAGCTCCCATTCTCATTGTCTGGCAGACAGTTCAAAACCCTTGAGTGAGTGCCTTCTGATCTGAAAACCTGTTAATATTTGATGCTTCTCATTTTAATATATGACTTTTCAAATATTCATCTAATGTATATAAGAATTATTTCAAGGATTAACAGTTATTTTGATTTAACTCAACAGTTATATGTTGCTAATATACTATCTTCTTTGGTGGCAAAAGAAAAGACCTAGGTCTATGAACCTTTTGAGCTCATTCATTTACCATTTGCTTTGTAGGACAAGAAGATGTGATCTCTTTAGAACTAAATATATTTCTGCAGTAGTTAGAGTATTTGATTTTTTTTTTCTGCAATAATATGGTATAAGATCAGACTCTCACAGATTTCTGTACATACTTTTAATGCAAAAAGAAAAAAACTAAAAGCAAGAAGAAGGAATATAAGACATCAGTACGACTATGTCCTGTCAAAGACCCTTCTGAGTCATTCACTGAATCCACGTTGCCAAGGATTTTCCAGTAGGCAACAATTTATGCTTATGATGAATTGTTTTCTCCTACCCTTGCCAAAAAACTGGATATACAGAGATGTGATGCAGCCAGATAGTGACAGAAAATCATCCCTGAGAAGACATTTTTCTGACCTGCTCCATTCACTCTGCTTGTATTTCTAGGTGTATTGTCATATTCCTGAAGAGGAATTTTGAAGAAACATAGGACTTCCCCCAGGAAAGTGACTCCATTAGTCAATCATTACCAGTTCCTCATCTCTAGTTCTGCTTTCAGAAGTTGAGTTTACATTGATCAAAAAGTTCACTCACCAGTCTGGTCACCACCAGGCAATGACCTTCACAGCACCATGGGGAAATGGCAGGGGACCTCATCTGCTGATGCTTCAGAGGAGTGTGAGGCAGCAAGTCTGTGCCTTGCTCATTGCTAAGGGAAGATTTTTACATCCCACTCTAATTGCAATGCTGGCACCTGAATTCCCGTTTTTCCTAAGGGTCCTTCAATTTCAGTTTTGAAATTCCCTAAGGCTACATTGGCACCTGGAAATGAAGCAGTGGCAAAGGATGTCTGTGGGTGCTGGAACTGCATTGCCAGCCATGTTCAATCACTACAGAAATTCTTTACAGGGTTTGGTACCAGAAAAACTACATTTTCCCAAAAGAGGTAAAGACATTATTTGTAAATGGCCAGGCACCATTCCCAGGAGACAGTGTGTAGCTACCCTTGTTTCAGAAGCTAAGGAAATGTAGTAGCAGGACATGTGCTTTTCTGTACTGATCAGCCATGCTGGCTGACCAATGAATGGTACCAGGTCCATTTAATTAAGTAGCTTGGTATGGACTACTTATCCAGCCTATAACAACAACAACAACAACAACAATAATAATAATAATAATCATCATCATCATCATCATCATCATCGTCATCATCATCATCGTCATCATTATCATCAAAGAAATAACAACATTCTTAATTTAATATCCTTGATTATGATAGGAATCCTGGCCAAGTCAGCATTTGGATAGACTGATATTTCTGATTTTTTCACCCTTTATTACTGGCTTTCTGCTTCCCAGACTGAATTAGAATTTGCTTTGGATTCATAAAATGACACACATATTTTGAATCCTTTCTAAAAAATAGTTTCCAAATGTGTTTATGTTTATTTGTAGTTTAATAAAAACAAACCATCATCTTTGAATCAATATGGCCCTTAAGAACTAATAATCTAAGGGGAAAATTATGCTTCCTTTCAAGCAAGTAAATATGCTGAAAAATAGTACTGGTTCTTGAACAAGTGTCCCAGTAAAAATATTGGCATCATTTTAATTATCCATCAACAAATAAATAAATTGTATCCATGCTTTAAAGCCGAATGTGTTTAATGTGAAATGCGGGAATGCTAGATTAGAGCACAGTTCTGAAACTACGGAAGATGTTGCATATAAGCTGCTGGAACATCTCCAAGTAGATCAAGAAGCCCATATAGTTCAGAAACAAGAAAATGTTCAGGGTTTTTTTTCCCCAGGAAGAGACAGGACACAGGTCCAGAAGCACCTCTGGGACCACATATTCCAGCTACTGGGGAATGATTCTCATGGAGAGAATTTGGAATGGAAAGAGAACCACTCTGCTGTTGTACTCATGTCGCAGCTGTTGCTACAATGTTAACCAGAATGGCAGCCCTATAAACTGATGCCCAATATGGTTTGATTATAGTTTCTAATACTCCGGTAACTTATACCCACAGAACAGGATAAAACAAAGGCAGGCCCTGAGAGCAGTCCTTCCCTCAGTCCCATCCTCTTCATCCCTTTGTCCCTCCCACACCATCCCACATCCTAACCATTAATTTTAAAAGAAATTAAATTATTAAAGGGCAATATAATTACATTATATAATGGTGTTATGCTATGCTGTTACATTCTTAGCATAGGGCCCAATCCTTGACTGACAACCACTTCCGAAAACTCTGAATTCTTGAAAATCATTGAAAGGTTTGTGAATTGATTGTTACATTGACTTGTTTTTGTGAGATGAACTTTCATCATCCAGATTGCTCTCTCCCTGCATGACTTCAGCTGATGTTGCTGTGTCACTAAATGGTTCCTTGAATATATATGGGCAGATTCATCACTGTGAGCCTAAGTCAGCTAATTCTTCTTGGATCAAAGTATTCCAAATAATGATTAACCTCAGAAAAAAAAAGAATATATTAATATTTTAACTACAGCTCTTCCTTTTCCCATTTTCAGCATGATTATTGTTTTTCTGCTCTTGCTGCTTTAACTGGATTTTAAATAAACTCTATTTCTCTTTAAGTTTATCAGAGGCAGCTTTAAAAAACTGACTGTATTGCACAGATGACAGACCATACAGGTGTATGAAAGTTGGTATCATTCTCTTTGTTCTTTGTATGCTCTTTTGTCACCTTTCAGAGTTCTTTTCACAGAAACTGAGCAGCATGAGCATGCTGCTGAAAAAGCAGCTGATAGAAGTAGTAAGAGGTATTGTATATTGGTTACAGTTGTAGCTAAGAAGACATCTTTAAGCTAAACTGCATTTTGAAGAAGCATCCAAATAATTTAACACCACCAATACTTTTTATTCAGATTAATAGGAAACAAAAGTTCTGGACATGGAATTGATAGAAAAAGACAGGCTGCTACTTTATTAACTTTGAGCGTACTTAAAAATTATACAGAATACTTTCTCCCAAACGTAGCAGTCTTTCCTCCTCTTTATTGGCTTACAATAGAATCACAAATCCACAAATCTTTCTCCATTAGTCTTATCAGCTCTACAACAGTGATCATACAACTTAACAAGTGGTTCTACATCAGTCTTTACCTTGTGATTGAATAAAATTTAGAATTATAGACAAACTTGATTTAGAGATGTCTAAAATGTCTGCAGATCCACAGATAAGTTATGACACTGATTAGTTATTGTTAAAAATTATTGTTTCTTTTCTGATCAAACTTCCTGCCTTTGGAAAACAGAATGTTTTAGTTTGCTTGATTAAAGAAGCTCCATCTAGTCCTCTTCCTAGGTAGGTACTTAAACATAAGTCATCTCTTCATCCTCACCAGGATAAAGTAAACAGGTTGAGCTCAATAGTCGTTACTAGAGCTAAAGTAGTTTCTTGAAACAGGGTCAGATGAATCCTTTTTGAAAAGTATCCAAGTAGGTACTCCAAAGCATAAAAAAAACCACCTAGATATACATCATATATGGCATACTCAGTAGAGTGAAAAAGCCTGAAATTAAATAGCTGAGCATTTGTCACACACAGTTGTAAACAAACATTTTGAAAGATTTGGCTTGCCACCTGGAAATTTGCTGACAGCACACACTGATGAATGATGGCTTTGTCAGATTCCTGTTAACAGCTGTATCCCCCTTTCACAACCCTGTGTCCAGAAAATCAACTGTGTCAACATAACACCAGACATTTCAACATTTCATAAGACTAGTCAGAGGCATAAATGAAGAGCAAAGAAAAATCAGTGATGTATCTCTGTGGGGATGAAATCATGAAGCATAAACTGATTTTTGTTCCCCCTTTTCTTTTGCTTATTTTCCTTGATATACAAGTCTATTATTTTTTCTTCACTAGAATATAATGGAGATATATTGCCTAATAAGTATACTTGAGGTCACACAAAAATACCCAAACTGTAACTGTATTATAATGTTATATAGAAGCTCAGAATAGATTTAGTTCCTGCTGCTACAAGCAGTACAGGGATTACTATAGCAGTATGGTATAAATCTACTGGTTTAGGCACTTCCTGTTTTGCTGGCATCTTACTTAAACAATGTCAAAACATGAGAATTTCTATCTTCCCTTTAGTCCTTGAATACTGTTGGTGGAATTGAGGATTAATCAGAATTGTTGTTTTGTGTATGGTTTCTTTTACTATAAAGAATACTCTTTATGTTCTGTCATTTTTATGACAAGTTTTTATGGCCTAAAACAAAGGATAACATAAAATTTAGTGCCAACCATCAGACTAAAGACCAGGGATGATAATCAAAGGGCAATACAAATAACCTACAAGTGACCAGGGATGAATGTCTGTCCACAGCCTGTCTTGCCACCTTAGTGAAAAATTTCTTGCTAGTTCTGTGTGGGAATGATAATCTAGACAGAATTTGTCAAAAAACTGACTTTTGCAAAAATCTGGTGCAGGATCTGCAAATGCAATGGAAAAAAAATAACTGAGGTATGGAGTTGATGTAGTCTAAATCATGCTGCTCCTCTAGGTGGGAAACTCATTTTAAGAGCTAATCCTATGTCAGAGGCCAGTATTTAAATACCATTTTACAGGATTTGCTCTGTCTAGGAATTTCAGGGTTGGACTGAACATATGACTCAAGATCCAAGATGTACAAAAGCGACTGTTTATCAAGTAATTTAGAATCATAGAATCATAGAATGTTTTGGGTTGGAAGGGACCCCTAGAGGTCGTCTAGTCCAACCCCCCTGCAGTGAGCAGGGACACCACTAACTAGACCAGGTTGCTCAGAGCCCCGTCCAACCTGGCCTTGAATGTTTCCAGGGATGGGGCCTCCACTACATCTCTGGGCAACCCGTTCCAGTGTTTCACCACCCTCATTGTAAAGAATTTCTTCCTTATATCTAGTCTAAACCTACCCTGTTTTAGTTTGAAACCATTACCCCTTGTCTTGTCACAG
>NW_009258669.1:3132682-3152995 GCF_000687185.1 Egretta garzetta
ATCCCCAAGTCCCTCTCGGCAGGGCTGCTCTTGATCCTTTCTTCTCCCAGCCTGCACTGATACTGGGGGTTACCCCGACCCTGGTGCAGGACCTTGCACTTGGCCTTGTTGAACCTCATGAGGTTCACACAGGCCCACCTCTCTAGCCTGTCCAGGTCTCTCTGGATGACATCCCGTCCTTCTGGTGTCTCAACCGCACCACTCAGCTTGGTGTCATCCGCAAACTTGCTGAGGGTGCACTCGATCTCGCTGTCTAAGTCATTGATGAAAACATTAAACAGCACCGGTCCCAGTATGGACCCCTGAGGGACACCACTCCTTCTTAGTAGCTGGGAAGGTCAGTATTCTGATACTTTAAATAGAGGAGAGTATGAATAAGTTTTTTAACCTATGGCTATTATAGCCTTATTTGGAAGAATAGCATATTAGTATTCTGTGACATAAGAAAATGTGTCATGATCTGGCAGATTATTTAAACATACAAACGTAGGAAATTCCAGATCATTATTTACAAAAGAAGACAAATTACAACAAGAAATATTATTGGTGCCTTTTCTTATTTTAATCATGTATAAAATAGCACTGTGTGTGCCCTGAAAGCTTTAAGAAATCCCTCTAAATACAGAACTAAACTTCAGAAAGTCATATTAATTGATTAATTTTTTATGGATTTAGAATTAAATCTAAAAATGACGTAACCCTCAAGTTAAGATTCTCATGATTGATATATATATGTTAACATCTATCTGGCCACTTATATTTGTTGAGTGGAATGGTATAAACACTTTCATGTTATTCTAAATTTCAGAGAAGACTCACATGTATTCTCAGATAACAATGGACATAAAATTGTTTTGTTCTGTAAGAAGTTTAAAGATTGTCTGGAATTGCCATAAGATTGCCATTTCTTATTGTAAAACTTTCTGTTGTACCCCTGTGTGTTCCCTACAGTTCATTTCTTTTGTTGTTTTCTTTCTTGGTGTTTGGGTTTTTTTTTTAATTATGATATAAAATGTACTTCTCAAAATAGGAGGCCATTCTCTTTTGTTTGTTTTGATTGTTTGTGTTCCTGTTTTGAAAATATTTAAATGGAATGTGTTGAGCATTTAAAACTGTATACAAAATATATTAAAATTGGAAATTTATTGAACATTTTTAACATGAAAGAAAAAAGCACTTAAATATTTTAATCAGCTCTAATTACATTTAAAATATTAATCATGTTTTGTGCTAGTTTTCTCATTTGAAAATATGTCCATCAATGACAGTCAAATACAATTCAGCAAAGAACCACCATCTTTCAAAACATCTGTTTAACCCATAAAGGTCAATGGGATTAAGGTTATGGACTATCATTATGAAAAATGGCAACTTGAGAAAGTCGTATTTTTTCCATTCTTCTCAATTGGACTGAGGTCTCCAGCTGCCTTCTCTCTATGTGCTCTCAGCTTCTTGACAAAATAAAAGGCCAACATTTTTCTTTGAGTGCAACTTCATTTCATTGTTATTGTGACATTTAAAAGGCAATGGTCATTTTAAAAATAGCATTTTAACAAAGGGCAAATCTGATCTCATGTTGTGAACAATAGCCATTCCGAGAAAAGACAGTTTTTTACTCAGTGCCTCTGGTAGAGATAATTTGAAGCATTAATCTCTACCAATGAACAAAAGAATTTAAAAGAGTGAAAAAAATAGTAATTTGTTTTGGAAAATTGTATGTTGCAACGTACCTGCTTCCTGAAAGGACGAGAAGGAAAAATAAGGTGTGACTGCATGGGTTAGAAGCAATGTAGGAAGGAAGGAAAGAACACAGAGTATATTTCTTCATGGGTTCACACAATTAAATTTGGTAGAGGATCAGGGGATTACAATTCAGCAATGACACAGGAAGAAGAAAATTGAAAGAATCCAGAAGTGCTGCAGTGTAATCTGACTTGGAGCCACAAAATGCTCTCAGTAATGTGTTAACTCCATAGTGAAGTTACACAGAAAAGTTAAGAGTGCTTCTGTTACTTTACTCATATTCCATATTTTAATAACATTGACTTCTTCTGAATAGCATAAAAAGTATTGGCTTCCTTAAAAGAGAATTCCTGTCTTTTATAGTTGTTTCTATGCTAACTTAATCACAACAGTCCTATAACTGAAATCCATTCTAAATTATCTTGCATACTTACCTTTTCCCTCACTTTAGGGCACAGTTTTTCTATAAGCTTTTGTCAGAGATATGCAGAGATACTTTGTCAGCTACGGCAGAATTTCAGCTTCTCAATTACTTTGATACTAAACCAATGCATTGTATTTAATATTTCCAATTCTGTGGCCTCATTTTCAGATTTTTTATTAATTTTATAACTAAATAAATGGACATTTTCAGTTTCTTTATTTATACCTAAACAAATGGAGTAAAAGAGACAAGAAAAACCATAAGTTACACTAGAAAGCATGTTTTTCATGGGTTTATTTAAGATTAGGTAGTGTATATGTATCAAATGGTAGGCTAACCCTTAATGTATGAAGATGTATTTTTACAAACAGGGAAAAACATCAGACCATGGCAGGAGGCCCCACTGAAGGAACATAGTTCCCATTCACTGAGTTTTCTCCTAATGGTGCTGCCTCTTTAAACATCCACACTGTATTAATCACAGGAAAGAGTACAGGTTGCAGATCAGGTCTGCTGGTTTCTCTCTGGTGAATTCACATAAAGGATGTTCCTCTCATCCAAGTAATTCAGATGGTGACAAATATTACAGATGCTGAATTTATGTGAATGCTTGCTCCCTGTTTATTAACTCATCAATCTTGTGAGAAATAAAAGGACCAAAGAGCGAGGCAAGTAGGCTTTTCTTATCCTGTCAGCTCAACAATGTCTAAAAGTAATCAATATCTGTAATTACTAAATCCTTCCAGGATATTTTAACCCTTCTTTAGTAGTCTACTTCCACATCTGACAGGTTGATCAAATCCAAAACTAATTAGAAAGAATGAAGTTTTAATTACTGCACTAATGCCTTTCATTTATTTCTCAGTCTTACTAAAATTGGTTCTGTCATAATGGCAGACTGAGTGTTTTTTTTCTTTTTTAATTTGATGAATTAATAGAGCTCTTTCTGTAGAAGCATGAGTAGAGCAGATAACCATAAAATATGCAGAGATGCTCTGAGAATAAACAGGTCTTTTTTGCCATGCAAGTTTACTTTTTGTTTTGTTTTTTGATTTACATACAATTCTGTCTGTGTGTGTGTTCACACTACTTTAAGAATAAACAGAAACTTTTATGAACAACAGAGATTTTTAAAGCTCCATGTACCAGTGTGAGTAAAATTTCTAAGAATATTAAAAATGCTCAAAGTTCTGGGAAAAAAATAAAAGTGGCTTCTTTAAATTAAATTCAATAGGCATTATACTCTGAAAATAAGGATGTGAAAAGAACAAATATTTACTTTATTCCCATTCTACTTAATTTCTTAAACTATACTGTACTTAAGCAGCTGCCTTCAAAAAGATTATACATGATTTCCCTTGTTCATTTACACTATCTGATTAAAGTAGTCTTTTTTTTATTATTATTTCTAAACTGTAGGAAAAGGGAACCCAAGTTCATTTTAAAAATCACACTTTTCAATCAGTAGAGGCTATCTCAACAAGTTCAATGTTCCATGCCTGCATTTTAGTCCAAACATTTGCCAGCTAAGGGTATATTTAAATAAATTATTGCATGTGGTATATTAGACAGACTAGAATTTAGAATTATGTATTTCTTTTCAATTTAAAAATACAATCATTTTGGGTAGATTTCCACGGGCACATGTAAAAATTTAATTTGATAGTTGACTTACAGATAAAAAAGAAACTTGATTTCTAAAAATAATATCTAGTTGCATGCCTTTTTAATGCCATTCTCATTTTCTGGGTTGACTTACTTTTAACAGGTTTTGAGACAACATTTTGCTCAGCACAGATTCTTTAAATTAGGAGTTAACATTAATGCATTTCTTTGAGTCAGAAATTGTTATATCATTTGGCAAATGAATATGACTATTTCTATAAATAGAATAATATGCTTGATAAAAGCTTTTCAGACAATTGGTTTTGTATCCCCTACAATTTTGTTAGAAGCACAAAGTACAAAGACTAGCCTTAAGAATAATAACTACACGTTGTAACTCAAAATGTATGTGTCAGCAGAGGGTAAAACCAACAGATAAGGAGACATCTAACAATGTAGTCACATAGCATAATCAACTTCTTAATCACTGTAGAAGTTATGAGCAAAGTATTTGCTATGTATATCCTTGACAACTAGAAAGAGTAACTGCTTGTTAAGCATCTACTGCCAAAGGGCAACTTTATGCTATGGTTAGAAAGACCGGGAATTTATTCAAATTCTAAGACCATAACTATGGCTTGATAGCAAAGTGTTATTCATGCAGGCTGTCATCCAAAACTTATACTTTGCAGATGTCAAACTGACCCACTGAGATAGAAGACTTGTTGGAGGTTTTCTCTAGACTCCTGTTGTGAGTAGAATTACTCATTTTATATTGAATAATCTTTTCAGTGGCAGTCCTAGATATGGTTGAAGGCTGCTACTAAGGTGTTTATTTTCATCTGTCCTGTTTTTGGCTGGGCTAGAGTAAATTTTCATCCTAGTAGTGGGTATAGTGCTGTATTCTGGATTTAGCAGGACAATAATGTTGATAACACACTTACATTTTAGTTACTGCTAAGTGGTGTTTTCACCAAGTCGAGGACTTTTCAGCTTCCTGTGCTCTTCCAGGTGCACAAGAAGCTGGGAGAGGACACAGCCAGGACAGCTGACCCAAACTAGCCAAAGGGGTATTCGAGACCATATGTTGTCATTCTCAGTATATCAGCTGGGAGGGGTTGGTGAGGAGCCTTCTTGGGTTCAAAGGACTTATCTGGCACATGGAAATTTAATTTATTGTTTCCTGAATCAATGTGTATATTATAAGCAATACAAACTTCAAAATTATACTGCAAATTGCATGAAATCAGAATCTTCCATGATTTCTCAATCACTTTTCTTCCATTTTGGCCAGAAAGCTGACATTTACAAACCAATCTTGTGTGTGTATATGTATATATATATGTGTGTGTCTACGCACAGTAATTTAGAACTAATACTTTTGCCCCAGCCAGTACTACATGACGTTAGCAAAAATGCTTAGCTTTTTTCAGTGTTTAAGTAAAAATTTTAAGATTGAGATCAATTTCTGAATGAGCTTTAAATGAAGGATTCTGTGTGGGTTCTTTTCAGATGCATACAAGTTATACAAACTGAAAAACTGCATTACGCAAGGACAAGTGTGATAGTTTTATTTTTAGTGAAATGAAGAAGCTGTGAAAAAAATTATCCACTGTGTATGTAGTATACATAATGATATAATTGTTGCCAGTTTGGAAAATTACTACAAATGCCAGTAGATGCATGCAAGCCATTTCCACGGTTATAGTACTGTCTCTGAGGATAAACCAACCCAGAAGCATGCACGGGGACTTAATAATAATAGTGAATATAGTGAATAGTGAAGACTAATAAGTGAATCTCTGCTTTAAGCTAAGTGAATATCTGCATCCCCACAAACTGGGAGTCATTGTTTCAACGCAGGGAAAATTTCTTTTCAGACAGAAACCAGCCTATATGTGTGTGCTTCTGCACCTACGTAAGTGTGTGATCGCAAGGGATGTTGCAGAGGAATTGGAGTTTATCCTGAGAGACACAGAGAAACACAGTCAAGGCTCAAAATCAGGTTGGAAGATCAGGGATTTTTAGGTTACTTATTTAGAACTTATCTGCATTAAATAGGGAGAAGTTGAAAACCAAAGGGTAAATCAGTGCAGAGCTCTGTATGTGTTTGAAATAATCCTTTTGGTTATGATTAACCTCAGCAGATAGTGATCAGTATAGAAGGTCTACTGTGTTGCTCAAGAGGACTGAAATTTATAGCTGGAGTTGCAGCAACTTAGCTATGAGGGTTCAGAGAGGATGTTAGAAGCAAAATAAAACACCGAAGTAGTTTTCTGTTTATATTTCCACTACTTGCTTTGCAAGGTTTTTCTATGTCTTTGGGTCACATTTAAAGTTTATTCAATTACTTCTCAGGATTCAGTCCAGCATCTGTCCCTTATTCATCACATTACAGTTACTGGTTTTGCAGTATACTAGTTAAAATATAGGTGTCATTTGTCATCACAATGTTACCTTCGTGCTTTCTTCTTTTCAAGTTAATAGCTATCAAACATCAGGAATACCTGTTTTTTCCTAGGCTTTGTTGGTGTTATTGGTGTTTAAACTTAAGAGTAAGTTTATTATAAAAGCAAAATCAAACTACTCCAAAGAAAACACATTATCACATAATTAGCTACATGTTAGAACTGGGTTTTCTGGCTACTCCTTAATATACTCAAAATTGTTAAACAGCTTCAACTTCACAATGTCTACTTCGTTAGGCAGTAACAATTATAGAATCTATGCATGTGAATGATATAGATCCTGATCCTGAAAGTAAAACGGTGGTGAAAAGTGAAGAAGTTTTATGAAACTTTTGCTGGAAACAAATCCTTTGAGGTTTCTGAAGGGAAAAAAAAATCTAAAAACTGTGCTAACAGAAATCTATACCTCAACATGGAAATATAGAGCTGCACTGTGAGATTAATATCATGACAGAGTCTCCAAGACACATGTTTCAGAATTCCTTGCCCACCAACCTTAAGTTATTATTGAGCTTGAATTCTGACTGTACTGATAGATCATAGTTTAAAAAGATTGACTTATCAAAGCTGCAAAAGGACAATTGATACACGAGAGAAATCAGACCATCAGCTGAGAGTTTTGCTTTTTACTCTTTATTCATATAAAGGCTTTTACCTTTGTGAGAATAATAATGACCACTTGTTCAGAACTTAATGCTTTTATCATTTTGCCTTTGGGTGGGGTGAGTCCATCATTACAGGGAACATTTTGTTTCAGCACAGTGCACTTATCTGGCTTTACATTTGAGCACGAGGAATGTAGTTCTGTGCCTTCAGGACAAGTTAGATCCACATACTTTAAAAATAGGAGACAAACTGAAATCAATGAGAAAGTAAATAGACTTTTATATAAACATAGTGAAAAATAAATGTATTTTCCCTAAAAACCCGTGAGATAGGGAACAATAAAAACCCATATTTTCCAGAGTTTCGAGTCCTAACATGAAGGAAAAAGCTGATAGGCAAGAAAAAGAGCTGAACCCTAGGGCTTTCTTCACCAATTATTATTTTCAGGATATCTGCTTTAGTGAAACCACAACACTGCTAAAAACCAAATAAAATACCCAAAGACCAAAACAACATAGACCCAGACCTATGTCAGCAGTGCATATTTACCACTGCCCTTTTCATATAATTAAAAAAAAAAAAAGTATTCTCTTTAGAAGAGCTCATCACTTAAGGTGACAGTAATAAAAATGTAAAATTCCTATATCCAGCAGCGAGATAGGAATGCCTGTAGAAAACAGTTGCAAATCCCTTAAATTATTTTACTTTGCTCCTTTGGTGTAATCTTTACCTGTTCTAACTTGAGGGAAACTAAAGGAGTTCAAAGTCACTTTTCTGTTTCCTTTGATAAGCAGAGTAAAACATTTAGCACTCTGCAGAAGAACACAAAGTTTCCCTTCACTTTTGTCCCTCAAAGCTCAAAAGGACCAATTCACCAGCAAATCACAAGAGAAAAAAATCCATCATATTGGTGAATTCTCCAGCTGGATATTTGAGGAAGACATCACATTTATTTAAGCTGTTGTGTCTGCTCCAAAATACCAGTGCATTCAGGCAGGTCTTAACTATTGAAAACATGTAGTCATATCCTGCACCCAGATAGTATTATTCTGTTTACAGTTTGGAAATGTGCTTGAATATCAAACTAATACCACAGGTTATATAATTTAAACAATTATATAAAACTGTGGAAAAATCCCTTTGATTTATTAAAAAGAAACAAAAAATGTAGGATACACAATTAATTGGAGATTACCAGTTACTATTCAACAAGTTCAACTTATCTAAGCAAATAAAAACAGTTGGTGGACAAATGAGCTGATAAATTAAGAAAATTATAGAATATTTTTCAGGACATCCACCTCCTGAAGACAGCCTCTTTCTGTGATTGTGGTCATACAGCATCAAGCAAAACAATTTCGTAACATATAGCTGAGGCTGTGAATGCAGATGGCTTGGAAATTAAGTCTCATTCACATGATTTCATTTAATGTTACTTACTCAGTGAATTACACTACTCACGTGTAACACAAAGGTTACATTCATGTTGGTAATCCTAATAATTTCGTAATTCAAACATTCATTATGTTTCTTATTCTTTACTCCAAAACACTGGTAGAAATCCTCTGGTTTTGCGCTAATAGAACAGGTGCTTTTTGCACACTGAACAGAACACCTTTAAGCCACGCTGCGTCAAATTGGAGCTTTCACAGAGAATTATATTAATTCTGCTGAGGGAAAAAGGGGGATAAACAACAATGAAGGAGATATAGTGCTACCTCTCAGAAATCCATTTAAGCAGTAATCCTCTGAAATTAGAGCATACCATCTCATTTATCAGTTATCGTAGCAGCAAACCATTTATTAACTATGGAAAATACAATTTCAGGGAGATTAATTCTAATGTAAAGTAAGTATTCTGTTATTATTTTGTTATCATCATCATATGTGCACCTTCTTGATACATACAGATCTTGGCTGAAAGACAGTGATAGAACACAAGACAAGTAGTTGTGAGCCAATGCAATTTCATTGTGTTTATGTGAACAGTTCTGCACACTAGAAAAAATATCAGTAATCCCTATCTCTGAGTCTCCCTTTTAGTAAAAAGTCCATAGCTTCAGCAATAAGGAAATGCTTTCATGAGTTTACCTACGAAGTCTTTTTCACAGAGTTTTGTACTGCTTTGCACAATGGAAATAGGGGCAAGATACTCTGTGTACTGAAAAGGCTCTTGGCTATTTTATTGGTAAGTCTAACTGACAATATTAATGTTTCAGGCAGACATTTCATTTTAAAAAAAGGAAATAAGTATTTCTTGTTAAACATCAGGAGAATCTTAAAGGGAATTTTGAGTGTGTACTAATAAGTCTCACAGCTGAAGGCGATCACGAAAGCGGAGGTGGTCATAAATAAGGGTCTGTAGTACTAGCTGTATTCACTGCCTGTTGGGTAGAGTCAGAAAAGGGAAATTAATTGGCCAGACAACCACTTCCCCATGTCATTTTCTTAAGCAACCCTTAACAATATGAAAGCCTGGTTAATAAGAAAATGTGCCTCCTGGCACTGTATGATTGTGACCTGTCACCTGGTCATGTTCAGGAAGGAGTTTTTTTCCTACAAAGTCATAGCAGCTGGTGAATTTTGTTGTTTGTTTGATTGACTAATTGCCCAAGGAGGCAGAGTTTGGCTGACAGCAGTAGAACATCAAAGTTTATCAGTAAGAAATAAAAGATAGTGGACTGCTATCACCTTGGAGTTAAAACACTGGAAAGGATTATTCCCCAGACACATGCGATGTCCAGGTCTTCAGTGGTGGAGTTATGCTTATGGGCGAAATAAGTGGGGAAGTGGATAGACTTTTGCAGAAATATAAAGATCTGTTCCATGGGGGGAGCTATATCAGCTTGGACTGTTTATAAACTGTGAGGAGGACAGGATATTTCAATGAGAGCCTACTCCCAGAAAATGTGGTGTTATTGTTAATTGACCATGTTGGAACCAATTAAAAACATGTCACAAGAATGTGAAGTAAAGAAAATCTGTCCTTACCTGTGTTGAAACCAGTAACAGTTCAAATTATCACGTAAAGTTTTTCCCATGTCACTATTCTTCATCTGTCTGTCCACCCAGTTTGAAGTTCATGAATGGCCATTCTTAAAATATTTTATACATTGAAGTGCCAGGTTTACTAACAAAAGCAGTTAGTATTGCAAGTAAGAAGGTTAAGACTTTGCTTGTTCTGGGACTTCATAAACCCCCAGTAAGTTTTGAGCATAAGCTGTAGAGGTTCTGTTCATAAACAAATGAAGAACTATTCATAAACAAATGAACAACATTCGCTCAGAACATTTTCATGGAAAGTTTATTCAATGTTCCTTTCATTCATAAAACAATGTCATCTGTGTGGTTTGGGACCACACAATTTTCCTGCTAGCCTTTACCAGCACATTCTTTTATCATGACTCACAACCTTCTCTCCAACCTCCTTGATGCAGAGCAGTCAGCACCACCAGTTAGATACTGTTTTGAAACTGCATTTATTTATGTGAATTTTGCTTCTGTGATGTTTCCTGATATGTTTTCCAACTATAGTCCTATTTCTGTTTTCTACCTAGTTGTTGTCTTTACTTAGTCAATCTTGTCTTATTCTTACTGAACGGTGCCATCTGCAACTCCAGTCTTTCTCCAGAAGAGATTACAAACAGATAGCATACTTGCATCCTGCCTGTTCTTGACACTTTCAAGAATATGTATCATACTTATGGGTCAGCCAATCTTGATTTGAAAGAAAGCTCACTGAGAATAAAACAGCTGAAGTGAAATAAAACAAATTAATATCAAGGCTGTTTTAATAAGCAAAATATAATTATAAAGAAAAATTAATTTTAAAAGTAGAAAAATAGTATATGTTAGGACAAACATACACCATTCAGTAATCGTTTGCTCACGAAGGAAATAAAAGACATCAAGAATAGAAAAAACATTGAATAATCTTCAAAAACTTCCCTAAATTTAAAACTCTTGGAGTATACATGCGCTACACCTAGCATATGGGGACAGTATTGCAGCTGGAATTGTCAGGAATCTAGAGCTAAAGAGCATAGCCTGACTGAACTCAGATGAAAAACAAACAAACCAACCTAAGAATCACTGGAGGCTGCAAATGAAAACCATCGAAACTTTAGTATCTTTAAAGCATACATGCCATTCAGATCCTATGCACTAGCAAAAGAATACATTGCAAAGTTCAGAGTGACAATATAAAGGTAACATATTGGGTCAGATGTTAGCCAGAGCAATGCTTCTGCCCCAGTTCATAAAACCTGCCAGTGTCCACTCAAAAGCTTCTCTGTTGTTCAGGTGTGCATGATGAGACAGAATTCTATCACACCACTTCTTCAGAGAATCCTCGTGAACCTTCCTCTGGATGGATGTGGTAATTCTGGGTTCATTAAGGTAGACACTAGTCAGAAAAGAAATCTGAAAACACCAAGACTTTCTTTTTTCCTTTTTCTCTGTAGAGACAATCTCTAAATACTCCTATTATTTGAATAGCATCATCCTGAAAGCAATCTTCTTCCTGTGTCTGATTTTTTTGAGAATAGTTGGAATTGCCTGTCATATTTCTTTTTGATTAGTGTAAGGAAACTGATATACCTTTAACTTTTTGGCACTGTGAAGAGGAATGTCAGAACAGCATCAGCTACTGAACCAGAATTACGATGCCTGCAAATAATTTATAAATTTTTCTTTGTATGCCTAAAGAGATTATGAAACTCTGCTTAACTTCTCAAGTTGGCCTACTATTGAAGCCAAAGTGGAATTTTAATGTCCAGTGATTCCCAATGGGCCTAAAACAGTCTTCTGCTTCCACTACCTACAGCACATTGTGGTGTTTACCTAATGTTAAACCAAGAACAAAAAAAGGGAATTTGGTTGTTGAAAGAAAACTTTGGAGCCCTGTAGAAATTTCAGTAATTTTGAAAAGCAATCAGTATTGTCTGCAGATGAGGATAGCACTGAAGCTTCAGCATGGCCATGCACAAAACCAACAGAAGCACAGCTGGGTTTTTTACTGCCTGTTCCATGGGGTTTTTGCTGCTTTTCTGCCCCAAGACAGAACCATTGCTGGCCAAGGCTGAGCTAGTCAGTGACAATGGTAGTGACTCTGGGATAACATATTTAAGGGAATAAAAAAAAAAACCAAACTTGTGCAATTCCAGCCAAAGAGGAGAGTGAGAATACATGAGAGGAGCAACTCTGCAGAGAGCAAGCTCAGTGAAGAAGGGAGGTGGAGGAGGTCATCCAGGGGCCATAGCATGGTGAGGCAGGCTGCCCCCTGCAGCCCATGGAGGTTAACAGTGGGGCAGATATCCACCTGCAGCCTATGGAGGACCCCGTGCTGGAGCAGGTGGGGGCCTGAAAGAGGCTGTCATCCCATGGAGAACCCACGCTGGAGCAGGTGGGCTGGCAGGCCTTATGACCCTGTGGGGGACACACACTGGAGCAGTCTGTTCCTGAAGGACTGCACCCTGTGGGTAGGACCCATGCTGGAGCAGTTTGTGAACTCCAGTAGCCCATGGGAAGGACTCACATTCACGAATTTCATGGTGGACTGTCTCCTGTGGGAGGGACCCCACACTGGAGCAGGAGAAAAATGTGAGGAGTCCTCCCCTGAGGAGGAAGGAGGAGCAGAAATAATGTGTGATGAACTGACCCCAACCCTCATTTCTCATTTCCTTGCACTGCTGGAGGGGAGGAGGTAGAGAAAATTAGGAGTAAAGTTGAGCCCAGGAAGAAGGGAGGGGTGGGGGGGAAGGTGTTTAGATTTTTTTTCCTAAATCTTGGAGAAGATTTAGTTTTTATTTCTCATTATGTTATTCTGATTTGATTGGTAGTAAATTAAACTGGTTTCTCTAAATTGAGTCTGTTTTGCCTGTGACGGTAATTGCTGAGTGATCTTTTCCTGTCCTTAACTTGACCCACAAGCTTTTTGATATATTTTCTCTCCCCTTTTCAGCTGAGGAAAGGGTGTGATAGACTGGCTTTGGTGGGCACTTGGCATTGAGCCAGGGTCAACCCATCAAAGATGCCTTTCAGGAGCTGGCAAAGACTGATGATGGACCAACAATCCCTGGCAGTGGGGAAACTACCGTGGCCTATTAATTAAAAAACTTTCAGAACTGTAGTATAATGAAGAAAAATATCTACAGTTTCTGAATTTTTCTTTATGCCTTGAAGGAACAGAACAACTTACTATTTTAACCCGAAATTTGGATTGTTTTGCAGAACTTAGAGAATCATAATCTGAAATGGTCATTTTGTATTTATTCATCCTAATATCTGTGTCATCAGTTAGTTATACTTTCTAGCATATGATGTAGTTTGCCTTTGTATTTAGAGTATATTTGTGAAAGGATTTTCTTTTGTGATCTTGACTTTCATTTAGCTTCCCAACAAAGAATCTCCTGAAGCAGTCTGCTGCAGGTGAGGTGCTTCTAAAAATGTAAGAAAGAAGTTCAAACCCCTCAATAATATACAACAAAGGAAGGAGAGGGAAGAAGAAAAAATAGCTGAAGTAGTGTAAGTACACCGGGTGACATATGACATGACTGATTCATTGAGTATTTCAATGATACCTTCAGTACAATGGGGACAAAAAAATATAGTGTATGCTAGTGTAGTTCTCCAAAAACTTTTTTTTTTTGTATTATGCAGAGATGTGGTCTATTTTGTCAAGTCAGCTGTCACTGTGATAGTAACATAAAATTAATACCCCATGTGCCCAGAAAGAAATTTATAGAAAGCAGCAAAATTACAGGTCCGCTTTTCCTTATTCCTTATTTTGCATCAAGTATATTAAAAACAATTTCTGTTGGCTGTTTAAGAATTTTCCAGGTATACATGCATAAAATTGTAAAGATTTTTGGGGGGTTTACAAAGTCTCCAAATTCACCCTTTCCCTTCCCTTCCCTTCCCTTCCCTTCCCTTCCCTTCCCTTCCCTTCCCTTCCCAACTTTTACAATGAATCTACCACTCTTTTGCAATATTTTTCTTTTTTAAAAAAATTACTTTCCTCCTATGTCGTACTATATTGCTGCTTTCTTATAACATGTTGGTGTATACTCAGTTACAACATTCTGCTTATTCCAGTAATTAAATAAAGAAATTTCAAATTAAAATAGAGAAAGAAAAATTTTCACCATTCCACACCTACCAGCATATCTGGTCATATCGAACCATCTTCAGGCATTGCAAATGCCTGATCTCAATACCAGGATAAACAATACCTTAATACACTAATATATTTTGGTAGCTCAGAGCTGTACAGTAATCTAAAAGCTGTCTAAATGTAACATCAGCTGTAGGCAATATTATTAATGAATAAATCTTATTTTTTGCCAGTGAACTAAAACCTGATTTCTTCAAGTAAATATACGCTCTGTATGTTAAATATATTTTGTAAGAATTCATCCATTTATCTTCATCAGAAATGAATCCTCTGCCAGCCAAGCTATATGACAACCAATCACGGAAATCTTACAAATATCCCAGACATCTATAATTCATGACAACTGAAGCACTAGCACTCAGGAAACCTACTCTCCATTTTAAATATTGGCCAGTTTTACTTGTATAGTATTCTTTTCAGTAACAACATCTAATTAAGGCATTTGTTAAAGTTGTGTAATGTTAAACTAACAGGGAGAGCCTAATGGAGTTCTGTTGGAATTTTTCCATTAAATTAACATTATGGACTTTTAATGGATGTCTTAATTAGATGCTGTTATTAACAGGGATGATGCACAAATAAAAATCAGGCCCTATGTGTGCAGAATGCCTCATTAGAATTCACTGTGGGACATATATAAAAATGCCTCAGTCTACCTAACGTACATGAGAAAAAAATCCTTTCCTAAGCAAGCACATGCAGGCAATCACACAATAAAAAACATGTTCTTTGAGCCTTTTGTTTTAAACTGAACTTATAATATTGGTTCAGATTTGTCTCTTATTTATATCAGTGCAACCTTGTTAAATTTAACAAGATCATCACATAGACGAGAATACTCACTTTTAGCCATTTGAGATGTGAAGTGTTAAGAAACAACAGCAAGGTATTTTTGCACAATTCTGCCCGTATATTTTCTTTCCCTTCCTGGAATTAGGTCCAACAGGTTGGGTAGGGTGGTGATGAATCTAACCCAAGGCTGTATCAGTATGTTCATTGTGCTTTCCCTATCTATTTTAAATGCACGTGCCACCACAGCTGAAGAGTCTGACTGTATGCACAGCAAGTAATTAATCATAGAATCGTAGAATCATAGAGTCATAGAATCATAGAATTGTAGAATCATAGAATCATAGAATGGTTTGGGTTGGAAAGAACCTTCAAACATCACCTAGTCTAACCCCCCTGACCTAAGCAGGAACGTCTTTTTATAGATCAGGTTGCTCAAAGCCTCATCCGATTTGACCTCGAAAATCAATGATTGGGCATCTACAACTTCTATGGGTAACCTGCTTCACTGTCTCACCACCCTCATTGTAAAATATTTCTTCCTTATGTCCAATCTAAACCTAAAATATTTCAGTTTAAAACCATTTCCCTTTGTCCTTTCACTACAGACCTTGGTAAAAAGTCTCTTGCTATTTTTCTTATAAGCCTATTTTATATATAGAAAGGCTGCAATAAGGTCTCCTTGGAGCCTTCTCTTCTTCAGGTTGAACAACTCCAGCTCTCTCAGTCTCTCTCCATAGGAAAAGTGTTCCAGCCCTCTAATCATTTACATGGCCCTCCTCTAGACCTGCTCTAACAGGTCCTTTTCTTTCTTATACTGGGGACTCCAGAGCTGGGCACAGTACTCCAGATGGGATCTCACCAGAATGCAGGAGTGGTGGGAGAATCTCCTCTCTCAATCTGCCAGCCACACTTCTTTTTATGCAGCCCGCTATAAGTGGCTTTCTGGGCTGCAAGCACACATTGCCAGCATGCACATTGCCAGCTCATGTCCAGTTTTTCAACCATTAGCATCCCCAAGTCCTTCTCCACAGGCCGTTCTCAAACCTGTTCTCAGGTTGTCTTGATAGTGGGGACTGCCCCAGCACAGGTGCAGGACATTGCACATAAGGCTTACACAGGCCCACTCCTCAAACCTACCAAGGTGCCTCTGGATGGCATCCCTTCTAGTGAATCAACTACACCACTAAGCTTGGTGTCACCTACAAACTTGCTGAGGGTGCACTCAATCCCACTATCTGTGTGGTTGATGAAAAAATTAAATACCATTGATCCCAATATAGACCCTTGAGAGACACCACTTTTTACTGGTTTCCAGTTGGACATTGAGCCATTGACTTCAACTCATTGCACACAGCCATCCAGCCAATTCCTTATCCATCTAACAGTTCATCCATCAAACCCATATTTGTCCAATTTAGTGGTAAGAATGTTGTAGGGTACTGTATGAAAGTTGTTACAAAAAGTCCAGGTAGATGACAACTGTAGCTCTTCCCTTTTCCACTGACGGAGTGGGTAATTAATCTGTACTGACAGTGAAACTAGCCCTTCTGAGCATTGTTTGTGTAAAAGACTCACTTCTTCTATCACACAAACATTTTCAGGGTCAAGTTTTAAGGATATTGGGAAGTTCTGTAACACTAACAGTGAGGTGCTTGTGACATTTCAGAAGTGTCTGGCTCCTCAGTTCCCACCAAGACACAAATTTTGGCACTTCTGTAGGAACACAGACCACAACGCTCAGAGATGTGGAGCAAAGGAATGTCATTTGACAGAGCAGATCTGCAGGATAGACTTTCAAGGGAAGATTGAGACAAATCCAGACTGATGACCTTGAGACAGCAGATCTCAATCTGATGAGGCAACAGTCATACCCCAGGCTGCTTTGTCACACCTCCTCCTCTGTTTTATCTTACAAATTCTAAACTAAAATGCAAGCCACCTTCTTTAAAACAAGTGTTTAAAGAGTTTAGATCTTATACTTTCTGCAATTAAGCCAAACCATTTCTCAGCTCTCATAAATGTAACTTCTCCCCAGTAGTGTGGTAAGATATTTTGAAAGATAAAAGAAAAATAGAAGGGGAGACACTAAATATATCTATAGTGTCTTTTCATACCACTTCTATTACTACCATAAAATGATAATTGCAAACAATATATTTACTATAAGGTACAGCCTGTAACAAAAATACTCCTGGCTTGATTTAGTAAAGTACAGATTAAGCTCATTCTTAATATTAGACACATGATCAGCCCAAATAAAGCCAGTGACTTCTCTGGTTCTTTTCAGTATCCTGATCCCTGCAATGTAAAAATAGTATTGTGGAACACAGAGTCTTGTTTTATTCTGTATTTATTTCCTTGTCCACATTTACCTACATTATTATTTCTAAAAGGTTTACTTTTTCTAATCTTCTACTACATTATGTAAAACGGACTCTAATAAAAAGACTTACTAGCTGCTTTAAAAAAAATAATTCAGCTTCTATTGTAGTGTATTTTTTGCATTATAGTTCAATTTTAATATAAATAAAAATGAATACAATGAGAACTTGATGCTTCTCAAAGTAGAAGCCTACAGATTGTTGCTTTTTAAGTTGTTCCTGTTCTTTAAAATTGCTTTTGTTTTCAGGGCCTTCCACTGAGATCAAGATGGGATGCCAGCCAAAAGGAATTTAACTTAGTGTTTTCCATTAGGGAATAGGCCTGAGTTTTGATCTCTTTCATAATCACTTGAATATGTAAACCAATGATTTCCATCTTTAACGGTTTGGCAAGAAAGATTAGGCAGACTCATTTAAGGACTATTATCCTTTGAAGCATGCAAAGTAATTCCTAATCATTAAATTTTCAAGCTGATTTTGTTCTTCCAGTGTAATATTTTATTTCTTCTTTTTATAATTAAACATTTAAAACATGATAGAGAACTGTAAAACAATATATAACTGAAAAAATAAGAAAGTAACCTTTCTGCTGTTGAGGTTTCAACTAAGAATACTTGAGTTCGAGTTGATGCTATTTGGATAGCAGTTGAGGAATATAAAAAGAATATAAATCATTTTATGTTTTCCATATAAAAATTTATTGCTACCTGCACTACTAATAGATCAATATGAATTGTGATTATCCTGAGTATTACTAATATTAATTGTAAAGCAGCTACACTAAAAAGAAACTGGATACCTTAAAACTGCAGTTTCAAAAGTATGCACATAATATTTCGCAAGAATTCATTTCAAAAAACCAAAACTTTATGCTCAAAATAGATATCAGACTAGTTCTTGCACTTCTACAGAGCAAAACTGAGCATATCTTGTATAAGTATAGTGCCTAGAATCCTAATATTTTTCAAAAATAACTTTGCAATAACTTTTGCAGATTAAACCAAAGCTGATTTTGGCAGGGATTTGGTAGCAGGCGGGTCTTCTGGGGGTAGCTTCTTTGAGAAGACACCAGGAGCTGCCCCAGTGTGGGACAGAGCCAGTTCCAACCAGTTCCAAGACAGTCCCAACACTGCCCAAAGTTGAACCCATCAGTGATGTTGGTGGTGCCTCTGTGATAACATATTTTAAAAAGGGTAAAAAATGCTGCACAGAGCTGTGAGAGAGGAGTGAGAAAAATGTGTGAGAAACAGCCCTGCAGACATCAAGGTCAGAGAAAAAAGGAAGGAGAAGAGGTGCTCCAGGTGCTGGAGCAGAGATTCCATGGAGGAAACCATGGTGAAGCAGGTTGTTCCCCTGCAGCCCATGGAGGACCATGTTGGACCAGATACCCACAGTGCATCCCATGGAGGACCCCATGCCAGAGCAGGTAGATATGCCTTAAAAGAAGTTGCAGCTCATGGAAATCCCATGGCAGAGCACGCTCCTGTCAGGACCTCTGGACCTGTGGAGAGAGAGGATCCCATGCTGGAGCCAGTTTTGTAGCAGTAACTGTGGCCCTGCAGAGGACCCACACTGGAGCAGTCTCTTCCTGAAGGACTACACCCCATGGAAGGGACCCACACTGGAGCAGTTCTTGAAGAACTGCAGCCCCTGGGAAGGATGCACACAAGCAGTTTATGAAAGACTATCCTGTGAGAGGGACCACACACTGGAGCAGGGGAAGAGTGTGAGGAGGAAGCGGCAGCAAAGATGAAGTGTTATGGACTGACAACCCTCATTCCCCATCCCCCTGCACTGCTCGTGAGGGAGGAGGTAGAAGAGTCAGGAGTGAAGCTGAGTCTGGGAAGAAGGGAGGGGCAGGAGCAAGGTGTTTTACTTTTGTTTTTATTTCTCACTGTCCTACTGATACATAAAATTAATCTTCCCCAAAGAGAGTCTGTTTTGACCGTGATAGTAATTGGTGAGCGATCTCCTGGTCCTTATCTCGACCCACAACTTTTTCACCTTATTTTCTTCCCCTATCTTGCTGAGGAGGAGGAGTGAGAGAGTGGCTTGATGGGTACCTGGCTAACCTGATGATTAACCCCCTACACTAGTTCAAACGAAAAATAATCTTCCCACACACACCATGAATGACCCTCAAAAGCACTTGCTTGTCTCCCACTGCAGTTAAGCACTGTAGTAATCTAGACAATTAAGAACAATTTTAAGACAAAAAAAAATTTGGTTTTACTTAACATAAAAAAAATGGGATTTCTTAATCCTTTCCTAGAAGATTATGGGGCTCTGCTCAACAAGTCCGCAAACTGTATTGCTATTAATCCCTGAGCTGCCAGAGAGCTCTTCCTCTAAAACTGTTCTCCACTGTGGGTGACGATTGCTTTTTAGAGCTCCTTATTTCCTATTGTCAATGAGAGAAGGATTTAACATGCAGTGAACTTCCTATGCTTTGTCTGAGGCATTTCTGGGCTCTTATATATCCTCACAGAATGGGGTTTAGCATCATCTAACAAAAGAATAGACTCTGGGGTTTTTATCTTTATGCAGTAAGACACTTACACAAGTACTAGAAGCCTACTATTTTCTTTTTAAATCTAAGCATACACAGTTTGTTAGGCATGAAGAATTGTTTCTTGAGCAGCCCCCATCTCCTCCAGGCAAGAGCAATAGAAGAATATTATTTTGGCAGAAGAGTCTGAATGATTAATATAACTAGACTAATATAGTGTATATATATATATACATATGGATGTATATACATATACCTCATAAACAGCACTGAAAACTTCTGTAATTTTGAGGCTATCGTTTCTATTTGTAGTGGGGCAGCAATACAGATTTTTCCATTTTGGTCCAGGTAAGTGATAGCACTCACTGAAGCATGTGGAAATGGGGAAAGGTAAAAAGTTGCACATAGAAGACATTTTGCAGAGCACAATAATACATAGTTTTATTGGTCCTGCATTACAAGCTTGCAAATCCTTGCACACTAACTCCTTGCACATGTGCTGGCTATCCTCTATTGACACAGCACTGCTGTAGCCAGAAGCACCTGCATGCTGCTCCATCAGAGCTCTGCACACACAAGTCTGTCTGCACCTTGCTCAGCTACCCAAATTC
>NW_009258669.1:3153049-3175240 GCF_000687185.1 Egretta garzetta
CAAAATTTCAAAGCAGGGATGACAGCCAGTAAAAGAAAATGTGTTTTGCGGTGTTTGTCAGCTCAGACACCCCATATGCATGTTCTGATTGAGAACCAAACCCAGTGATCTGTAATAAATTGAAAAGGGACTTTATTAGATTTCATGGTTGTTCCATGGAAATGTATGAAGTATCACATATTTTTATCTAGACCTGAGTAGAAAAAAGAGTGCTGTATAAAACTTACAGAAGATTCAAAAGTCCTTGCATGAACAGATCAAAAAAGTTTTAGAAGCTTTCGTAGATGATATCACAGGATTGCTAATACTCTAGGAATAACATATCTGATTCTTGGTTTTAATTCAGAGACTTGATTTTGTGAATATATCCTCATGAGTGGTTACCTCACCCCCATGAACATCACAGGATTTCACAACTCCCTTTTTTTTTTCCTTTTTAAAATTTCTTTCTTTTTTTTTTTCCCCTTTGGAGCTATTCCTCTTAATAGATGATTAAACAGATATTATCTAATTAAAAAAATGCAATTCTGACAGAAAGAGAGACATTATTCTGTAGCTACTGGCAAAGGAACTGAGCTGCATATGACCAAGTCCTTGCTCTTCCATTTGTCTCCCATCTGTTGTGCTGGTTGCTGTGTATCTTGGGGTAGCTTTCTATCAATCAGATTCTACCAAAAATTCTGCTTTAAAAAAACTTTCACATCAAAGGTGTTATATCCTGGTAATTTAATTGAAAAAATCACAGATGACTGTCTTCCAATATATTTCTGATATGCCTAGCATTCTGGGGTCCTATGGTAATTATTTTGAAGCAGAAGGGTATTCATATTAAAAAAAATCATATTTTGCTCCACATATGAAAAAAAGAAGACCTATTAGTTCACTTGTATAGGCTTTCAATTCATTAATCATATTCTATAATGTATGGCTACCTGTTGTTAACTTACAAAGACAACTGAGAAAGATAAGGTGACAATTTTAAACCGAACAAGATATGGACAAGCTACCATCAGTTTAAAACAGAGAAAATGACGACATAATCAATATGTATAATATAATAGTTCAGAATAACCTCTCATGAAGTATGTGCATTTATTCCTCAAATGCAGCAAAAAAGCTGTGGTTCAAACCACAGTAGATTTTCCCTTTGGGTTTACGTTTAATGCATTATGTTTCTCATATTTATGCTCATTCAGTCCAAACACAGGCGGTTGTGCGTATATGTATATTTGGATACTTTTAACTGTTATTCTATGAGTGTTCTAGAAATATATTAGTTTATCAGATAATATAAATTCTAGCAAATACCAATTACCTATTAGACTAGCTAATCTCTGTATATTCACTTCTTGTGCTTCTTTTAATTTATTTACTCATTGTAAGTAAAACTTAGTTTAACAGATAAAAGTACATATGATTCTCAAATCTGCAGGTTGTTTTTAACTTTTCTAAAATCAGGAAAAAAAGCAGACTTTTCAGCTTGCATTTAAAAATATTTACCTCTCACCTGCAGCAAAAGTAAGTAATTACTTAGGTTTTATCCAAACATGCTGGTATTCCCAAGCCTGTAAGTCTCCAATTAATGGCTGCCACATTTCATTTATGGACAATAATCTAAAAATAAAAGTTCCTTTCTGCAAATCAAAATTGCTTTAGCACTGCTTCTTACATAAGGTTATCAAGAACTGCATGGATGGGAGAACAAGATTTTTCAAATCTCAAACTATTTGATGATTTGATCTAGTGTGAGCTCTCAAAGTTTCATTTCCTGTAATTTCAATTCTTATAATTTCGAAGATGATTAAACTAGTAAAACAGCAATGTGCTTTTCTGAGATAAGAAAAAGACATTTTTCTTGATTAAGGAGGAAATTTTCCTAAAAAGAAGCTAGCACATGTAACTAAATAAGATGCTGCTAAAATAAATATGACACATATACAAAATTTATTGTATTTTTTCATTACTATATTCCTTCACATTTATATTCTCTCCATTTTAGAAACAACCTCTCTACTTTCATTTCTTTTATAATTTGAACATTTCCTACCAACTCTTTTTCTTTGCCTATGACAGTAAAAGCTTCTATTCCATTCGTCAGTGGCATGTGGTCAAAATGGAATTTGTCATAGACCTAACCTTTCCTGACCTCAGTAGAATTATGTATTTAAATTTTTAAATTGCATGTTTTTACCTCTTATTGAAGCTAACAATCTGCTGGCATAGGAAAATAAAATAATAGATAGAAAAATTTACAAATATTTCCACAGTTGAATATTCACATTTTCTCCTGTCTATGGTCAGGCACGTGGCTGAAATATCTGCATTAAGGATATTGTCAGTCCATTTTCCTTTGCAGGATACAGGCTACCTGAAATTCTCCTTGCTTTATAAAGGAGTCTAATCCTTTCAAGTAACATTAGAAAGGAGCTATGGTAATTACACTGCTAATTTATACACCTCAGTTACATGTCTAAAGTTAAATGAGGTGGATCCAAGCTCACATCCACTCCATCATATCTCACTGTGGACAAATAACTACCTGCAACATTTCTTAGACAAATTTTTTAGGGACATTTGCCTGATCGGGTAACCAACCTGATTCTTATCTATATTTTTCCATTACGCAAATTATTACTTATGTTCATATAAGGATATTAGACATTTTCTTCAGTGGGTTTATATTTTCCATTCTTACATTTTCCAAAAGAAACAATAGAATGTTTAATATATGAGGTGCAGGGACTCTGTGTTGGCTGGCCTTCACATTATTAATTTTATTCATCAAGTTATTACCCTTATACAGTGCTCGTTAAAGAACCATGAGACCCTGGATTATTTTCTTAATGATATATTATACTGAACTGTTCATTCTTACCACCTACTGAAATGGATCCACCTGTAAATCAGAACATTCAGAAAATGTAAAGTGGCACTTCTCAAGTTTAACAAAGTATAATGTACACTGCCAAACTGAAATGTAATATTCACAATCTTACACAGAAGTGTTATGAATTCTAATAGAAGCACGATTAGCCTGAAAAATTCAGATGCATTTTCCACATCCTTCCAAAATATATCAGTGACCTACCATTTCAGAAACTCTTTAAAAGACATATGTGTTGAAATACAACAGCTGACTAAAAAGTATGAGGTGTAAATCCAGTGTTACAGAAAGATGTCCCCAAAAAGTACTCTTCAGGCCTGAGTTGGACAGAACTTTCTGATGCTAATCTGTGTGACATTTCTGAGACTAACAAAAGTTGACCTTATTCCATAAAGAAGAGAGTTTACATCAATTTTGGAAATATTTTTCCACAGGAAAAGGAGGAACAATGTAAATTGTACCCAAATATTGGTTTAGTCTCACAAAAGTTGAATACATTAAGAAAGTCAGTAGTGAAGAGCTAAGGCAGAGAAGGAGGAGGAAGAATATCTAAGACAAGTAAGAACAATCGAAGTCATTTATAAAGCAATATTCAAGCTATCCAACTTATGGTATGCATATTTTTGTTTTTCCTCTAAACTTTGCTTGAAACCTTTTTATTTAATTTAAATTAATGTAAAATAAAAAAAATTCTAGATACCAGTGCTGCTCCAAATCCATTCAGCTGTTTAAATCTGAGGTGGTATTTCATGCAGAATTGTACTAGCTATACAGTTTTTTCTCTATTTGATTTAACATAGTGATTTCAAGTATCAAAACAAAACTTAGATTCGTCTGCACCTTCAATTAATTTCTCAAATCCTTGACACATGTAAATTGAAGAATCTCTAATGGCTGATGAATAGCAAAAAACCCTCAAGCAGTCAATGTATATAAGCAAAGGTCTGAAACTGTAGATAATATATTGAAACAAATGTATGAATTCTATAGGACACGAAGTTTGTCAGGAATCAATTTCAAGTAATTTTTTCATGAGATTGGGAACTTCAGTATGTTGCTGTAGTAACAAGAGATATGATTCTCTTAAGGTTTGGTACCCCTGACAGGTGTATTTTCTTTGGTCCCTTTGTAAATAAGTGTAGTACATCATGCAGCATTTATCAGCTACCAACCACCAGTGTCATAATCAGAGATTTGCACAGCAACAAGATGCTCGTCTTTTTCACACAAGTGTTATATCAGCTTCAAGGAGACAGAATAGTCAGAAGGGAAGTAACTGCTCTCAGTGAAGAGGCCAGTTTTGGGACAGAAGGTTATGTGCAAAACCAGAAAGTTATCACCTCCTGATCCCTACTTTGTCAGTCAAACCTGTATAATGATTAAGCGTAAACCATGCTTCTTTCCTCAAAGGTTTAGACAGCCATTTATTCACTTTGCATCCCAGCTATTCTCAGTTTCTCCACTGCTATTTTTTCAACCCATTAGAGAGCAGAACATAAGTAATAAAATTGGAAAACAAAGACTTGTAGAATTGGGATTCTCATCCTAGTGTAAGTTATATTTAGGGTTTTTTTCAACAATATACATGATACATAATCTACTTACTCAAGAGAAACTAACAAGTTCTTTCAACAATATTTTAATTCCAGTTATTATCAGACAAACACTGTGCTTAATCTACATTTTGACTCCTTTATTTGTTTCCTGTTGTCTAAAGACTGATTTCTTGAATTTTGTTTTTAAATTGCATAGCTGTCTCTATCACTAAAGAATGTAAGATATATAGGTATCACATTTCAGAATCAGGAAAACATTAATTAATGATTTTGAAAAAGATGTCAGGAAACTCTACTAAAACATTCTGCAAAATCAGAATGATTCCTTGAATATGTATCTTTTTTTTTGTTGTCTTTAACACCATTTCTGCTCTTACTGAAGGAAAATATGACAATGTATTGTAAAACTGGTAGAAATTTTGTAAACTATGAGTCTTTTTTAAAGTATTAGTAAGCAGGTGGTGAAAGTCTGACCTAGTTTCATAAATTTCTCACATACATTTTGTCCTATATCTAAGCTTTGATTTACATTGATTTGCATATGAGGAAATTTTGTCTTTTTTCATTCATTAAAATTGAAAGTGTAATTCAGCTACTCAAAAGACAGAAAGATGTCTAAATTTTGATGGCATAGAACCTACATATAGAGTAGAGTTTTAATATTCTACAAAAGATTCAGCAAAGTTACAGGAAAGAGAAGTTTATACAGAGCTTTCCATCTTCTTCCCTATCTCCTTCCAGTACTACAGCCCTGGAGATACCTGCTTAGTCAGATGAAAAAAAAGTATTTTGTCACTATTGGCTTTTTGTGCAGGATTTAGTCTCCTTGCTACCAGAGATCACATGGTCTCTAGTAATCATTTTGACACAACTGAGAATTATTATTCTGAATTCAGTGTATTTTATATTTTTCTCAGCATTTATCTGGGCCCTGAAAAAAATAGAAAAATAATACTATTTACTCCAATAACTGCCATCTCTCAAGAATAGACTTGTATAAAATTAAAAACCAAAACAAAACAAAACCCACAAAGAATTAATGAAAAACTTATTTAACTAATATCTGATCTTTTATAATCTTTTAAAGTGAGTTCTGTGGGCAATGATGCTTGACATACCTACTTTATGCATACCATATCAGCATTTGCCATCTCAGCAGAACTGAGATTGAAAGGTCTTTATAAACTGCTTTCTCCTATCCAGATCTGCCATCTGGATTTAGATCCTGGATTCAGGGCCCTGTAAGTAAGATTGTCCCGTATCATTAGATCATAATTTCCATGGGGAAAGCATAACGATATATAAATATATTAGCAACATATAAATATATTAGCATACACTAATGTAAATTTCTGAACATTATTTTTACTTTTGTGTTTCCTTCAAATAAATGAACATCACAACCTTTCTCTTTTTTACCTTTAAAGAATGCTTTTCAAAGCTTTAACATCAACACTGCAGAAATATATGTAAGATTATTCAGAAAACTATCTTCAGTATTGCAGAAGTGAGAAGTATAAACAACAGCCAGGTTACTTTTCCATGAACTTATATTCTGGTTTTGATGAAAACTTTGCTGGTGGAGTTTCCAGATGCAGAAGACAGTGAGGTTCTGGACAAGTCAGAGAGTAAAACTCTGCTGTGAGGATGAGAGAATATTCAAGTGTCTGAGTTGGTGAAGAGCCTTGAAACTTGTTCTTTCGAATCATGGTGGGAACTTGCCCCAGTTTCAGCTGGGATAGAGTTGATTTTCTTCATAGTGGCTTGCATAGCACTGTGTTTTGGATTTAGTACTACAAGAACATTGAAAAACACTGATGGTTTAGTTGTTGCTAAGTAGTGCTTAGAGTGGCCAAGGCCTTTTCAGCTTCCCCTGCTCTGCCAGGTGCACAAGAAGCTGGGAGGGGGCACTTCCAGGACAGCTGACCCCAACTTGCCAAAGGGATATTCCAGACATCATGCTCAGTATATAAGCTGGGAGAAGAAGAAGGAAGTGGAGGGATGTTCAGAGTTATGCTCTTTGTCTTCCAAAGTAACCATGACGCGTGTTGGAGCTCTGCTTTCATGGGGATGGCTGGACACCGGTCAGCCAATGGAAAGCAGGGAATTAATTCCTTGCTTTGCTTTGCTTGAGCATGTGGCTTTTGCTTTACCTATTAAACTCTCTTTGTCTCAACCCATGAGCTTTCTCACTTTTACTCTTCTGATTCTCTCCCCATCCCACTGTGGGGGGGAGTGAGCGAGCAGCTGTGTGGTGCTTAGTTGCCAGCTGGGGTTAAACCATGACAGAACTAGAGAAATTTGGATATTCTTTAAGACTTGTATGTCTTTCTATCTCCACTAGAATTAAAAACCATTTGAAACATCTCTCTGGTACTGTTGCTTTGGATTGGCTCTTCTCTTTTATACTCACAGGTGCTTCGCTGTCTACATTTGATAATTTTTTCTCTAGGACTCACAAGCCTGCTGTTGGATCTTATACCTTTTATCCTATGGGCTTTCTTTTGGAAAACTTCTTTCCCCTATGTTTCCCCAGGGGAATTGCATGAGCATTCCTTCCTTACCTAGAACCCATAAAATACTACAGCTACGGTTGCTGATCAAAGAGTGCTTTTGTTAGGCTATTTTTTTTCTGTAACTGATTTATTTAGTTTCATGTAACTTAACTCAAAACATTCCAATAAAATGCATATAAAAAACGTTTATCCTGAAAAAGGGTAGATTTAGACTGGGTTAAAGGAAGAAATCATTCACTATGAGGGTGGTGAGCGATTGGAACAGGTTGCCCAGAGAATCTATGATGTCCCTTCCCTGGAGGTGTTCAAGGCCAGGATGGATGGGGCTTTGAGCAACCTGGTCTAGTGGAAGATAACCCTAACCATGGCGGGGGGGGGGGGGGGAGGGGGGGAATCTATGTAAATATGCATATAATTCATACTTCCTTTTTTTCATAACCTAGTAGTATACTTCTTAAGTGATGCATACATTCTTTATATCTTTCTGTTTGTTTGTTTCTGTTTAAAATACTTGTTCCTCTACTTCAGCTAATTATTTTTTATATCTTTCACTGAGTAACTGAAGTGACCACTGTTGTCAACTTGTTTTTACAGTAGTTTTAACAATCCTAAAATGACAGGCAAATGAAGAAATTACTGTATATTTACGGTACATATAAGGGTATATGGGGGGTACAGCAGATGAACTGGAGGCATGCAAGTGAGCTGCTTTGAAGAAAGTCCTATTATGGACTGAATAGATTATTCCTATGGTTAAGGCTAGTGTTTCATAACTATTCAATAATGCTGCATTATGGACTGTGGTTATCTTCCCTCAAAGACAGACAGCTTTTCAATCACTTTGTGTACTGAAAGCAGTCCAGCCCTGGGCCCATATCAATAACAAGGAATAACCTCCTCCTTCTTATATATGCCGCTTTTATTTAAAGAGTCATTCCAAGTGGACTAATGCCAGCATTTCTACCCTGAGGACTTCTTGAGCACATTCACAGATGTCTGGCAGAGACTAGAAATTTATGCAGCAGCGCACTCACCACTTTGAGGCCATACTTACCACAATGCCCAGGCACTGAGTGGCCAACTAACACCACCACCAGGGTCCTCTATTAATTTTAGATATAGATGAGTCCCTCCAAATGCTGGGAATGCCAGCACCATATGTGGGACTCATGTTAAAATGTGTGAGAAAAAAACTGTGAAAAGTGCTCACCAACTAATCCTTTGGTGGAAACTCTTACATTCAGCTTCACAATACTGGATAAGATTCACACATCCTGTTAGCGGCCATCTCAAGCTGAAATGTCCATATCAGCTAGTAGCAGGCATGCCTCCAGCAAGCTCTCAACCGCACATGGAGAATGTGAGAGAAAATGAAAGTATCTCCTAACCCAGGGCTCTACTCCACTACAGAAAAGGAGAAAATTCTCAGGTCGTTCTATGAATCAGTAGGCACCTTCTCTCCTGACATTAACAGGAGTGTAAATAAGAGGCTTGCGCCAGTCATATGTCTCTTAGTTGTCTCCTCTTGTATGTGAGTCCTCACATAAGAACTATCTTCTGCAAGACAGGTACTATTAACTCCTATGAGTTACCAGTAGGAACTCAAATCTCTCTTTTCCCAGAACCCAGAAGCTACTTTCCTGGCTGGCTTCTTTCCTGCTTATCCCTGCCAACAGAGAAGACTGCACTGGAAGGATGGCTGGACATGAACAGCCACAAATGGTGTCTCTCCAGTGAGAAATCTCTGTCTGGAGATGGCCAACTAGTTAGTAACTACAAGGACCTCCCTCTGAGTTCTGCTGCTTCAGTTTTTTTCTCTAAATCCACCTTACTGTTTCTCTTCGCACTCCTGCCTGAGGCCAAGAACTACATCAGTCTGCAAGAGTTAATGTCTCCTTTTCAGGGAACAGTCTGAATAGTTACTAAAAACTTTACTCCTGAATTAGGAGAACTGCTCCTGAACTAGAAGAAGGTGACATAATGCTTCTAAGTGCAGTAAACACACCCCAGGGAGTGGGGTGGGGGAGTTACATGAGCTAAAACTTAACATTCTTGAGATAATTAAAGCCCACATTCTGCTGTCAGAAATGTGCATTATGCTCCCATTTGACTCTAACCAGATCCCACTGGTTAAATGAGAATTACACCATTAGCTTAGGATCAGGTCCATTGACTTCAGAGAATGTAACTCCCTGACATATGACAGGAAGAAGAAGATAAACTTACAGAACACCAAAAAAGCAAACTAAATATAAATTAATATCTCCATAATCTTTCAAATATGTAAATTTCAATTGCACAAATTTTTAAACTATGCTTATTCTGTATATTAAATGGTCCTGGTGGTATAGAGATGATTTGCATTTGAGCCTTTGAGAGGGGAGAGTGTTGATTTGTAATAAAGGAACATACGTTCTGAAATAACTATGTGAGTCATATGATACCAAATTCATAAACTGTAATGCATAAAACCAGTTTTAAATACCCCAAATTTAGTGTGTGACATTTCATATGTGATAATGGAACTGGTGTCCATTCTAAAATTATACATTCAAAACTGTTTGCATTTTCTTTTATAACTTACACTGAGCAAAATTTATTTAAGCTCTTCAACCAGCCACCAGCAAACACACCTATTTAATAAACAGCTGTCAAGATCACGCACCTTGCCCATTCTATTGACCAGATAATTTATTTGGTTTCCTCCTCTATCTTGTCAAGTGCAACAAATTAAAACTTCATGCTTTTGTACTATGGTTCTTTTCACATTGTTATTAAGCTCTTGTAGCACGTAGAATATCAGCCTTGTCACTTCTGCTCTTCCGTTAACACCAACCTCTAACCCAGTTTGCCACTTTGTACCACAAATATTTCTGTTTTTCTCTGTGCAATTTACCCACAGAATTCCTTCTACTAGCTGATTTGCAGAGCTACTATTAGTTGTTCCTTGAAATCATTGCTCCAGAGAGCTCAAAGAAAATTCTCCAGGTGACAATGACTAGGCTGAATAAGAGCTATAGTTCAAGGATTAGCCAGATTCAGACTATCAGACTGTGCACAATACTGGTTTATGTACTTAGTTTATTCTTACCCTCCCCATCCCCTTGTTACACATTGCCATGCAGTGTCTCAAATTATTTTGAAAGAAAGAGTTTTTATGAAGGAAACATAAAGGAAAGGAAGAGCAAAGAGTTGAATCTAACTTAACAGCTGCAGTGAAGGAAAAATCTGGCAGGAGTTATGATTTTCTCTAAATTCCCTATCCTTGTGAGGGATTACAACATTTGTTTACATCAACAGAACCAGACGCTGTATGTTTTAATCAAGTGTTAATGGGCGACAATGTCTGACATACATGCAAACCTTTGAGTACTGGTACAGAGGTTAGAATTCACAAAAAACACCTTTCTAGTATTTTTTTCCCAGTTTCTTTACCTTCTTGGGGTAATTTATCAATTCATAGCATTGTTAAATAAGATGGTGAATTGGTTTTGTCTTTTTTTTTTAATGAAACAGATATTGTAGAAATTACTGTATTTGCATAACTACTTTCTGACACATTTATTTGGTGCCAATAATTTTCTGTTACCAAAAAAAAAAAAAAAAGAAACAAAGAACACCTACTGTAATTTTGTTTTATAAAAATTGTTCCTCATTTTCTATGTTTCTAGTTACATCTCTGATTGGCTACATATACACAATCAGAGCAGCTGTGATTGGCTGCACATTTTCTTCTGCTTTATTATCCTTCAAATTCACATAATCATGCAATTATCTTAACAAGCCAATGCTTTCAATGAAAGTTGAATGGATGGGCAACTATCCACAAGAGATGAATTTGTAATATAATGCAATCTAAAATATAATACATATATATTTATAAATTCCATAGGGTAGATATTACAATCTGCCAAATACATCCAAAGAATTTTATTCTTTATACTAAATGTGTTTGAGATTTGCATAGAGATACACAGGCACCTGGCTTCAGAATTCAATTTTAATATTACCTCAGAGACCACACTTGTTAGAGAAAATATTGTGAAAAAAAAATCAACAAGAGGTGAATTTTTCAGTGTTCTGAGAATATTTCTTGTGATGAATACTCCCTTGGGATCTTCTGTACTGATAAAAACACTCACCCGATTTATTGAAAGGAGTGGTGGGTGGCTCTTATATTGACAGTTTTATTATTTGTACAAATAGATAAGTTATTGTAAATTGTATAAATCAAATTACATTAATTATTTCCTTTAAATTAAATATAAACAATTTTAAGAAGTTTCAAAGTACACATTGCAGATGAGCTTTAATTCATTATTAAATCTAGAAAGAATGAGAGCATGTATCTTCTTTGTGGTCTAGCTGTGAAACTAATAACATGGATTTAATGTATATTGGATAATAGTAATGAGATCAACAGAACTAAAAACAGTGGAACTGTCTAGTGCTGTTATTACTTGATACAGTTTTCTATTTTGAGTGATCATGCATCATCTTAAAGACCACTGTTTGCCTCTATTAGTTATCATACCAGCACATATGGGTGCCTTTTTCAAGACCCAGGAGAGTAAAGCCTTCTGTGTGCTCTGGAGCATTTTTGCATCTTTCACACTGTACTTTCTTATCTGAGACATTTTTCTGGGTATTCATCATTACTAAAGCCAGTTGCAATAAAACAGGTAAGTATAGCTTGTTGCAACTGTTGATACAGTCATTCAAACTACTTCTAAGACAAATGATTTGTAAGTGAACACTTTAAACACCTCAAAACCTGCACTTCTTCTCCTTCATATGTTTATTTATTTATATTTGTAAATTCTGTACTCTTCAATTAGTCCTTGAAAGATGGAAACTTCTCTTAACCTAAGCCACATTAAAGAAAAGCAAAGAGCAGAGGTACCATGAAGATTTTCAGCTTCACAGGGATTATACACCAGTTTAAGAACTTTAATTTGTAAGTAAATCATGCTAATTGTCAGAAATAGCCACCATTTTGTGGCTCTTTCAATAGACACTACTCCAAGGTTCTCAGCAATTCATCTCTCTTGCAGTGTGATTCTCTCAGAGAAAGCGAGTAAATTATGTGAAGAACGTTAACAATTTCATTCTGATTGCAGTTCATTCTAGCTATCTTGTAATCTGCAATGGGGTTTTAAAGGAGAATTTCCAATGTCAGTCATCTCTCTCTCTTGTTTGGTTTGTGTAAGCAATCAGGCAAGAAAACACAGTTGGATTTCTTAGGAAAATGTAAATTATGCAAATAATAGGGGGAGGGGGTTCTATTGCTTCCTCAAAGAAACACTGTTGATGTTAGTAGGTAGGTATATGGCAAAAAGCTTTGGCTTAGTGTATGTCCTTTAAAAATAAGAGGAGATGGAAACTGATTTACATTATTTTGTTAACTACTTTTTGTATTCCAGTGTTTTATTATTTCAATTACAATTTTGACAGTAGTCCGTCAGCAAATACAAGCACATATGTAAATTATTTTCTTAACAGATAATTAGACAAATGAGAAAAAATGCATATGTCATGAGGCTGTAATTTCATCTTCAGGTATATCACTCAAAATTTAGGGCATATCTTTGCACAATCATAGAATCCTTTAGGTTGGAAAAGATCATAAAGTCCAACCCTAAACCTAATACTGCCAAGACCACCACTAAATGATGTCCCTAAGTACTACATCTGCATGTCTTTTAAATACTTCCAGGAATGGGGACTCAACCACCTCCCTGGACAGCCTGTTCCAATCTTTGACAACCTTTACGGTGAAGAAATTTTTCCTAATGTGCACTCTAAACCTCCCCTGGTGCAATATGCGTCCATTTCCTCCTGTGTTACTGCTTGTTACTTGGGAAAAGAGACCAACACACACATTACTACAACCTCCTTTCAGGCAGTTCTAGAGAGTGATAAGGTCTCCTCTCATCCTCCTTTCCTCCAGGCTAAACACCCCCAGTCCCCCTAGCCGCTCCTCATCAGACCTGTGCTCCAGACCCCTCACCAGCTTTGTTGCTCTCCTCTGGAGAGCAATGTTGTTCCAGCAACAAAACATCTTTATTGTAGTGAGGGGCCCAAAACTGAACACAGTATTTGAGGTGACTGTTCTCACCGGTGCCAAGCACAGGGGGACAATCACTTCCCTGCTCCTGCTGGTCACACTATTCCTGATACAAGCCAGGATGCCATTGGCCTTTTTGACCACCTGGGCACACTGCTGGCTCATATCCAGTTGTCTGTTGACCAACACCCACAGGTCCTTTTCTGCTAGGAAGCTTTCCAGCCTCTCTTCCCCAAGCCTGTAGCATTGCATGGGGTTGTTGTGACCAAAGTGCAGGACCCAGCACTTGGCCTCATTGAATCTCATAAATTGGCCTCTGCCCATCGATCCAGCCTGTCCAGGTCCCTCTGTAGAACCTTTCTATCTTCAAGTAGATCAGCACTCCCACCCAACTTGGTGTCACCTGAAAACTTACTGAGAATGCACTCAATCCCCTCATCCAGATCTTCGATAAAGATATTAAACAGAACTGGCCCTAGTGCTGAGCCCTGAGGAACACCACTTGTGACTGGCCACCAACTGGATTTAACTCCATTCACCACAATTCTTTGGTCCTGGTCATCCATCCAGCTTTTTATCCAGTGAAGCATATGCCCATCCAAGCCACGAGCAGCCAGTTTCTCCAGGAGAATGCTGTGAGAAACACTGTCAAAGGCTTTACTAAAGTCCCGGTAAAGAATATCCACAGCCTTTCCCTCACCCACAAAGCTGATCACCTTGTCATAGAAGGAGATCAGGTTAGTCAAGCAGGATCTGCCTTTCATAAATCCATGTTCACTGGGCCTCATCAACCACTTGTCCTGAATGTGCCGTGGCATGGCACTCAAAATGATCCTCTCCATAACCTTCCCCGGCACCAAGGGCAGACTGACAGGCCTGTAGTTCCCTGGATCCTCCTTCTATCCCTTTTTGTAAATGGAGGTCACATTTGTTAAATTCCAGTCATCTGGGCCCTTCCCTGTTAACCAGGACTGCTGATAAATGACTGACAGTGGCTTGGTGAGCACTTTTGCCAGCCCCATGTGAATTTTGCAGGAAATCACTGACATTAGGGTATGATCATAATGACCATAGTCTGATATGTATATACCACCAACTTCCAGTAGAGACAGTGAATTCAAAGTCTTTCAGTGAAAATGATGTTGAGTTGTTTCAACTTTTTATTAAAGTTGCTCAGGTAGCTCCTAAGCTGTTCTAGTACAAGGCTTGTCATCTCACTGTATCGCAGTTACATCTTGTCGTGCCAAGCAAAGCAAAACACCTCATGCTATGATTAGACTGAATTAGTAGTATTTGGCATTTTGCAAATCAAACAATGAAAGATTAGCAAGAGATCTGAAGGTTTGTGCAGTTTTAACAGCTTTTGTTCCAATGTATGTGGGTGTACACACATCACCATATAATATCAATCTTCATTACACAGGCCAATATCTTTCATTTCTGAATCAAGATTGGGAAACATATTGCTTGCCATATGTGTGGAGCCTAAGAGTTTGTCTAACTAAACAGCTTAGGCAAAAGCTTTTTAATATTAATTAAAAATATTAGCAGACATTTTAAGCATCAGGAACAGAGCTTTAAATAAGTATTTTGAAAATATTACTTCTGTATGCCAACTAACTAAATCCCTCCAATAAAAGAGTCAAAAATTCTTATTCCACAAAAGTTTTCTTTACAGTGCAGGATCTGGATCTAAAATAGTGCGACATGAGAATTAATATCTCTCAATATATGTATTTTAAATTACGTACTAAAATAAATAATGTTTCATATCCCCAAATAATATAGTGACCTTAATGTGGTGGTTTTAATAGCTCAAGAAAAAATGGTTAAGTAAATACAATAGGACTGAAAATATTTAAGATGGAGAAGAACAAGAAAAATAAATATTATTATAAAAAATAATGTATTTATTCCTTAAACAAACCTAAAAATATGTTGCTTAAAATTAAAGCTGAGACGAGACGAGAGAAGAGAAGAGAAGAGAAGAGAAGAGAAGAGAAGAGAAGAGAAGAGAAGAGAAGAGAAGAGAAGAGAAGAGAAGAGAAGAGAAGAGAAGTTCTAGCTGGAAGGGACCTACAATTATCTAGCGACAACTTCAGGACTGATCTATAGTGCAAACGTATTATTACGGGCATTGTCCAATGACTCTTCAACAGTGACAAGCATGGGCCACCAACCACCTCTCAAGAAAGCCTATTGTAATGTTTGACCACCCTCTCAGTAAAAAAAATGTCACCTAATGTCAAGTCTGAACATCCTCAACACAGCTTTGAACCATTCCCACACGTCCTGTCATGGGATACCAGGGAGAAGAGATCCATACCTCCCTCTCCACTTCCCCTCCTCAGGAAGCTGTAGAGAGTAATAACATTGCCCCTCAGCCTCCTTTTCTCCAAACTAGGCAGACCCAGAGTCCTCAGCCGCTCCTCACAGGACATGCCTTCCAGCCCTTTCACCAGCTTGGTTGCCCTCCCCTAGATGCATTCAAGTACCTTAATATCCTTCTTAAATTGTGAGGCCTGGAACTGCACACGGTGCTCAAGGTGAGGCCAGGCCAACACTGAATACAGTGGGATAATAACATATTTGGAATAACTGGCTATTGTGTTCGATGCACCCCAGGATGTGGTTTGCCCTCTTGGCTGCCAGGTTCATATTGACTTGGCTGCTGACTCATATTGAGCCTGCTGTCAACCAGTAACCCCTGATGAGGGCTGTTCTGACCATTTTCCCATACACATAGCCAAAATCTTTCAGCAAGCAGTATTAGAGTAGCACCACTTTCTACATCTGAACTTCTGATTGAAAATCCAAGTTTGGGTTGCAGTAAGAATAGATGTAATTTTCATTCCCTTTAGAAACTGTTATCTTTATGAACTCTAAAAGACAGACAAACACAGCCTTTTTGGATAGCCAGTGGAATATTGAAGGTGTTGAAAAAGCAATGTAAACTTCCACGATTTTCATGTCAATTACATTGTATAATGACAAAGAAGATAATTTTTAAACTTTTTTTTTCATATTTTTTTATGCTTTCTGCTACCTACTTTCTAATTAATACTATTTTCATCATCTTTCTTTACTTCTTCAATGGTTGTGTCACTGCTGTAGCACTTTTGAGTTCCTTTTTTTGACTTTTCCTTTTCTGACTCCCTTCCACCTTCTCTTCTTAGTACAGATAACAGATATTATTTCAGTATAAGGAAGACCCCACCTGAAAACCTCAAATTCATTTTCATTTCAGTAAACCCTGTATATAACAGTCACTAATTATAAAGCACACTGAAGTAGTGAAATTGGGAGTGCTATGATAGATGTAGCAGCAGAAGTAACTTGGGTAAAAGCATTCTGAGTAGAGATTTTTCATACTTTTTTGTGCCTCTGTTGCTAAAATAATATTTGCTTATTATCGATCTCTTTATATAATAGACTTGCCACTACTAATCATCATGTGCAGATGATGGAGACAGAGACCAAGGCCCTCCTATAATTTCTTTTTCCTGTAGCAAGATACACATATACTGATGCAGATTAAATAGTTGTGTTGGTTTTCACCAAAACACAGTTGAAATACCAGTTACCAGTGTCAGTACAAACACTAAGACAGAGCACAGACCCAGCACCCAAAGTAAATTTCTTCTAGGATCCATGACACGTTCTGTCTGACTTGTCTTTTCAAAAGAAAACCTTGTCTTTGTCTACTAAAACACACTAGAGTGATGGAGAATGATCCTTTGCCTCTGCTGTGCTGGCATCAGAAAGGAACGAAATTCAAAGCCACGAGGGGCAGCAGCTGGGCTTCACTGGCTTCTCCAAAAGGTCATATTCCAAGGAATGTAGCAGGAGAGAAGCTCCAGCCCTGCATCTAGGAATGCTACAGTAAAGATGAAAATACTTTCACTGTTATTATTTGGCTGACCACGGCCCTGGACTCCTGTCATACTGCTCTTGGCATACTGCTAAAGAGGCCAGAAAAAATCCACTGAAATCAGGGCAGCTGAAGGTGCCTTCTGGAGTTTTCTAAGTTTCCTTCAACTTAATTGTACCCCAGGGGCATGAAACATGTTTTGTGGAAAGAGCTGAATGCTACCTTGAGTTACGGACTATTAGCTTGTATATATGTTCAGGATTGCACAGCTTTCTTCCGAGCAGAGTTCACACTGACCTCGCCAGATGGTACCAACCTATACTGGAAAGAAAATAAATACCTTATATAATAAATAATCTTAATATTCTCTTAACTTTAGTAATCCATTATCATTACATGCGGCATGGGAATTTATCTTCCTTAGGTCCAGGTACAATTTGGTTTCTGCTTCTTTTGTTTTTTTTTCTGACTTCTTCTATTGTTTTTCTGTGTGCTGTTCTGTTTTTCTTCTGTGTTTTTATCCCTTCGGTGTCTCCAGGGAGTGGAATGGGACATTGAAAAAAATCATCATCCAGCTTCACAACTGACACTACAAAGAACAGTGAGGCAGTTCATAACTTAGTGAATAAATCTGTCTGCAAATTTCTGCCTGAGTTTACATTCAGTTCACATTAATTCTATTTCACAACCTTTCATTTCACAACTATGAGGGTTTGGCATATACTTGTTTTAAAAAAAAAAATGGAAGGTGAAATACTGAGTAATCTGAATACATACAGAATAGCAAAAAAACAAGTGTACCCAGGCCCAGCCTGTGCACCTAGATCCACCAAGAACAAACCTTGTTAAACTTCAACTTAATAACCTGAGAGAGTTTCTGAATGTAACTTCAAGTACAAAGGCTTTCAATAAATGTATGGAGAAATTCAGTGAGATTGGATTCCTCCTTCCTTATGCTTCTTAGAAAACTTCAGCCAAAACCAAACCCAAACCAACTACCTCCCCCCCTTCCCCCAAAATGCTGAACAAAACAAAAAAAATCTCAAATCTTCCATCTGTGCATACTTGTCTATGCCCCTGAATTAAACAAGCCAAATAACTGTGGCAAGGAGTCACTGGCTCTCAGCTGGGTGCTGTACCACTAATGGGAAGCAGTGTGCAATTTCCGTGCACTAGAGGATTTTTTCATGACTCAATATTGTTCCAAATTGGACCCAAAGAAACTCCAAGCAGTGAATTTACTTTTTATTAAAAATATTCATTGTCAGGGTAAATTTCCATTTTTTTTTTCTTCTGGCTTTTTTTGTATTTCTCTGTCAATGTTTTCAAGAACATCACATGAAGGAAATGCTGCACTCTCAGTTTCAAAAGGGTAAAGGAAAAATTACTCCTTTACCACCTTCTGGGTTGTTATTTTTGTTCTATGCTTGCTGTATGCTCCTTTCCCAGAAAGCCTTTCTGTGAGTTCAGGCTGCTGTTTTGCTTTTCATTGCTGTGCAACTAATAACTTGCTGGACCAGTTGAAGGTTTTGTCTCTGTGCAACATTCTCAGCCCTTTGTTTCATGACAGTTATTTTTCTTTTTTTTTGCTGGCAGCATTTGCTTGTGCTCTGCACTGGCCATTTACAACCAGCTCTTGTCTGTCCACAGCATGTTCATGTGTTCTTCAGAGACTTTATGGATTCCTGCAACCAGTCCCACATTGTGACCTGCTCAAAACACTTCCTGGCTTCAGCTGCAGATCTTTCTGCACTGTGCTGGCATTTCCCTTCATATGACATGGTACAACATTTACTTTTTTTCAATCTGATAACAACTGAAACTTTTGTTTAGTAACAGATTATCATAAAGGTTATAACAAGTCAACTTCCCTTCACCTTCTCCTATAGATGTTGTTGGATCCCCTTAGGATATTATTGCACAAAGTCCTTCCAGTTGTTTTGATGACAGCTCCTTATGAATTACAACTTAAACTTTATTCGTATTGTAATAAAACAGACCTCTAATCATGCATTTTGTTCTTTACTCTGATTGCTCCCTTTACTTTTTACCTTTTGCATGGTCAGTGACATTTTTGTTTCTGCAGTGCAACACATGACAAGTTTGTCCATAATTAGGACTCCAAAGTCAACAAGATTTTCATATTAAAATATAAGGAACAGGGGAGAAATGAACTCAGCATGAATGAAAACCTAATCATTCTAATGTCTGGGTTTAAATTAAAAAGAAATATATATTGTTTCTAATCATCTTAATGTGTTTCTTTTAATCCACATGTTATTCCAAGTTTTTAATGCTATTTTCTTTAACTTATGCTGTTTATAAAAACATAAAGTTTTATATGTAGTGTAAAAAAACATGTTTTTACTTGTAGTGAAATGTAACGAAGAGGCGTAAACCTAAAAGCTTTGTTTTAAAATTTCAAGAGGAAATAGCTCAACACTTCCAAAATGGAAATTTTTGTTTAAAAATATTTAAATTATATATTTCAGTGTTTGAAATGGTCTGCTTTTTATTTTGTCCAAATTATTTACAAATCTTTATTGCTTTAACTTCCCAAGAGACTAATTTTTTATACAAAATTCATTGGTCACTGAATTTTTCACAGATCTACTAGAGAATAATACAGAAAAATAGAATGGTAATTATCTGTCACAAACAATATGCTGTTTAAAAAAATTATTTATGATAGACCTAGAAATATATATTTTTTTTAATAAAAATCAGATATATTGACATTTTAGAATGCAACAAAATTTTATAAGGTTTGGTTATACAAAACATCTTATTCAAAGTGATGCTAGTCCTTCATTTTTCATGAGCACTTAGTATGACTTTTTTTTTTTTGATAAAAAACTTACTCCATTCAAGATTCTTTATGCTACCAAGAAAAAGCCCTAAAGAAAAAGTAAGGTACCAAAATGATGTTCATTACTTAGAATTTTACTGGTAGTTACAAGGAAATGATTTACATCTTATTGACTAAAAAGATACTTGTCTTTCCCCTAAAAGATCAGATTGCCTTTTTTTCAGAAATTTAAGAAACGAAAAGCATTAAAACCTTTTCCTACCTCCAAACAGACCATCTCCCTCTGTACAGGTCCCTTTGTACCCATGACAAGGCAACCAAATATTGTTTCAGAAGTAATTGCATGACTTTATATCTTAATGCCTGCCTTCCTATTGGTTATATATATATATATAAACACTACATATACTATGTTACCTTTGTTTTATATCCTCTTTTTCCAATGTGGAATTAATTATAAACTCATATTTTTCTCACATTTTTTTGGAAGAGGAGTAGTATGTGGTATTTTAAAATGCAGAATTTCTGGAAGAAAATTCTGGACTGCTTTCTGGACCTGAAGTTAAAATTTCATAAAGTGTTGTATTTTAAATATATTTCTTTTTTTTTTTTTTTTTTTTTGGGGGGGGGCACTGAATGAAGGAAAAACTGATAAAGTGTATGACACTTCTTTATCTTGCTTGGTGGTAGGAGAATTTTTCCATCTTCATCAACTCACTGCTCTTTCCAAATGTTGCATACATCAGGAAGGTCAAAGAATCATAAAAGTGTTGTTTTTAGATTGTTTCTGGGCTGTATGTACATGTCTAATCACTTTCCAGCAGTGCTAAATGTATTGAGCTTCTCTTTCACATTGTGTCAGAAATTTTCTTGAATTTTTTTACTTGCTATCAATTCAATATATCAGGAGAAGCTAGCTATACATTTTTGTAACTGGCAGATGTCCACAAGTCAAAACAGCATTGGTAGAGTGACCAAAATATGGAAGCAATTTTACCAAGAGTCATCAAAGTTGTCAAATTTGAGTTAGAATAACCATCCTTCGAATAGCTCCCTCTAGCTTATCCACTGATTAAAAAGGGGAAGCTGAATATGTATCTTTGGTTTCCCATGAGTGAATCCTCATAGCTATTTTAAAATTATTTTAAGGAAATATAAAAAATAAATATAATTGCTAGGTGTCATACAAATAATAATGTCTTAAGAAATGTAACTTACTTCTCAGGACTTCTGTGTTGACTGACCACTCTATTGTATCGATCTTTATCTATTATCTTGAAGAAAAGAACTTCTGTGGTTCTCCCTTCACACCAATCTAGTCTATTGATGGAACAGCTTGCTCTTCTTCCTTGTGATTGCCATATACAGAGTCAAAATGAAACTTATTTTTCCAGTCATTTTACTACCCTGGAACTGCAGATGTGATCATCAGCAAAAGCAGAGTAATTAGATACTCAGTTACTGACAGTGAAACTGTATTTTTTTGTTTCCCGAATAAAGATAAAACTGCCTATGAAACCTCAAAGTCAGGGAATAACTAATGGAAAAACATGATACTGGGCTGTATATTATGCCTAAGAACTGTTCCTTTAACCGGCATTCTGAAAGTGGAGGTACCTAGAGTGGACATATATATGTAGTGTTATTGACATTGATACCTCTGTTTTCAACTTAAATACAGATTAATATTGAGAACTATGGTCTCATTGCAGGACTATGTGTCTGCTTCCACTGAATTTTGCTAAATTTTGGTTAAAAAACAAAGACAGTATGAGAGTTTTATAATTTTTAATGTATCCATATATTCTGGGAATCCTGAATAGAAGAAATAACACTAAAATTATGTACTCTGCAAATTGTGGCATAGAAGAGCTCTGAGAACTTAATTGACAGTCTTAAGCAGTTCAGAAAGGAAGGAGACAACTCACTCTATCCCTGCAAGGCACTACAGGAAACTCAACTACAATGTAGAATCACCAGAATCAAATACTGCTGTCAAAGCTGAAAAAAAATCTATGTGTTTGTCCTGGTTTCAGCTGGGATAGAGTTAATTTTCTTCATAGCAGCTAGCATAGTGCTGTGTTTTGGATTTAGTACCAGAAGAATGTTGATAACACACTGATGTTTTCAGCTGTTGCCAAGTAGTGCTCAGACTACTCAAGGACTTTTTGAGCGTTTTCTGCTCAGCCAGGTGCATAACAAGCTGGGAGTACAGCACAGCTAGGACAGCTAACCCAAACTGACCAAAGGGCTATTCCATACCATATAACGTCATGCTCGGGGGGGTTAGTCGTTCGCGGGCAGAGTGGTCGCAGCTCGGGCTGTGTGATTGTGGCTCGGGACGGGCTGGGCACCGGTCAACGGGTGGTGAGCAATTGTATTGTGCATCACTTGTTTTATATATATTCTGTATATTCTTTTACTGTTATTATTATCACTATTGTTATTCTTCTCTCTTATTAAACTGTCTCTATCTCAACCCATGGGT
>NW_009258669.1:3176524-3194660 GCF_000687185.1 Egretta garzetta
TGGACAATGACCAGCTGCCCAAAGATCCAGATAGTGTCCAGTGCACACGACCCATGTGGCGGAAGTTGTTACGGAGCGCACCAACATCATATGCCAACACATGGGCAATGATGAGCTGGGAAGCTGGACGGGGACCAACAGTGGATGAGTTGGCTAGCCAGCTCCGGGAATATGAAGAAAGTATCTCTTCTTCCCTCGTCTCTGCTGTGGATAAACTCTCCCGGAAGTTTGAACGATTTGAAAAGCGTATGTCCTACTCCCCTCCTGTACAGACCAGTATCTCAGCCATTAGAAGTAAGCGCCCTTCTGCTCAAGGAAAAGAATATCGAGGGTACACACCACGGGGCACTCTATGGTTTTACCTGCGTGACCATGGAGAGGACATGAGGAAATGGGACGGAAAACCTACCTCGACCTTAGAGTCACGAGTACGTGAGTTGCAAAGAAAAACAAACACAAAAGGGGGCTCTTCCAAGAAACTTGTTGCTCCAATTTCCAGAGATGGGGTAGATCGTCGTTTTTTCAGACAAAATAGAGGGACTGATCTTAATTCTGATTGTGATGAAGGAACTTCTGACTCATACACACAAACCATGAGCAACAGTGATCAGAATTAGAGGGGCCCTGCCTCCAGCCAGGTGGAGGAAAGGGACAACCGGGTCTACTGGACTGTGTGGATTCAATGGCCTGGCACGTCAGACCCACAGAAGTATAGAGCTCTAGTAGACACCGGTGCACAGTGTACTCCAATGCCATCAAGCCAGAGATGGGGTAGCTAAGCTCTATCCTAAAACTGAATCAAGATGTAAATGGATTTATTCCAACACGGGCTGATAGTGACCGAAGTCCCTATAAGACAGATAATATCAATATAACTACAATTACAGCCACAAGTTTTTTGTTCAATGCTTGTGTCTATATTCCCAGCTAGAATAACATAGCTCTGCCACTTTGTGATGCATCATGTCTTTCTGTGTTTTGATTGCAGATCATAAAATGACAACACTAATACACACACACACATATAAGTGTATATTTTAGTGCAGACACACTATGGTCCACGTAATAAAAATCCACTATTTCAGAAGTATGTACCAGTGTAGCATGTAAAACCCACAGATACTGTGAAACCATTCAAGCTGTAGACAACTAGTTCTACTAATCTTCAAAGATAAAAGATATTCAGTATCCACCACTTCTCTTTTAAATATTTTTGAAATTTCTTATAAGAATTCCACTACAATCTTCTTTAATTTTCTTTTACAAATAAGCCTGCATCTTCAGAAGTAATGTAAAAGTCGAATAAAAGAAAAAGAGATTCCCAGAAATTCCCAAGAATGCCATGGAATGGACAAAACTCTGAGGAAAGAAATATTGGTTTCCTAGAAGCTTGTCATACTCATGTGATTTGAGTAAAATTTAATGTCTTCTCCTTTCCTATGCAAAGTGAAATAATATTGATAATACATGAACTGGAATAAATACCTGCAAAGAGAATAAATCAGTTAAAATATTTTTCTTGTGGAGCAAGGTTTTCTACTTTCCTTGGTTTAATTAAACAGAGATTATTTTTATGCTTGTTCAGAGAATTCCTGCTTCTTGAATTTCCATATCACATAAGTATTTACACATAGGAGTCAGAAAAAGTCACAGGCAAGCCCAAAGCCAATTCACTTTTCACTAAAAAGACTGTTCAGTTTTGACTTAATGTCCATTGTGTGCTCTGTGCGATTTGTACTTCACAACTCCAAGCTGACTTACTGCATTTGCTTTAATCAGTTTTGTTTTCACAAGGCCAGAGGTGCTCTTTTTTAATTAGCACAATGAACAAACAGGAGTTATCTCATATCTTAGTTTGTCTCTGTAGAAGAGTTCATTAAAATGACCAGATTTATCTTGTTAAACAGGAATATTCATTCTATGCTAACCCTTCCTCTGCTACATACAGGATAGAGCTATGGATAAAAGAATTTAATTTATTTAATTGCAGTCCCCCAGCATGGTTCAGCTAGTCAATATGTGAGGACAGGACTTCACTCTGGGGAGTGTGGGTTGTTATCCCTGCTCTCCAGCATAACCACCTTGCATTGTACTGCAGACTAGCTCCACCTGGTGCTTGCCCTGGCGCTACTTGCTGTCAGACATGCTCTCAGCATAAGGAGTCACCACGTGTCCAAGCATCAGTTTATTCATGGGAGCCAGGAAGTAGGTCCCACTTTTTGAACGTAACCTTAATGAGCCATTAGAACAAAACCAGTAACCTAGCCTTTTAATTTAGGCTATGTGAACTTCCAAATACGCTGATGATTGTCCAAGCCCTGAGAAAATAGTGAACCTACAAAACTGAATTAAAGTTTTTATATGACTTATTTCTGATGGGATTTCAGTAAAATGTACTCAGAGAAACCTTACAGCTCCTGAAAAGAAAAAGCAAAATATTTCTCTCAGCTTCTTATCTTAAGCCACCCCAAGACAAAAAAAGGTTCACTTTAAGTTTCTTTCCACAGTTTTGATATAATTTTCATACACCTGCATTTTTCTCTCTTGTAGCTATGTATATCACAGCTGTATGAAATACAGCCAGGAACTGTGAAGCATTTCCCAGAAAATATATGTTCCTCTTTCAAACATCTCACATAGCAAGTGCAGTTTTATGTACAGTTTAGCTGGGGTCCATGAATGAGCCAAGGACCAAGGAGAAAGCTCAATCATGTCCTCAAAAGACTGGATCTTATGTCATGTAGACACCACAAATACACACCAGTAAACCCGATACACCAGAGGCTCTGCGCAGGTAGAAAAAACATACACTATATCAGTTGTACTGCCTACTCAAAGGAGTCTGTTTCACAGCAGCAGTATGGACACTTCACAATAGGAAGCAGGGAGGATTTGTGGGGTTCTTTCTTGTCCCTAGCCAAACCCCTTGTCAACACTAAGGCCTTGATATTCTGTTGGCAAAATAGAGTGGCGAGGTCCTCTTTCGTGCTTCCCTTGAAATGGATTATCTCATAGTGATATAGTCCTCTGTAACAAATAGTGCCACTAGATAAATTGGTAGGTAACCTAGAATTGAGAGTGACAAGGCATTTTGTTTGTTTTTAATGTGACTGCAATGGAAACTTCCCAAGGGACACTGCTGACACAAAGTAAATATTAACTGCAGAGGAAAGGCTAAAAGGTTGGGAAGAAGAGAAGAAAGAGAGATTGTCCTCTTCTCCAGACTTTTCTCTTCCAATGAGGTTACAAAAAGTCAGTTCCAGATGTCTTGCCAGCCCCCAGCTATAACTTTTGCCTTGTGTTCATGTCCTAAGTGACATATTGCTCTTCATGTGATTGCAGAGCTCTTAGATCAGGCAAGTACTTTATTCACTTCTCTGGGTGATGGTGCTTGCCTGCAGGAGGAAGACAAAAGAGATACTGAATTGTTCTTCAGTAGTTGTATACCATGTACTGCAAACTCTGCAACAGCTGTTACACACCAAAGAGATCTGTAGCTGAGTTTCGTTAACATTATCAACATCTCTCTCATGTCACTGAACATTAAGATGAGAAATCCTGAAGTAAACAAGGTATAAACAAGAGGCCAAAGTGGATGAAGTAAATTATAAAATTGTCCTTGTGTTATCCTCTTAGGAGCTACACATTCTGTCTTGTAAAACATGGGCTAATTAGTTATCAAGAACTTTTTGCACCAAAATACCACATATGTTGCAAAAGTATTGCACTGGTATTTTCACTTGATTTTTAGAAATCAAAAAGCCATACAGCTAGTTCTGCAAACCCAGGTCTTAAGTTGTGGGCTATGACACTTTTCTCTCACAGCTGTATGAGTTTCAATGCCAGAGTACATAAAGACAACAACAGATAGCTAGCAAGTAAGTCCCAAAGCAAGTACAATTATACATGCACAGAACTTGTAATGCACTTTTTATAAAATGCATTTTGTCTTTATAAAAGTTGAATTTTGTTGACAGATGGTTAAAATCTTTTAGACAAATAGTTTATTATAAAGCAATAATAACCTTCTAGATATGTGCATAGACATTTTATACTTAATTATTACTGATAGAAAACAAGAAAGTATTACTTTAGACCAAACAAAAAAGAATCAGAGGAAGAAATCATATAGTATTCATTTTGATTCTGAACAATATTTTCTTCTATGTTTAGAATGAGAAAAAAAAAGCACTGTTTGAAATATGAGATCCACTTTGTTACTTGGGCTTTATCCTGAAGTTGCAGTGGTCACCTGCATTATTTCTTCAACAAAGCTTGAAAGACTGGATCCATTGCCCACAAGACTTTACTGGACCTGCTTTAAAAGCAAGCACTAAAATCTCTATATCAAGGGGGTGATTATGTACTGAATCTAATAAATTATATTTAAAATGTACAACAAAGAAGAATCTAATTCACTTAGAACATTGAGAAGCCTAAATGATTATGGAGAATCACAAAAGTAAAATTCCTACTTTCAGAAAAATGTTCATGCAAATAATAAACCACTATGTTTTCAATGTCCACATTCATCAACCTCTGAAAAAAAAAAAAAAGATATAATTCCTTAACCATATCTTAAGAAAGCTCTCAGAAGTTAAAAGTCCAAACTGTCCTAAAAGAAGAAAGGGTATTTTTTCTTATTACATATCTTCAGGTTGTCTCTAGTTGCTCTGAGCAGCTTTTCAGTTAAACATTTCCTGAAGTGAATTGTTGAGTGCTATTTTTTGATGTGTACCAAAGATGACCAATTTATACTTATTCATACTATAGAATTCATTTTTGTGGTTATGGTCACAGGATTTGTTTGGTGGGGCAGAAGTGAATTCTCTTGTTATACTCGCGTGCAATATTACTCATCTTTAGGATCAAACAGTAACTCTAAATTCTAACTCACACAGAACAAATATTCATCCCACCCCATAGACCTTTATTTGAGAGCTGCCCAATGTGAAAGCATAAGGTCAGATGACTTGTTATTTTTGGCCTCATATTTATACCAATTAAAGTGGTATGAAACAAATTAATTGTGTGGCAGATATGTTATCTGTCTGCTTTGGAAGAGTTTACTATCTATGCCAGGTTCACTTTGCAAAGGGCAGGAGATTTTACAAGCTGTACCATAACCTTCAAGGATCTTCTGAGCACTGTCATGACACATAATTTTCTGTATGAATTACTATACTTACAGTAAATAGATGATCATGTAGACTTTCATAGTATCTGAGCCAAAAAAGTTACTCTGTTTATTTTACAATAAATATAGCATTTTAGACAGACAAGAACTTGGTTTTATTATCATATTTTGTTAAACTTTTCTAGATATTTGATTATTTTTCTTTCATTTTAAAGAGCGTATCATATTTTTTATAAACTCTAATAGCTTTTTGTTCAGGTTCTTGGTGTCTACCTGAACATTACATCTAAATGTGAAGTCAGGTGCATGAGCACAGGATTCAAGGCTCTTTTTTACTCCTACTCCCTCAGTGCAAGAAATAAGAGCAGTGATTCTCTAAGACAAGGAAGTCCCTGCTGGGAGCTAAAAGTATTTTACAATGTGATTCTTATCTGGGACAAAATGTGATTTGCAGGATAGTCATATGTTCTGTATTATACAGTGATGCAATCCTTAACTTTTCAAAGTACCTTTGTCATGATGTTTTTATAATTATAATATCTACTAAAAATAAAAAGTAAGTAGTGGGTTGGTTTGTATTTTTCCTCTGGCAAAGAATGTACAGACAAAACAGATCATCAGATTTCTTCACAGACACACACTGAAAGCTGAAGTTTCATGGGGACTCATAAAACCCCCTTAATATATTGGAAAAGTCATAGCATTGCCATGAAAACTGGAAGACCATAATCAAATTTCAGTATGTGACGAAATTTACTTCCGAAAATATGCATTCAGCAGGTTATTAATTAATGATCTGAAGTGTTTACTCCTAAATCAATTCATTTTCATATGTTTTTATGGTGTATTTACAATACAGTCTAGTTAACATTCAGCCCTGAAAATACTGCATCCTGCTCTACATTCAGGTACTTACCCCTCGTTAATATATTTGCAGCTGGTAAAGCTATACATTCACAAGAGAAATTTATTTGTGATTATATCAGGAAAGGAAATTTCATTTTTACATTTCATTGAAAATACAATATTTTTCAATTTTTGTTCAGCCTGAGTGGATGAACTGGCTCCTGGATCCTTCAGCCAATCAGGAAACAGAAAGAATGCCAGGTGCTGAATATAATTAACCAATAAATACAAAGTTCAAACACTTCCCTTAAAGTGTCTGCATACTATCTGCAAATCGAAAAGGTAGTAATAAAGAATTTTTTTAATTACTTTGAGTACTGAAGGCATTTGAGGGAAATCATGAAGTTCATATAGCCCTTTCTTTTACTCAGTAGTACTAACAAGTAGGCTAGAAATGATCCTATAGTATTCTCTCAGAGAGGATTTCCATTGGTATGACAAAGTTGTGCATTACATTGTACATATCAGTCATGTTGTCAGTATCTTCGTTATGAGATCCAACAAAAGTCTAAAGCAGCAGAATTGACACTTAGCTGTCTGTAGAGCACGTTAATGCAGAACTATGACTCAGCAAATACATTTTTAAGGCACCAAACTTTTGGGCTAGGAAAACTCTGTAAGTCATTTATTTCTTATTTACATTTACTGAGCAATATTTACCTGAAAGATTTGAGAATGTCAGCCTTTAGGGTTTCCTCTATCTCCTACAGATACTGTTTTTGCTAAAACTGTGAGTTATTCCAGTAGTTCAGTGTTGGAAGACAACTTTACCCTATACCATTTCTGTGTGTTGTATAAATTTTCCTTTGGATAAAATGCATAAACAAGTCCCAAATTTAGGCCTGCTTTGTGCTGTCTGCTTGTTTGGATCATTAGATCACTGAGTCAGACTTTTAGCTTTACAGATTGATAAATAAACCATACTCAGACTTGCCGTTCTTTCTTTTAGGAGATGTAATTTCCTATCGATTTTTGAAAGAAAATTCAGTGGTGTTTTACTGATGGGTTGTAGCCTGGATTAGACAAGGATTTAGGTCACTGTTCCATTGTCAACATTTTGTCTTTGGTTTGCTGTAGCTAGCTTTATCCTGAACAAGTTAGTTTCTGATAAGTCTTCATTCAGTGGATTGTTTCTTCTTGGTGTTATTCAAAGCTGCCTAGTTGCCCAAATGTTCTGCATAGCCTATGTGCTTCTCCCAGGGTTTGTGATTGCATGCTGAGGTCTCAGAACCTAACTACTAGAAGGGGTGACAAGTGGACTTACAGAGCCTAGGTATTTTGCTTTACTGTAAAAGAAACTTTAAACGAATTGTTGCCATTGGCTAAGTGTTCACATTATTAGAAAAGCCTACTAGTTTACAGATAAAAAGTAGTTTGGCGTTGTCCAGTATCCTCATTACAGCTATATCCCTGGAAAAACTTCCCTTATCACTTTGTATTTGAAAGGAACAGTGTGGAATACATGGCATGAAAAAACCATGTCAATAGAGACAGGAGCAAGATAGCTTGCAAATATGAATAGCATAAGATCTTTATAATTAAGAAATATTTGTTCATTACAGTGGGGGTATTTCTTTACTGTTTATAAAATACATTTTCCATTTCTTTCAATAACCTTAAAGACTTCAATTTGCCAAGAGGCCTTACTTAAGTTCATTGTCATAATTACTACAGTTACTGCACATGTACTAAAGTGTGTGGCACTATTTCTAAAGTGTATCCCACAAAACAATCTCCACTCCTTTTCAAAAGCAAGACCCGCATTGATACAGGCTTATACTGACTTCACCTGCACCATGCAGACTAAAATGGAGGAAGAAAAGATGCAAATTTATTTTAACACGTTAACTCTTATATAGAGCAGCAGTATCATCTTCTTTTTAATTACCTTATCAGCATTGTTATGATGACCTTAAAGAAGTACAGTTTACTTGTTAGCTTCCATAACCAACATGGAAACAAATCAGACGAATATTAATCTCTGAGAAACCTGCATAAATAGAAGTGGAATTGCACAGCCCTTAAAGAAGATTAAGGGCTGCTTTTCTTTATGTTTTTCTACTTCTGAAATTCCATGATTATGGTGGGAAAACTGATAGCTCTTGGTATCCCCAGAGAATACTTCCACTTTTTTCAATCATGTAAATTTCATTTGCTCAGACATCTATAACGAGACAGAGGTAGCTTACAATAATTTACATTTAAATCTCCCAAATGCATATGAAGTGGAAAACAGTTCTGTGACAATAAAATTTTATTAGCTGAGCTAAGTGTAATTTACAGTTAATATATGAAAAACTTCTCGGTTCACTTCATTCTGTCTGATAAGGCAGAAAGAGCAATATATTAACATAATGGATCTGTGAAGTGGTTAACACTGTTTACTTAACATGTTGTCTATTACATGTGGAATTTTAGTTTGAGACTTTTTCAAGGAAAGTGACATCAACTATTGACAATTATTGATTTGGCAACAAGGTGATTTAACTGGTTTTGCATAAATGAAAATCAAAATCCAATTAAACTTGACTTCCTAGGTGAACTATTTGTCACTGACAGAACACTGGGTGAAGACTACTGATACTTGGGCAGGCCATACTTTAGTGTGGTGAAATCAGATTGCTTAAATACAATACAATCTAAAGATAATATCTTCTATTTTCTCATTGTTGTTTACAGAAAGTAGTGAGTACGTATCCATGCTGAACAAAACCTTTTTTTTCATGTATCCTTCCTGAATAAAAGTATTTAATAACAACAGCATGGCTAAATTCCTACATTTCTTAAGGAAAATAAAGGTGACAAACTAAAAGCTTATCTTCAACTCTCTTGAAAAACAACAGTTCCTCCAAACAAGATTACTTTTATATAATAAAATCACAATAATAACTTAATAATAGCTTAGTAATGAAGTTTTCCTCTAAGTTTAATATTAACTTTACATTATTAAGTTGTAACTGTTCTATAAAAAAAATTATATACTTATGCCATGAATATGGCTCATGAAAATTTCATTTTCTGCGCCAAAGTGCAACTTAGCTCCTTGAATACATTCAGACTTTCTCTGCTTACTACACTGATGTACTGCTGGGGCAAAATCAGTGGAGAAGATGACAGAAGCTAATGCAGAAACAGCCCAAATCATTGCAAAAGCAAGACATCCACCTATATTTTAATGGTTGTGTACAGCATAGGTTTAGACTCCTTGAGGTCAAAATAACTTTTATGGGGAAAATCTTTTTAGTAGGGCCAGCTGTGGGTAATGGTTTTAAACTAAAATAGGCTGAAAAATACATGCCAGAAGTTATTGCAAATATTGCAAACCCATCTCATAGATCTAAAACTGCAGCAGACCATGGAAGCTATAATACATTTAATTAATATTCTTATCATTCTATTCTTCATCTAAATTTGTCTTTCAAAAATTTTTTTTTCTTCCTTTTTTTTCCCCCTGTTTTTTTCAGAACTGCAACTGAAAGAGCATGGTATTTTCCCCTTCACTGTCCAGAAAGATACAGATTTTCTGCACAGTTTGGGATCTGATAGACGTCTGGTAGGTTAAAGAGTTAAAGTTAAAAATGTCTCTGTGCCTCTGGAAATCCACCTCCCATAAAAAGTGCATATATGAGGTGGAGGGAAGATCCTGTAAGACTAAACCAGGATTTCATTTTTTAGAGCCACTGGCCATATAGCTTATTTGTTGCCTGTGGCAACCCTTGGTGGGAGGCAATGAAGGTGGAAGGCAGCAGAAGACACCCTCCTCAGTAGGGTGTCTAGCACCGTCCTGGCTGAGGAGAGCATAGTGCTGCTCCGCAGAGCTCCAGCATGCTGGTGTTGCCTCTCTTTTGCCATCTTTCTCATTAAGACCTCCAGGGCAAAAGACCTTTTCTACTGCCCATGATAAAACTCTGCTCTGCAGTAATACGGCCAATCCCACAACCAAAAAATTACTTATTACCTTTTAAATTCAGATGGCAACTGCAAATAGCTGGTACATAGCCAGGGAGACTAATGTATGGAAACAAATTAAACCTGATAACCCACTGCTGGACCAAGTGATGCCCTTCACTTCATATCAGGAAAAAATACATTGGGAAATGTATGTGAGCATTTGGCAAATCAAAGGATTCTCATTATGATGTATTTTATCAATTTCATTTAGGGTTTTTTTCCCCAACAAAAGTACACCACTAGTGACAAGCTACCTGTTCCAGAAATTATATTTATGTTATCAGTTTTAAAACATCACATCTCATACACACGTGGCCTATCCTGTTCTCAAACTCAGGCAAAAGGAAATGTTTGGATTTGTAGGCACAGTCAGAAAGTACCAGTGCTGACGACTCAGCTTGAGGCAGTCACTGAAAAAATACACAAACAATGCAGGAACTCTCTGGCATTATCAGTGCATTTATACGCTATGACCAGCAATGAGAAAGGACTAATGACTTTATTTGTGTCTGAAAATATCATGTTTGCAAAGTGCTTCACCTGACAGAAGAAATGGTCTGGTTTGTCTATTCCTGGGTCTATTCCTACAAGATAGCTATACATTTGTCTCCAGGTTGACACATCAATCGCAATGCTCTCTCATTTCAGAGTTCTGCCTTCACTACACACTTATGGTAGGGTTTCTTACCTGTTTTTTTTACAAAAACTGTAAGAAATAAGATATTAGACATGTAGACATTACAAAAGATCTCATGAACAGATCAAATAACGTTTTGTTGTTGAGCAACTGCTCTCACAAATCCAGAAGAGAACTATCTTATTTTTTCACCACCTTCTCTTTGATCAAACAACTTTCTTCATTTTCCATTCTGTTCAAAGTAGAAACGGATTTGTAGATCAAGAAGTAAATTGCTGCATGAATGTTCTTATCTTTTGATTAGTTTCCTTATAGAGTTTATATCATGAACTTACAAATTGATGACACTGTCATTACCGAGGTACATTGACAAAATGAATTACACCTTATACACATTAAGGATTGCTTTATTTGCTCCTATATCTCATACTGCCCTTCTACATTTCTCTTGCAGTAGACATTGTTATTGAAATAATAAGGCAACATTTCGCTGTCAGCAAGTAAACAGTGCGCTGAAGGTATAAGTAATACTCACCTTTAAGTTTCTACGCTCAGAGAATAGGAAGATTTCTGAATCCATTAAAACTCACTTTTTTTTTCTTAAAAATAAATCTGGTATTGTTACATACTGTATATATAAAGTGTCCATGGCTTATGCTTGCTTGCTTTCTGCCACAGGATCTATTACTCTCTATTGTCTAGAACCATGGCTTTCAGCTTTCACTACACGTTAATCAAAAGTTTCCACATTCAACTTCACAAACATTTTTTACCTTCTGAGCATTGCTAAAAAGCAATGTGGAAAGAAAAATTTACATTGGTTTAATAGCATTTTTCAAAATATTAATTTACAGGCTGAAGGTTTAAGAGGTGGGAGTTGTAAAGGTATTCTGAGTGTCAATAATTTCTGTTTCTACTCTGTACTACTGAATACCTCTAGCAACAGAACTATTACTTTGCATGACATTACTTCTAAAAGAGACTTCTGAGTAAGGCATAGATATACATAATGATAATAGAACTTAAACACTCTTCCTGATTTAGAGAAAAAAATTACTACCTAGTTATTTCTGTAGAGATCAGCAATTTCAGATTCAAGATAAATATTTATAACATCAGAAAATAACACTGGAGTATTTGCATTTCATCATAGTAAATGTTACTTGCCAAATAATGACTGATGTATAAAATGAGATTTATTCATGTTGTCTGAAGACACTGAAAAATCATATTGTAGAATTTAACATCCAGGCATTACAGCGATTAATTTCTAACTTCTCATGGAACCATGTTGTGTATAATTTATGAGTGTAAAGGAACATGCCTTAAAGAAACTTGTCTTAGAAATCCAACACTTAACATGCAACAAGCTAAAGAAATGGAGCATGACAGTATTGCTGGAGAATGCAAAGCAATCTATACAAGGCTGTTAGGCTAGCAGGACTTGTGAGAGTCTGACAAGATGTTTCAGGGACAGAAAGCTCAAGAGGGGCATACAAAGCAAACAGTTAATAAAGGAGTTCTGGCAGCAGGAGTGAGGAATACACATGTGTGTAAATGCATGAAACAGAGTGGTAATAAACTGGAAAAAGATCACTTGGTGGAAAAGTTCAGCATGAGAAAGAATGAGAAACTGGCAATCAAAGGACTTCTGAAAGTGGGACTCTTGCTGTCCCTTGTAATGGAGCTAAGAGCATCGCAGCAAATAACATTGGAGCTGACCAAGGAAAGGCACAAAGAAATGAGAGTATTAAGATGCCTGAGCTTATTGTTATGGTGGATTTTTCCTGTCCATTCATAAATTCCAATTCATAAATGCTGTCCAATGAGCTGGAGAATATTTATTTTTAAACAGCAAACTTCAGATTTTTTAGAATAATATCTGTAATATCAGAATATGTGAGAAAACAAACAATTTTACTCCTTATTCTCAAATTCTGCAGTGTTCTTATTATTCTAACTGGAAACTCATTTCTGACAACCCAGGAGGTGTTCTTTCCTTACACTTCCAAGCTGTTTGAAGCGAGTATGAGCAGTAATTTGGAACTTTCTGAACAACAGAAGGGTTCCAGCTGGTAGCTGATAGAAATAAATTCTCAGCCAAAACAGGAAGAATAGTAAGAAGCCAAAGTTTGGAGGAATGTATATTAGTACAGCATGTATTACCCATATGTTTCCACATACAAAGATCCATGTACACACATGCACTCAGTCAATATTAACTTAATTTAGGTAAATGAAAACAAGATTTTGTAATAAAAATAGAATGCTATGTGGTACAACAACCGTCATTGAACATACACACCTCACCAGTTAATTTCCATTTAAAAGTATAGATCAGTATACAGAAGACCAGAATGAGTCGGCAATTCAGAACTTGTACTGCACCCTATAACGATAATGTGCTGGAGCAAGAAAAATCCTCAGCAAAACTTTCCTCTGTTGGACAGCTGCATTTTTTGGATTATGTGATCCCTATATAACTGGCAGTGTTTACACATCAATTACAGGTTAATAGATGCTGACTAATTATGCTACAAAGAACACATGACATTTTGTGCTTTCTCTATTTCCTTCAGTATTTGTTACACTTTGTTACAGGATGAAGTTCTTTCTTATTTCTCACATAAATAAACAATGTGCTGTTTGCAACCTAAACAATACCCCATATCAAGCAGTTGTGCTTGCCATAAACTAGAGCTTTCCATCCATGTAAGAGCTGAAACAGAGCAAATGTTTTGAAAGACAGCTGACAATATTTTACAATGGATTCATTCACACAACTTTATATTTTGTTGGAGTATTTTAAACTGGCAGTGACTTTATTGTTAACACACTAGCCCATGATTAACACTCCCTCAAGATTTACATTTTATTGACTAAAAAAAAATAATAATCATGTACAGATATTCCAGAGGGCACTGACTTCCACAATACAAAGATAGGAAAAAGTACTTCAGGAAAAAAAAAAAAAAGTCAAAAACCAAAACACCAACAAAAAAAAACCCCATAAAACCAAACTCTGTGTAGAGGTACAGAGAGTGGAGTCATACAGAATTTACTATCCATATAGAGTTCTCAATTGATTTTTATAAGAGCTTTTTTGTCATTTTGGCTAGTTGCTATGGCAATTGGAATTCTGTTTTTGTTAATACAATAAAAATTCACTTCACCAACATGATAGAAAGTCACTAATACTATACGACTTTTATCACATTAGTACCTTGCTCATGGCATTAGAAACTCAATAGAGGACAGTAAAGTCACTGATCCTATGGCAAAATCCCTAATAGAAAATAGCAGATACTGGTGTGATATGAAATATGCATTATTTCACAGGATTTCAAGCTTTATTTGTTACAATATTTCCTGGTTTTGGAAGACTATTACTGGTCTAACCATAAACACTGATTTTTTGTTGAAGATATTAGGTTTGGGTTTTTTCATTCACTTTTTTTTAAGTTAAAAAGAAAATATACAAAATTCATGCAATTATATTATGTGTTTGGTTTTTTTTATTTTATTTTATGTTTTTATTCTGAAGAGTTACGGCCTGATTTAAAGCCTGTTATAGAAAATTAAATTTTTTGGTCAAGTTTTGTGCATTTAATACTTTCATAAGTAGATACCCAAATGTTTAATAAGTCCTCTGTATAAGAGCCAGAAAGAGAAGTGTTCAAGTGATTTGAACTTCCATATTCACATTCATTTCAAAATAACTTTCAAAAGTAATATGATTTGACATCAGTCATAAAGTGTTTTCAAATTACTTTCCTAATACCCCAATTGAGAATTTGAGGGGGAAAAAAAAAAAAAAAAAGCATTGCATTTAAAAAATTATTTTGCCTATCCTAATACAAGCTGATTACTACCCAACTTAATTTTTATAAAACTTGAACAGAACTTTCCTTTTGATTAATTCTGGATTAACTTCCATCATTCAAAACAATCTATCATGGAAAATATCTAGAGAACTCATTGACATCTTTTCCAGGTTAAATCTTTTTGAAAGATATTAAATCAGTCTTTTATAAAGCATCTTATTTGTGAAGTTATGGGTATGAGTGAAACTGCAGAACTATGATTGTCCTTACTCTAGAACGAGACCTAGGTCATCAATATTCTGAATTACAATACTAAAAATTAAAAATAAACTGGAATTAGGAGACAAAACATTACAAAATATGACCATAAAACCTCCAGGCATAAGGTGTTCTGTAACAAATGGAAATCTTTTCCTATGGTGTTAGTACATTTACAATCACTTACTAATGTTTTTCTCTTGCAGAGTGAATACTCAGCCAATTGCAGAATTATTTAGCCTCTTACAGAAATTACTGACCTTGACAGGCCACTAATGTGATCCAGGATAAATATTCCCCTGCTATTTTCAGGAGAAATGCTGTGCTTCTGGAACAATACTCTCAGACCTCAATGATTTGTTGAGAGCGTACTCTGTCCCAGAACGCACAGTCAACATACAACTTACTCTCTCTCAAGGGAAGAGATAGTTTGAAGTCTTGTAAGTCTCAAGCTTTGCGTTGTATGTTAATTAGTTCATATTTACACAGCAGTGTGAATCAAGCTGACTTCTGGTCACAATTATCAGCTTTTTTATGTTGAAATCACTGGCATGAATCATACTGGAATGTTTCCTGCAAAGTTCTGCAGAAACAATGTTGTCTATCCTCGTCACCAATCATTTAGAAAGACAGCCTTCATTAGTGCTGCAGATGTAGTCTCAACACTAGCTTCAGACTGGGAATGATATGATACTCTGGTATTAACCTTTCAACTGGAATTTCAGTGCAGCAGTTTGTTTAGAGATTAGTAGTATATTACTTTGAGACTGCAAAGCTAACCAAACCTTTCCTTTTGAAACCATTAGGTGGTAAAACTTTTAAGGAATGGGTCATATATTTCAGGCAAGTTACTAATTAATTACTTGTTATTAATAGATTTGATTTGAATTCCATATTTTGCTTATTTAATTTGTCAAGAACATTGCATAAAACTGGAAATGTGTTTCCTTGACAGTGGAGTTCCAGTCCCCAGGAGTCCTACAGTGCATCATGAAATGCAGTCACCATGCAGTGCTCTAACAGTGACTTAGAGATGGCTCTTGGCCTTCCCATTATTCTGGTCTTGCTATAGACACTGAGAGCTTCAGAAAGATCCAAACATGTATTCCTGATCTCTCTTTAATGAGATCTTTAATGAGCTGTTTTTTTCACAGAACATAGGAAGAAGAAAAGATACTGGCTAGAAAGGTGACCAATGCACAATAATATGTATGTAGTCTTCCTAGGGTTTATGGTATTTTGATCACAAACTTGTTTGCAGCTGAAATATTGCAGATTCCAAAAGGAAGTAGCACACTGCTATGTAAACAAAAAAAAACCCAACTGAACAAAGCAAAAAAAGACTGCAATATCAGTCCCATCAGTGCTGTCATCTGTAGAACATCTTTACAGCTTATTTTTTTAAAATTGACTACATCTTGACAGATATCTAAATGTGACCTGGTTTATTAAACTAAGCAAGCATGAGAACAGCACAGAGAAAAATACCAACGTTTTCCAATATAATTACATACATATGTATGTGTGAACATATACATATACTTGAGGCTATATGCGTGAGATAAAAATCTACGGCATAATAGTAAATATACAGTGAAATACATACTCTCCCACTCAAAAATTTCAACCTAGGGAGTGCATAAAACCAGAGGATACCCAAAATACAATTTATAATTACATGTATATTAAAAAAAAATACAATAATGTAAGTTGAATAGAACTAGTTGTAAGTTATCTACTGTACTGTGTACTCTACAAAAATCAATCCCTAATGAGTCTGCTGGTATACTAAAATAGAAACTGGATTTGTGTGCATTTTCTTCCTGTCCCTCTTCCAGACAATTAAGATTTCCCTCTATTTTCACTTCACCCAAATCTTCTCCAGCACACATTACTAGTAGTAGATAATGTTACCTCTCTTCTAATTTGTTAAGCCACAGGTATAAAAAAGATTTTTAGTTTCAACATATCTAATACAAAAATACCAGATTCTTTTAATTTTATTCATGATGTAATGAAAAATGTCCTTTATGGTGGCCAGATCCCTGAGCTAAACCTGAAAATAAATGTTTTTTCTCTCAGAAAGTCAGCAGTTCCTTACATCAACAGTCACTGTCTTCACCATAGATGATCATAGAGATAATAATATTGTTTGGAACCAACGCAGACAAAAATTATAGACCTGCTCCAGTGATAATCAGGCAAACATGATGTCCAGAAACTGCAGGATAGTCTTCAGAAATAAAGGATCAGTGGGGTATAAATTGGCACTATTTGTTATAGAAAAAAGTCACAGGCAAATTCTAAGGCTTTGCATATCCCAAAGATTTGTGCTACCTCTGTACTCCTTTATGCTACTACAGACGTTTGAGGTACCTCCAGCCAATGTATTTGACTTTTAAATATATGTTTGAAAACATGCCTGTATGATTGAAAAGAGATTTCTGTGGCTTAGCTAAAGTATTCTAGAGAAAGGAAATATCTCTCCTAGCAGAGGAACTCCTCTGTGTATTTATCCAATAGGAGATACCACTAATTCTTAGAGTCATGTTTGCTGAAGCATTTTTTAGCAGCTCCATCACCAGGAGAGAGTGAAAAATAGATTGCAAAGTAGAAAACTTTATTGCTAGTACTAGTCCTGATGATATGGATAAAAGATTGCACCAAAATGACAAAAACACACAACCATGCAAATATTTCTCATTTTCATGATGTGGGGTTGAGGTACAAAGGGAAAGAAACCTTGGTGAAAGTTCCTTTTGGTGAAGCATAAGGTACAGTGATAGTATACACATAGAAAGATAAGTCAGTCAGACAGACTGTAAAAAATACTAGTCATACTCAATTCCATATGCAATAAAACAATCAAGATGACTTCAATAACATATTCCAAAAAAGATTGATATATTTCAAATTTTGTTTCAATATCTAAAAGCTCTCTCCTCAGGGAACTGTAAACCCTTCAACCTGGTACTGATCATGTACAAAATAATGGAAAAGTGACTTTATCACTAAAAAATAACAACCCAAAAGTTGTAATAATGACAACAAGCATGGTTTCTGGGAACAAATGTCTTGTCAAACAGATTGGTTGTCTTTCTCTTGACCGTGTTATAAATGATGCAAATATAAGGGATCCTATTATTGGGGATTCTATTATTAGAGTATATCTGCACTTCATGGCAAAAAATAATAAAAGTCAGATGCTAGATTTAGTTGGTAATAATAAGAGGGAAATGAATGCAACAAAGCAAAAACAGTGCATTGTATGAAGTATCCTATGTACTTCACCAATTAATTTCTAGACAAATCTGTAGTCAATTAACATTTTTAAAATGTGGTCATTCACTGCCTTAACTTTAATGTGAGCAGGAAGCAGCAGTTGCAACAGCAAAAGGAACAGCAGAGAGGTTTAACATCTGC
>NW_009258669.1:3194698-3237162 GCF_000687185.1 Egretta garzetta
AATGGTAATGCACATTTATCTTGATGGTTACAATAGAGGAATTCAAATTGGAGGAAGCAAATGCTGTAATGTCAGGTATGCTGTTGATTTTGTCCTTATCACTGAGTCTGAGAAATCACTTTGCAAGCCAGTAATGAGAATGGCTGTGGCTGGGTTGGGCTGAGACTACCTGGGAATGTAAAAAAGACAGAGGAGCAACATAGAGGACTGGAAAGCAAAATATTACAAAAATAACACAAAAAGAAAAACAAGAAGTCAAACAAGTAGAGAGTCTTCACAATGGTTTTATTGTAGGAATATGAGTGAACTATGCCTAGAAGACTTTAAAATTAACTATGAAATAAATAAACAAATTTGGACTGAGACTACCTGGGAATGTAAAAAAGACAGAGGAGCAACATAGAGGACTGGAAAGCAAAATATTACAAAAATAACACAAAAAGAAAAACAAGAAGTCAAACAAGTAGAGAGTCTTCACAATGGTTTTATTGTAGGAATATGAGTGAACTATGCCTAGAAGACTTTAAAATTAACTATGAAATAAATAAACAAAGTAATTCTAGGAAGAAAATTGAACCATTTTTTATTCGTGATGATGTGTCTAATCTGACAGTAAGCAGTAAGTCATGGTTATACACTTCATTTTCACATTTATTTTACTCTCCTGATTTATGTTTTTACAAAATGTGAACAACCTTCTATTTTTTAAGCAACTTGCTTGTTTGTTTGAATGAATTTTATGAAGAAAGTATATGTGTGGAAGTATTGTATCTTTCCAAAATTTTAATGAAAACCCAACTGATATTTCAAGCCCATAGCAAACATTTTTGTACACTTTACAACAATTATTTTATCTTTAGATGGAAAGCAAGCAGACATTTTGCTAGCTGGTGAACTGAAAACATAACCAACTACTAACAACTAATAAACACAGCTGGAGAATTTGCATTCAGCCAAACTCCACTTACGGAATACAGCACTTACTACCACGAAGCTGGATAACAAAACATCTATATTAAAGAGACAATAATTTATAGTCTGGTTTTCTAACTGTTTGAAATAAATTGAAAAGATAGGGAGCAAAAATGTTCTGGATAAAAAGTAAGAGAATGAAAAGAAATAAAGATAAAGGTGCAGGCTAAAAGAAAGTAAATTAGGAAAGTGTTTGTCACCAGCAGGTAAAGCGGAGTCAGTAATCCTCAGCTGATATAAATTAATGATATTCTGACTTCTTTAGTATCACAACATCTTACCTAGAGATTTATGTCAATGGGGAGAAAAAGAAGACACTCCTAGTTATTCTTTAGACTAAATAACTAGTAAAAATAATTATTTTGGAAAGCTACTTACATATTTTTACAGCAGAAGACTTTTGTGAAAATGTCATACTTAGAACAAAACTGTAATGAAAACTAATGAAGACTGGAACTTTCTTTTCCCCACATTTTCCCCAGTTCTTTCTGAAGTGGAATGCCTGTAAGTGGTGGATATATATACTGTGAAAATCTCATGAAAAGCAGATATTTAAAATTGATAGTTGTACAAGCCATAAATTCTTGTCTGATAAAATTGAAGTAGTTGACTTTAATAAAAACAAGGTTTTACAGGAACTGTTCTTTCATTAAGTCAAAAGTATTATATTTTTAAGACATAGGTTTTATATGCTACTAGTTTATAACTTGCACTGATTGTAAACTGAATAGAAAAACAAAAAGACCAGTGAATCAAACTCTAAAAGTCTTATTCTACAAATATTCAATACGTTACTCATTCCACAGTATTATTCAACATCATTTATGTTTGACACAATGGCAATTAAATACATCATGCAATGTACTAAGTGCCAGTAATAATATTCGATTGTAATTTAAAGGTAATTGGAACAAATAGCATAACTACATGATGCAGCATAATTACAAAATAGGAGAACGAGATAATGTAAAATAAGAACTGACAGACAACTTCACTTTCCCATGAGTTAGCTCTTTCATAAGTTCGGTTTTCAATTCCTTTATATTTAAATCCTTATTTGTACACCTGCTTCAAATAGGGCCTGGAGGCTGTAGCAAAAACAGTGAAATCAGCAAAAATATTGGCATTGATTGTAAAGTATTTTCTCTCCAGCTCCATTTCAGATGATACACAAATGTTCTCTTAAATGTGCCATGAATTTTGATCGTATGTATGAACACAATCATGTATTGCCATGTAAAGCAGAAGAAATACGTACAACTATAGTTCTGCATAGAACTTTAGAAGTTCATTGTAGCCCTTGATCTTACAAAAACTGTTATCCTTTTGTGTTCCCTTGTATTTATTTATATATTCGTATTAATCATTTAAGAGAAGAGTAACTTTCATTCATGTACATACAAGGTAATTGGATTAATGCATCAGTATACAGTAAGCTTTCATCTTTCTCATCATGTTTGCAAGTATGTATATATATATATGTTTTGTGCATGTATAGTTTGTGCTACCAAATATAGATGTGTGTAAATAAATATACATATTTAAGTTGATATATAGATAGACTCTAATAAACAAAATATCTGGCCATGCAAGCAATGGTGTTGAAACAAAGACATCCCAAGTCAGAAAGCTCACTAATGAGTCAACAATCATCTCTATTTCTGATCAGGCTGTATTCTAGGTTTTTCTTTCATGCAAGATTATGTGAGCTAGAATAAATTGATCTACAAGAATTTCCATCACTGTGAACTTTCTGTTTCACACAAATTGCAGGTCATTAATATCAGTAGGACAAGTCCTGAAGCTGTTGGATTACCTCCGAGATACCCCATTCACTTTGACGAGACAGGCTCAAGATTGCATTTGGGTTATGGGCTGTTTGTTGTCCCATGTGCTTTGGGATTAAATATATGCAATTTATAACATAGCTGAGGATCAGCTGTGGATGCTAAATTTGACTAGTCCCCACACAGAGCTTAAAATAAGCAGACAGCTTATACTTCTGTGTGAGTGATAATATATTTCATTACTCAACATCCCATTTGATAAGGCTGGGCAAACCCAGACAAAACCATTTTGTCACTAATAGTGAAGACATGGAAATATCTAGTTATGTTTCATTTTTTCCTTTCTGCAGTGTTGAAATTTCCTGTTTTCCTCCCTTAGCTAAATTTGAAAGGATTGTGTTGAAACTGTCTCCAAAGAAACAAGCATTTTTTAATATAAAATTTCCTCCTTAAGGAATATGCTCTAATTTTTCATTTTTCTGAGGATAAAAATATTATTCTCTTAACGCGAAAGTTCTATCTCTTCTATTGCTGAGGGAAAAAAAAAAAGAACTTTAATATAGCCCAATTCATCAAACTGACTCTTTCTTGCTCTAGGTTATTTCTCATTGATATTCCCTTTGGTTGCTATGAGTTTTTAAATTAGTGTTTCATACATCTATGTAGCACAAATTATTTAGCTAACTATTACCTTTGATTTGTATTCATTATGTGTTTGTATGACTTTATCATTGCTCAGCATTATTACACCCATAAGGGAATGACTTATATTGCCATAGCTACAGAAACAGAAGTATTTCATTTTGAAATCAGTGTCTTTTCTGTTTATAATCAGGTGAAGAACCAAAGCATCAGTATAAATAAGTTGTTCTTATTTATCTAGGCATCTTTTCTCTAGAACACTCTTATTCCTTCACAGCTTTGCCTTTTCTGTTAACTAACATAGGTAATTTCTATCCTGTCCTAAAGGCATCCAATACTAATGCTGGAACAAGGGAAATTATAAACTGTATGTTAACAAGCACAGGAGCTTTTTGTCTTGTTTAAACTACAGGGGCCTCTGAACTCCAAACACTAATAAACACAGTTTTCTTTCAGCCTGTATATTCCTCTTCTTTCTTACTTTTTAGAAGTAATGAAAAGCTGTTCTGCAGCTCACTCTGTAGAAAGAATAAGACTCCTACTAATGGAAAGCACAAGTCTACCATTATATTATCATCTGTTCAGCAGATGTCAGTGAAATGTTTGGTTTAGGAGTTCTTATCATGAAAACATTTTGGTTTATGAATATTGTTATTTCTCTCTTTGTTCCAGTACCAAGTGTAAGACAGTATAACCCTTTCTTATGAGCTTTATACTAAGCAGTTTTAAGTATATAAACTAGTATCCTAATAATCTAACTTTCTAAAAATTAATGTGACTGAAATTCTGCATGTACAAGCTCCACATTTTCTCATTAAAAATCTAGTTGCTAGTAAGGTCTTGCAAATACTCTCATAAGTTTGAGCACATGCTTTATTCTGCATGTCCCCTGAAAACTTCAGAAGAGTCCAAACCCCTCAATGAACATTTAAGGTGGGGTGTAGGGTGTATTTGGGGCATTAGCATGGTCTATTAAATTGGTAGGAGAAGAGGTACTAATGCTGCACTTTTTAGTTTTGGTAGGTGACGAGACTTGCTGATGCAGGTTTTGTAGCTTATTGAGTAGCTGTAATGTGGGTGGCTTGTACTTGGCTGTTAAAAGAAACAGTGAATAATGCTTAACCTGTCTGTCTCATAAAATTTTATTTTCCAGACCACGATAGTCCTCTTTAGTTCAACTATTTTTCAGAGACTATATGTAAAATACTTTGGATATGATGACAACTCCATGTTTCTAACTGTTTTACACTACTGCTGTGTGACTCATTACTTTGTTCCTGAAACATTTTGAATATAAAGGTTTCATTAAAAACAGTAGTCTACTTGATTGAACTTAAGTTTATGCACAGTATATTTACACCAATGTATTAGAATGTACAGTTTTTCTGTGTCTGAAAATATGTGTATAAAGTGGCTTTTTACATGAAGAGGTACAAAATACTTGGTCTTTAGTGTGCAGCACATTATCTTTTAAAGCAGTAAAAAAAATGAAGCATGGAAATTCAAATCCTATCCAGTAACAAATAAATGTCTTTATTCCAAACCATCTTTGTATTTTAAGCTAACATCACAGGAGTAAAAAGCTTGAAACAGGGTAAGCAGAAAAATTAAAAAACATTGTTTCTTTTCAGCTGTATTCTTTGGAATTTTAGCATAACAATAAACGGAGAAATCTTTGAATAAGATCAAATTACTTGGCTTTCTTCTCATTATATAGCTTTCACTCAAATAGAGGAAATCAAGATTTTCCTTGCCAAAGAGGTAGTAAAGGGTTAGCAAAATGCAAAGTCTTTTTTTTTTTTCTTCTTTCTGAATTATTCATATGGTTGCTGTTGAGAAAAATAATGATTACTGAGCAGGAAGTCCCAGTAATTTTCTTTAAAATGCATCATCATTACAAAAAATAAAAGATTTTTTCCTTGCATAATGCCGCAGTGTGAGAGTAATTTAAGAGTATATATGCATAATATTTAATGAGAAAATTCTTTCCTCAGAAAAGAATAACAGAAAACAAGATGTCCAACATTAGTGGAGCACATATTTCAAATATTTGTCCCTACTACTCAAAATATGTATTCTTCTTGCAAATCCTGGAGGTGGTGAAGGGCCAGATGGCTGTTGGGACTGCTCCAAGATGTACGATGGTTAAGAGTAATGTTTTCAGTCAAACCAGATCAGGTCTGCTCTGGCACCTGTTCAGACCAACAGAAATCAGAGCTGATTCCTGAACTAGCAATTTAAACCTGTGTTGTCAAACTGCCTCTCTTACTCCTTTTGTCTTTAGGAGCCCCATTTTTCCATTCCTGCCAAGGCTCGGAACAGAAAGTCCTCTATTTTACTGCCCAGCCAATTTACTGACCCAAACGCATCTGGTACTCGTTCAATAAGACATCATTGAAGCAACTGGTGATCAGAGAAAACTAAGCTGGATGAGATTTCCCTATGCTTTCCTAGACGCTCTTTATCTTTTGCACGTGAGAGAGAAGGCTCACTTCTCCCCTCAAAAATTTTTTGGGATTAGTCATCATGTCACTCTGGTGACACCTTTCAACACTAGGATAACGCCATTAGCTAACTGTCCTCTCCACCAAGAAGAAGGGAACCTTCAAAAAATGGGTTCATTTCAGTCTTGTAACTGTTTCACAACCAGCTACCACTCACTTTTTTTTGATCTGCTAGACTTTCTGGGCACTAGAACAGGTATGTGAGGATGACAGATCTTTAAAACTGGGACATATTTTTCACCTCTGATAGGAGAGCTGTAAGTACAAACTTTGTGAAACTGACACGAAGACTGTGTTTAATACCTATTGGAAATATATTTCTGAGAAAAAAAAAATGGTGTAACTAATAGGATTTGCACGGATGTCCTTAAGGCATATATTCATACAAAAGGCATCCTTTTGTAGAAAAGTCATGCCTTATGGACAGAGCAGTTTCTTTAATGATCAAAACAGTTCTCTTCTGCAACATTCATGAATAATTTGTAGCATTGTTAGGTCTTTCTTATTGTTACTCTTTTCTGTATTTATTGTTTATTTTGTTTTCTTTTAGGGCTGTTCCTTCTTTATTTCTGTTGTTTCAGTTTGGTCATCTCTCTAAATCTACTTTTGACTCTTGTATCTGATAACAAATTAAAAGAAAGTTTTTGTTTGATTGATTGTGTTCTTCCCTCCCCCCCCAGCTTTGAAAAAGACTGATGAGGGTTATTTTTCTCTGTGATCTTAGAATAGGAAAATAACTATACAGGTGTAACTTCTGTTTTCTAATCATGAACAAAGGTATCTTAATTATGATGCAAGCCTATTGTTTTAAGTGTTGAAACTTTCCCCCAATGCACCTCTCTTTTTTCTAGCTAGTTTTCTAGGATGCTGAGTAGGGCCTTCTTTCTAAGTATAAATTTGTAAAAATATCACCAGTACACCCTTTCTCCATTTCCCCATTTTCTTTTCCCATTGTTGTTTATTAATTGCATATTAAAATGGTAATTTAAAATATTGCTTTATGACAACTCTGATATTTTTAACAAAACAAACATTTGAATACTTATGTAAAAAATTTACATTTTTTTGAGCCTGTCTAGTGTCAGTTAGTATCAGTTAGATACTAAAGGTAGTTCTAAAGGCAAAAGGGAGTTCTAAACCACCCAGTATAAATCTTCCCGTTTTTTCAAAGACCTTTTATCGTTCATCAATTTATACTGTGGCAGCATCCAAGCGGTCCACTGAGAATATATGCTTTAGTGTGCTACATACTGCACAAACTTAGGAAAATATTGTTCCTGTCTTAAAGAAGATACACCTAGTCCTGCATGGACAAGCTGAACACAGTTAAATCAGATGTTCACATGCTTACAGTCTTCATGATCAGGAGCTAAGCTGAAACAAAAGAACAGAAAGTACAGTGCTTTTAGCAAAGAGTATGGAATAAAAAAATAGGATAACAAGACCACAAGGTTAAATTCACAGCTTCACTGTAAGGCCACAAAGGAGTGCTACGGTCAATTAATCTGGATTTCACTCTACTTCAAATGACAAGGCTCTCCACAAAATATTTTGAAATAATGTTCATATTATAAAACACATGGCAACTTTCCCAGGATGGAGAATCCACTATTTTTGCTCCAGTGGTTAACTACACTTGTTATTAGATAATTCCACCTTATTTTAGCCTGAATGTTTAATGTAGAAATGGAGAAATTTAGGTAGGCTTTCATGCATTCTTTATATCAAAATATGTGAGTTCAAAAACTGTGTCATAATTAATTTGAATTTGTCTGCTTCCATTCTTGCTGGTTGCTAAACTGGAGTCCATTTCATAAAGTAGTTTTTCTCATGACTACCTCTTCAGGAACTGTGGTCAAGTTACTCTTTAATGTCCTCCTTGCTAAACTAAGTAAATGCACCTACTGGAGTCTTCCGTTATAAGATATGTGTTCCAATACCTTAATCATGCGCACATCTCTATTCTGAACCCCCTCAGCATCCTTTCTGATAGCTCCACCACACTTTAAAGCATTTGCATGTAAATCAATCAGCTATAATAATCACTTAGCTATCATTGATTCTTTATAGGAAGTTTATAAATTTTGGCTATTGACCCACCATTCACTTTTGAAGCACAGAATCTTTTTACTGGTATTTCTAACTAGTGGGAAGGGGTAAAGGGAAAAAAAAAAAAAAAAAAAAAAAAAAAAAAAGCCCTCCCTGCCAGTCAGAGAGCATTTTCTTTTAACATTCAGCTTGCAAGCCAGTACCACTGCCATAGGAGAGTAGCAGGGAATTGTATTACCTGAAAAGGCAGTTGCTTTGAAATTGTAATACAGAATTAAAATCCATGTTGTTGCTTGAAGCACGTTAATGTTGATTTACTACCCAATATAAACAACAAGCTTCCACTGAGGCTTACAGGCCAATGGAGAGAGACAACACAAAGATACTTATGTGATTAGTTGTTTGCCTAATTGCAAGCTGTGGCTGATTAGAGATTTTAAGTGCAACTTTCATGCAGTGGTTTCATTCCCTGTATCTAAACCTCAGAGCCCAAAAAGCTGTATCTAGGCTGCCTGCAGGATTCCACCAGAATTCAAAATATTTTAGCAAAGTCATCATAGACAGTTCTTTACTACCCCAAATTACTACGTCATGGCAGTTTTGGAAATCACCTCTGATTAAAAATTCTGTTGCTGCAAAAATATTGATTTAATGGCTGGCAATATGCTGTCATACAGGTAAAACACTGCCTTACATGACAGGTGCACCTACTATGGGATATTGCATTAAGCTAATACTTCCCACATGCTTTGGCTGTGGCTGCCTTGTATCATCCACACAAACAGTACAGCACAGAGAAAGAGCAGTGCTAGTATCTTCTGCTTTCCTCACATATCCAGATTATAGAGATTTCTGCAGCACATGTTCTGAGAGATAATTGAAACAGAAAAGCTAGTTTTATTTGGATCTTGACCAAAATAGGATAGCACATGCTTTCTAAGGAAAAAGCTGGATCCATCTAAGGTTGGATTAGGCTAACTGTTTCTGATGCCACTTAGAGGAAGAGCCCTTATTTTGTGATTCATGACTTGTCTTTACATGGATGAGGAATTCATTTAGAAGAGGAATTGAAAAAACAAAGATAATGAGATTAAAGAGAGCAGCAAGGAGGAAGGGACCCTTCCTCCCTCTACTTGTAAGTATAAGTATCCTTTCTTCATTCCATCTTTCTCCCCTTCTTTCTTGAGCTCTTTCTTTTTGTCATTGCCTTTCCTTTTCCTGACCTTTCCTTTACCACTCTTTCTCCTCTTCTTCCTTTCTTCCCGTCTTCCCCTGCCTTTCCTCCCTTCCCTTCTGCCTTTTTTACTTGGTTTCTATTTCTTTTTTTCCTCTGTCTCTTTCTCCTCTGCTGTAGACCTGCAGTCAGCCTAAGCAACACAGTTGTCTTTTGCCCAAAATGCAGCTGGGAGCCATATCAGCTACTGCTATTACAGCTGTTAATAACAGCAGAATGACTTAGGCTTTACCTACCTGAGAGACTGCCTCTCTCACTTCCCGGGTCAGGCAGCTGTTTAAGCTGCTGTTAGAACTGCAGCTGTTAGGAGCACTTTAATCAGATAGCCAAGGGACAGACAGAGAAAAAAAAAATAATTGCTGTAACCTGACAAACCTGAAACACTGACTCCCATTGCAATGAGAGACAAACGTTGAGTGCTGGTGAGAGGAAGTGAAGATTTTCAGGGCTGAGTGGACCAGGTCTCCTCTCCTTACCCAGCTCAGTTCAAAGCAGGGCAAAAGCATTTTCGAGCCTTCTTTGCAGAAATATATGGTGATATCCACAGTCTATCCACAATAATTATGCTTGAAATATTTCAGTTTATAAATAAAATTGTTGCTGACGATTTAGTCTTACTTTTGGTTCTGGACAATTCTGCCTTATCTGTGTGTCTGTTGTTAGAGCCCCAGGTCCAGGAGAGCGCATTGGTTCTGCAACTTACTTGCCTTCTTTCAAAATCCTTCAAACTGAATAATTTTAAAAGGCTTCTGTAATCTTAAACTTTCATCCTTTTATAATCTTCCCAATATTCAGAAAATTATAGAGAAATTAGGAAGATTTCCCTCCCCCCCACCCAGAAACATTGCTAATCCACTAAGCTTGCTGGCAAGATCCATTATCAACAGTTGTCCTATTTGAAACTAGATAGATTAATCAACCAGGTGTAAAGCTCCCTCTGCTCTATAAGGTATGCTCCTTCAAAGAAGAAAATCTTAGTCTGGTGAATACTCTGTGTATGTGTGAAAAGTGTTGAGGGGAATACAATGATAAACTTCTACTCAGAGAAATATTAGTCCTGCAAAGAACATTGCATTACATTGTTGTTGTGCCACTACTTACACTGTCAACCTTCACTCTGTATATTTTCCTAATATTAATCCAAATAATTCCATTATTTCTGCTTATTAATATGTTTTCCAAACCACAAATGAGTTCTATCTATAATAATTAATTTTCATTCATTATCGTACAAAACTTTTTTTACTTCCATCTGATCAAGTGTAAGAGCCAAAACTGAACTAAGAGATTGAAGAATGAATACACATATAAGTTATTAATAGCATAATTTTAGCTGTAATTAGAATGTTTTTCTGGACAGTTTTTTTTCTTTTTCCACAGAGTTATTTATATGGACAACTGGTGGCTTAATCAAATCGGTAGCTCAATTGCATTGTCCAACCCCAAGGATGCAGAGAACATGGCCACAGTTCTGGCACAGATGTTGTGCTTGACCCTGAAAGCATGTTGCTAGGCTGGACTTACTGTGCATCTGCAGGTCAGTCAGCCCAATGCTGCCAATCCAAAATCACAGTGATAGGAGAAATCTGCCAATTGCTTGACAGTGTTACTGACTTTAATCGAACTTGAATTTCAGCCACCTCATTTAGACATTAAAAATGAGAAAAGGTAGAATACTGAGTAAAGTTTATAGCTTACTTGTGCTAGTGGTAGTCCTAGGGACAGCAACCAATAAGCCAAATCATGTTTATTGACCTCTGGAACCCACACTTTATTCCTCTTGTAGTCTGAGAGAGACAACTAAGATAGGCAAATTTATATATAATGTAAGGTAATATACATGTATGAAGTTTTTAGGGGGTTCTGCAATACAATGCGAAGTGCCTTAGGAGTCCAGAAATCAAAATAGTAGGAAGGTACGGATGCGGATATACCCTCTACATAGTATCATCATCTGTTAATTCTGTCACAATAACCCATCTTCTCTGAATCCCTTAGTCAGTATAACATAAATAAACTATAACCATCATAATGTGTATACAAAGCCATTCAATCTACTTTTTTTAGATAATAATCATGATCATTTAGTTAAGTAAGAAAAAATGTACCTTGTAGAGAAACTTCCTTTTTTTTTTTTTTTATATTCTTGGAACATCTTTCTGTTCTTTTTTGCATTTTACACACACATACCACCACATACCAAAATATTTTTCTCCCAGGCTGAGACCTCTTCTACTAGTTTAGCCTAGAGCAAATGCCTATTGCTGAATTATGAAGCACTGGAAATAGGCATTCATAATGAAAATGTCAGTGACACTATAATAACTTCCAAATCATGTTCCTACAAAACATGCTGTAGTTCTTTTTGCACTTAGAGCAATTCACTTTGTTTCCTTTGCTCCTTAGGTTCATAGCTTGTCTGTTCTTTCAGGCTGACAAAATCTGCTAAAGTGCCCTAAATCTTTATGTCTTCCTGTTCCCACCCAGGTCATAATCAGTGTTCTATGGTAATATGATATATAAAAAGTAAAACATATTTTTCTTCTTTCTTATTTCTAGAAGAAATGTAAAGAAACATGTTCTAGAGAAATTACTGTATTTTCTTTGTGTATTAGTCATTGCACTTCTATTAGCTCCTAAATTAAAATAAAATTACTCCTTTCTGTTTATTAACAGATTTATTTTTTCTCAATTCCAGTAATCCCACCTATGAAAGCACCTATATGAACGCTCAAAAATTCTGCAGAGCAGAGAGGTTTTTTTTTTATTTTGCCTGATTCAGAGAGCTATGTCTCTGATGTTTTCCCTTTGAGCTTGCTGTTGCTAGGTCCCTTCTCCTGGTTCTTCTGAGTTCATCATAAATGTTAATAGCAACAGAACTTGGTGTTACACCCTGCTGCTCAGCCAGTTTGAATGTTGCTAGGTATCATGCTGCTCTCTTTCAACCCCTTAGGGAATTTTACAGCTAGTTAGTCCTGCAAACATTATTCCATTCCCTGGGAAGGAAATTATCTTCCAATCGTTTTTTATTTTTATTTTTTTTTATTTTTTTATTACAGTTTGCTTATTACCTCTGATATGGTGTCAGTGCTAAGTTTACAATGACTGGCTTTAAATCCCCAGGATGTTTCCTCAAGGTTGTAAGGTCTTATGTTGGCTTTTCTGAGGGGCTGGTTGTATTCTAAGACTGAGAAATCATTTTCATTAGTTGGAGATTGAGGTAGGCAATTGCCCCTCATGATTTATAAGGGGTAAAACCATTCAAATCTTGATGATGGAGGTGCATTGATACAGTAACTTTTCATAAGTTTGGGGGTTTTTGTTATGCTATGGTCAAATGAAAATTATTGTGTCAGACCTGAACAAGAGCAAAGTGAATCAGGCTTGGTCGTGGTACACAAAAGGGTTTTTAGAAGATTAAACAAGAAAACAGAATAGAATAATAAAAGTTAAGTAGGAATCTGACTGCAGATGCATGGATGCACAGGATAAGTTTATGAGGAGACCCCAGGCAATAGACTTGGCTGTTCTGATCAGCTAAGACAGCACTACATTGGCTGCTGATGTGCTATGAAATATCATGGGGATCATATCAGTTAATTGGTATTATTAATACAGTTTATTAATTGCTTAGTAAAACTGTAGATCAGATCTTAACAGGTGGTGTGGCAGACTAAGAAAAGGAAAGTGTGTTATTCCACTAGAAGTAGCATGTCTTGAGCTCTTTGACCTAATTGTAAAGCATGCAAAGGTGACTCCACTGTAAAGTTACTAGAGTCTCACAATGAGTATTGAGATTTCCCCTAAGTCAGAATCAGTGTCAAATAAATGGCCAGATACTTAGGGCTTCTTTCTGAACATAAGTTTCCCCCACCTGCTCTAACTTGCAGTGTTGTGCAGTAGAAAAAGCAGAGCTAGTTTTCCAATATATTGTCTCTATTTTGCCAATATATAGATATAAGAGATCATGGATAATCAAACTAACAGACAAGGCATTTTCCTAGAATACCAAGACAGAAGGTAGTAATACTACTAATAAAATTCATGTCATAAATTCTTTTCTTCTTATCAAATAGACTTATTTTCTGCAAACAGACTTAAAGAGGAAAAATAAAAGGAGTAATTTTTCAGACAATTAATTCCAATCTTAAACATAAAGTAACATCTTCACAAGTATATAAATGAGTTACTCTCATACTCTGCTAACCATGATTAGTTTTCAGCCTTCAAACATAAACTTGTTTTTAAGGTCTTTCTTCTTTGAAATGTACATTCCATATAATTTTTGTACTTATTAGTAGTTTTTACAACTTGTTTTTTGTCTGAAATGCCGGTAAATCAGTGCAGTTTACTTTCTATGAAACAAACCCATTTTTCCAACTATGTTAAGGGGCCAGTAAACTTAGAAAGATGCTAATGATGTCAAAAAAAAACCCACATAAAAACCTCCGAAGATAAAGAAAAGCTGTGCTGTAGACATTTATTCTTCAATACTGAATTCTAAATGAGAGTATGCATGGTTATTTAGTAACTGATCAATAACTGCAAGCAATATATGTACCCTGATATGAAAATATTCATTATATTACTCCCACTAGCAATACTGACAATTCCATTGGGAAGGTAAAGATGGAATTGCCCATTGCTGTTATTAAGCTCAGCAAATATATTCAAAGAATAGGATTTCCTTCCTAATATTTCAACATTTGTTTTCAACCCAAATAGTATTAAGATGTATGATACTAAAAATGTTCATGAAACAAAGAAGTTAAGAAAAAAAGAATTGTAAACTGTCAGGATAAGTTGCTTTGACATTTTCAACTGATATGAAAAGTTTTCCTTTGAAAAGTTAGAACATTTTACATTACAGATTAATATGAAGATAAACTTGGTGTACTACTGAGATATGAGAACATCTATGGATCCACTCAACACACATTATGTTTGTGATGCTGTCTGTATATTGTAAACCATGTCTCAACTTCTTTATATTCTTAGGGAGAAGAAAGAAAGCAAAAAAAAAAAAATCTGTGTGTACCACTATATTCCTCTTGGGAAAAAAAAAAAAACCAACACCACACCAAAGACTTTTCTTTTTATTAGTATTTTACATTTATTCAGTAAAAATTTTCCACTAGTGTCAAGGAAGGGATAAACAGTATCTTATGATTACTGTACTTGATTACCTCTCCTTTTTTCCTTCCCGCTTCCCTTCCCTTCCCTTCTTCCCTTTTTTTCATGTCATGATCTCTCCCACAGAAGTGTATAAGATTCTACCAAAAAAACTGCTTGAAGTTTTCTGGATACTTAAAAACCTACTCCAGTTCATACAGAATATAAAGTAAGTATAAAAGCTGTTGGCATTTCTATATTTTATTCAGCAAATAGGAAAGCATAAGAGTCCTAACCTGGGAGGTCAAAACAAGTTGGTTTGATTCACTTGACACCTTTTATTTTGAAATATTGATGGAGCCACACCTAGCAGAGTCATTGTAATCAGATGAGGCTATCCCATGCTATTATTCTGTGTGGCTGGTTAGAGGTAACAAGTATTATGAAACTGAGTACTTTAGAGATGAAGACTTGGTGATTCGACCACTTAACTTGAAGAGTACTGCTCCATTCTAGACAATAATAATTATATCTCTTCTGCTGAACTCAGCAAGATTGGAATTGTAAAGCTCAGTCTGTTCCTATCAGCTAGATAACATGTATTGTGTTTTGCAATTTAAGAGAGAGGGGCTTGGCAACTACATCGGCCAATTCCCTCAGGACTCTGGGATGCATCTCATCAGGTCCCATGGACTTATATGCGTTCAGGTTCCTCAGGTGGTCATGAACCTGATCTTCTCCTACAGCAGGAGGGGTTTTACCCTCGTGGTCCCCCTCATGCCATCCATCAGCTCGGGAGGGGTGAGGAGAAAGGTTGCCAGTGAAGACTGAGGCAAAAAAGTTGTTGAGTACCTCAAGCCTGTGAGCGCGAAGCCTCCCGGAGTTGGAGGAAGAACGCCTCGTCGGTTGGCTCCTCCTGATCTGGCAGCCTGTAGTAGAGACCAACCACCAAGCTCCCTTTGTTGCCTCTCTCTCTGATTCTTACCCATAAGCTTTTGACCTGCTCGTGGCTATTCTTCAGGGACAGCTCTTCACACAGTAATGATTTCTTGATGTGAAGGGCAATGCCTCCACCCCTTCTTCCTTGCCTGTCCCTTCTGAACAGCCTGTAGCCATCAATAGCTACATTCCAGTCGTGGGATTCATCCCACCAAGTTTCCATAATGGCAATCAGGTCGTAGCTTTCTAGCAGCACGATAGCTTCCAACTCCTCTTGTTTGTTTCCCATGCTGCATGCGTTGGTATAGAGGCATTTCATCTGAACTGTCAGCCTCATCACCTTCATAGCAGAAATACCCCTCATTTCCTTTGAGGTGTTTTATGGGCTTTTCTTTGTTGGCTCCTACTACCTCAGGAGCCTCTGGCTCACCTCCACCAGACTTCAACTTCACTGCAGTGCCCCTGGCACATTGCTGGACAACAGGTTGAGGGCTCATACTAGCCCCCCCGTCCCTCTAACCCTTGCGTATCTTCCCCTAGCCTGTCACTGGCAAGCCCGATAGGTTCCCCTTCCCCCTTCACATCTAGTTTAAAGTCCTGTCATTGAGCCCCGCAAGCTCCTGGGCAAAGACCCTCTTCCCCCTTTGAGAAAGCTGGCTCCCATTTGACACCAGCAAGCCCAGTGCTGTGTAGACCATCCCATGGTCAAAGAATCCAAAGTTGTGGTGGCGACACCAGTCGCGGAGCCACGTGTTAATAGATTGAGTCCGTCTGTATTGCCCAGTGTCTCTGCCCACCCCTGGAAGGAGCAAGGAAAAAATAACCTGTACTCCAGATTCCTCTATTAAGCGCCCCAAGGCTTTGAATTTTTTTTTTAATCACCCTCAGGCTACTTACTGCAACTTCATCAGCGCCCATGTGGAAGAGCAGTAAAGGATAGTAGTCCGAGGGTCGGACCAGGCTAGGAAGTTTCCTAGTGACGTCTCTAACCCAGGCACCTGGGAGGCAGCAGGCCTCCCTAAGAGCAGGGTCTTCCCAGCATATCGGTCCCTCTGTTCCCTTCAGATGGGAATCTCCCACAACTATTACCTGTCTCTTCCTCCTCATGGATGTAGTAGTAATACGAGAAGGAGGTCTTTCTGATCTTTGTGCCTCCTCTGATGTGGATAGGTCTACCGCCTTGTCTTCCACCTCTAGAGCCTCATACCTATTATGCAGAGGCACCTGGGGAGAAGCGGTGGGCAAGGAAAGGGTTCTCCTCCTGCCCTGACTGTGGATCAGTTTCCACTCACTGCTTTCCATTGAGGCCCCCTTCCTTCATCCTGTTGAGGGGGGGATACTAATTCCCTTTGATCCCAGGTCTTTTTTGGTGGCTGTTCCTGCATAGATATCTGGGAGGATATCTGCGGCTCCACCAATCTATTTCCCACTCCGCTTCCCTGATGCTCCGTAGCCTGTCTACCTCTTCTCTTAGCTCTGCCACCAGGCAGAGCAGTTAGTCCACTTGGTCACATCTTATGCAGGTGTTGCCTTTGCTGATGTCTGTTTCCAGCGCCAGCTGGTGGCACTCCCTGCAGCCAGAGACCTGGACAGCTGCATGATTTCCAAGGACCTCAGTCTGCGTTGAGGCGATCCTCCGCTCCGGAGCCCTTCGCCTAGGTGTCTTCGCTGAAATGGCGGGTACACAGGGCTCACGGGGTTTTGGGCTGGGTGCCCTCTCCCTCCCTGCGCTTTTGACTTCGCGGTAGGACCCTTTTAGGAAAGGGTCCCCCGGTGCGATTCTCCGCTCCAGAGCCCTTCACCTCAGTGTCTTCACTGAAATGGCTGGCGTGCAAGTTCAGTAAGTTTTTACTTTTGAAAAGTCATTTTTCCTAATAAACTTTTTTGTACTAGTGCTATGTCCCATATGGTTTCAAACAGACCAATAGTAAGCTGTGATTAATAGCAATAAGTCTAGTGGACTATTCATCTAGATGACATCATCACACTAAACCTTCAGCTTCTTGCATGGATTTAGGAAGTGAAGTCTGGTTCACAGCAGATAGAAGAAACATATGGTGAATTTTATTAGTCTTCTGAGTCAAACTGAAAATCCCAGGGCCTTCTGTGATTGCTTTTTTCCCTATTATATCCACAACATTATAGAAACCATACCTAGTATAGTAGAGTGATGAGGAAGATACAGATTATCCTTACATGCAGAAGGTATATTATGCAGTTAGACCTTGGTGCCACTCTGAGAGGAAAACTCAGACAATAAATGCCAGAAAGCATGCAAGCAGCAGGGAGGCAGGAGTACAGTCCTGGTAAAGTGCTCCAAAATGAAAATCAAAGTAAGCAGATAAAAGCAGACATTGGTCTGGGCTTTTTAATCAGGCGCCTGGAGCAAAGCTGAGGCAGGAATGATAAATCTGTGGCTATGTTATGGCACAGAGGGAGCACTGCAGTCGATCAGGTCAATGTTTATGTTAACTGTGGTGGAAATCATTGAACATTCACCTTTCACCTTTGCAAATGAATCAGCAGGTTAGAAACTGTTGTTAATTTATGAAATAGCATGCGATCTCACTAACTATGTAGCTGGAAACTGAAAGGTAGGCAATTTGAAACAATCCTCGGTTTAGATGGGGAGTTGATATAGTGAAATGCATAATGGCAATGTGAGTTGGCATTTTGAAACATCCATTTGCAACAAAGTAACAGGCAATTAGGAGGGAAATGCAGAAATTTGGGCTGATGCTAGATAGCTTTACTGATACTTAAAGCACTTAGATAAACGGCTGCATTTTGAGGAGCTGATCTCCTGGTTCTGGCCATTGAACTAAAGATAGTCAAGCCTGTAGTTTCTGGTCTCTAAATAAGTTTTCATGAGGAAATAAAGCAAACAGAAAACATACTTTTTTTTTTTTTTTTCACATTTTCTTCAATGCACCAGGGCAATTGTTTTCCTGAATCACACCAAGTGCTCAGGGAGTGATCTAAAAAAGATAGAGGTATACAAATGACTGCCAGAACAGGCATTTTCAAAAGTCTCCTCCCTGCGAGCTCAGACCTTCCTCAGCTTCCCACACGTGCAGATCATGCACTGGCAGAGGCTAACTACAGAAGCTGCTGTTCACCCCAGTGATGAATTGTAAAGAGCATTAAGAGAGTGACCTGCAGGATCCCCATTAGCCACACTCACTAGTACTCTGGGAGCGCTCTCTGCTGGGTCCTTCCAGAAGACCCTTGGGGGCATAACTCCAATCAGTCACTACGCTACTTCAAGGACTTTCTCATTGCCACAAGACAAACAAACTTCCCCAAGGACACAAACAAGCAGTTTCAAATTATGTCAGCCCTCTTTGGAAATAACTTGCTTCCCTGCAGAGCTGGGGATGAGCACACTTTTTGCAGCGCTCTGTCCCTAAGGTAAGAAACATCACCTTCAGACACAGGGAAACCTAATTATTCTGCTAACATTTGTGGGTGGTATTGCAGTAATATTTTGAGCTGTTTTGCTGGCTTTCCTCAGATTTTGTCCAATTCCTACATCTAAAGCCAGTCGGCTCCTGACAGTTCCCGAATTGGAAACATTGTTTTTCACAACGGCTGCATTGGTTGCCCTCAACTGTGAAGATCTCCAGATTACCTCAGAAATAGCACTTAAATTCCCTGCTGCATGCCTTTTTAAAGGCCACCTATGCACAGTGTTTAGATGATAGTCACTACTTACGATGATCTAGTACCATTCCTGTGACTAACATAAATGGCATTGATGCCAGGCAGGAGGCAAAGAATAGAGGTGGATTTATGTTTATGCTGAGGAAATATTCTAAACTGGAAAGGAAGTTCTACAAAATTTCTTCATGCATTATCTTTCCTGCATCATTCTCCCCTCAATGTTACAAACATAGCATTAATATACAAAATAAAAAGACCAACATAATTAATACCAACAGAAGCAGCTGAGTATGTTTGAAGCTGATACACAGATCACTTTGACTCATTTTTTTTTTTTTAATCTCCTACTTGAATTAAGGTTACACTCATTAATCATAATCCAATTATATTGGAAAACATAGAAATGGAGGGAGGGAAGAATAATTTAACTACAACCACTGTGGCTACATAAAGAAAGCTGATACAAAGTTCGATAGGGAGATATACACTTTGTAAAAAGTATTTTGCTAAACTTAGGTTTTCAGTAAAAAAAAAAAAAATCAGACACTAAACACCTCCTTTGTCTTCAGGGATAGATACAATGATACATAGAACAAAGAACTGAAACTATTTTGGGAAAAAAAAAAGTGTTGAGTACATAAAAATAAGTTTTAACTCAGCAAAGAGGTCATTGTGTAAATTATAAATAGGGTGATCTTGCTAGATGCAACATAATGATGCACAAGTTATTAAAGACAAGAAGTGTCATGACCTCATCTTACAGAAACAGTTGACATGCTGCAATGGTTTATACACCTTAAGGCCAAGAGTATGATAGCTGCAGCAACCTCCATACAAGTTTCCATCAGTGTGAGTGGATAAACATTGTCACATATTACAGAATTCACCCTTCTAAGTCCTACACTTACAAAGGGGCTAAATGGAACATTTATCAGAAAGAAGACTTGGAGGGCAGAATGGCCTCAGATAAGAAAATACAGTCTGATTACAATCCTCAGTTTTTACATGGGTTCTTTTTCATAATCATGTGATGATTTTTGGAGAAAGGATACAGCACTGGATGGAGTAGAGGCTTAATTTATTATGATTTCTGTAAGAAAAGCAAACCAAACCAAGCCAAAGTAAACCACCCACACCAAACCAAACCAAACCAAACCAAACCAAACCAAACCAAACCAAACCAAACCAAACCACTCCAAACCAAACCACTTCTCCCTCTCCTCCCCCACACTGATTTTCTATCATTTTCATTCTGAAGTATGATTGCAGACTTTACATTTACCTCTCTTTTATGTTCTTTGGAATGATTAGGAGGCCCACAAAGCAGCTGGTAAATGAAGAAGCCCTTTATGCTTCAGCCAGTGCCAACAATGGGCAGACAGTGACGGTTAAAAGAACCAGCTCCTGATGCACTCCAAGGACACCTTGTCAGATCCTAGCCACTGACAATCACATGACATAGTTACGTATTTTATGTTAGCAATATTACAATAGAAATTCCTTGCCATGTCAATTGCAGGAAGAATTGTAGGATTACAAACACAGAATTCACCATTTGCATGTTGAAGAGATAAAGGACAGAGAAGAAGATGCCTAGCTCACGTAGGCTGATAATGGCATCTGCATAGTTGTTGCCATCTCAGGGAGCTTTATTTACTCATGGTTTTGAAAAGAAGTATGTATCTAACTGCTTTTTATTTTCCTGATTTTAAGAATTGTCTTCTTTCCCATGTCCATTTTATTTTTCTTAGAAATTTCATTAAAATAAATGCCTAGTATTAAGTCAGGGATGGTTATGAATTTAAAATATTCAGCAGTCAGGAAATTAAAATGTTAATATTTCCATGAAAAGACTTATTCTGATGCAACACATGTACTGTACAATCTGCATGAAAGTATTTCGCAGTATGGCCAATAATCCAAAATACCACAAACCATAAGTGTAGTGTGATCATGTTAATGTTGTCATGGGAATTTTAACACTGTAATTTCTTGACCCATATGCATTTTATTTCTCAGACAAAAATCACAGTAGATGGGATTCTTAACTGCTATAAAATGATATAGTTGGACTGAAATGATTGGACCTATTTTGACCTACATGAACTGAAGCTGTACTTTAATGTAGTGGGTAACTGCTCTGCCCTTCCTTATGCACCGAAGCACCTCTGGACAATGGGTACTCCTCTTGCATTGTTGAAGCATACACATACTATTTCATTAATAAGTGAAAAAGCTACTAAACTATGGCCCAAGTTAGGACAATCTTAATAGTGTTCATGGCATTTAGTTTCACTCCATGAATTGAATTATAAAATATGGATTCTGAGCCCAAAAAAGTGTGGAAGACCTAATATCTGTCTTTGCAATTAAGCAGATAAAAATGGTGACTCTCAAAAAAGTTTTTAAAATGTCACCATTCAGTATTTGTATTGCAGGGAAAAGAAAAACCTCTGCAGGATATGAGTAGTGAAAACAAGATTCCTGTGGTGAACCAATCTCAGGATAATGCAAAGACTGGCTGGATCTGGAGATCTGAGGTAATCCACATTGAATAAGGAGTTTAACCTCCAGTTCTGGATATTCAAATTTTCCAGCTGAGGTAGCTTGAACTTTGATGCTGGGCAACCACAGCATTTACTCCATGAAGATTTTTAGATTAAAAAATAATTCATACTATATAACAAAGAAATTGGAAAGAGGTCTTTGTGGAGAAATAAATATTCTATGGCACATCAGTCCATCTTTATTAACTTTTCTCATTAGGTATAGATGAGTGAATTCTGTTCAGAAGAAACAGTTTATAAAGCTCAGAACAGTGCCATACTTCAGTCATCCAGAAGGCAAGTGTGGTACAGACCATGAACTTTTCAGTATCTTCTTCCACTAACAGGGCCAGGCCTTACTCTTTCTCCTGCTTCTCATATTGTGATGGAATAAATTGCTATGAAGTGTTATTTTTTGCCCCCAAGTGGTACTATACTTTTGTGAACTGGATACTACTTGAGTGGTGATCAGCTGGTCCATTCATTAATTTGATACACGGTCAGCTAAGAAAAAATTAAACTGTTATGGTGTTTTAGCACAAAATCCCTTAAATCCTTTAAGAAGGACATCACACTATTAAAGTGTGTCCAGAAGAGGGTAACCAAGGTAACCAAGCATCTGAGGTCATTTGGTTTGTTCACCTTGAAGGAGGCTGAGGAGTGATCTCATCACAGTCTGCAACTTCCTCAAGAGGGGCAGCAGAAGGGGAGGTGCTGATCTCCTCTCTCTGGTGACCAGGACACTAGGAAATGGAACAAAGCTGAGTCAGGGGAAGTTCAAATTGGATATTAGGAAAAGGTTATTCACTGAGAGGGTGGTTGGTCACTGGAACAGGCTTCCCAAGGAAGTGGTCACCAAGCCTGTCAGATTTCAGAGCGTCTGGACAGTTCTTTTAGTCATATCGTTTAGTTTTAGGTAGTCCTGTGAGGACCAGGGAGTTGGACTCGATGATCTTTATGGGTCCCTTCCAACTTGAGATATTCTGTGATTCTGTGAAATACTGTAACCAAAATAAAGCTGACTCAAGACCTTCTTAACTACTATGAGCAAGTTGTAAGGACAATAACCAAAACTGCCTGCCTAAAAAAAAAAAAAAGGAAAGTGAATTTTAAATCTGCATTCTAAAACCTTTAAAGACACCACTCAGGCATCATAAGTATAAAAATGATAAGGCCTGAAGGGCCTATTTAGAACTTACTCAGACAACCTGAATAGTTTTCATTCCTTGTCAGGGATTTAGTCTTTTGCTCAAAAAAAAAAAAAAAAAAAAAAAAAAAGACCACTTAACAGCTCAGGTCTTCTAAAGATACTTATTCATAATCAAGCAATAGCCACAGGGAAGAAACAGTACCCTCCCTTGCTTGGGGGAAATGTTGAGTTAAATGAATTAATGGAATCCAGACTGAAAATGAAATGGAACATCTAAACACTAACTCTGACCTGAATTATTTGGTATTTATTAGCAGACATACTGCTAGCTACATAATGACTTCTCATAATTATTAATGGAAGCAAAGCTGAGGAAGCTTTCTCTTTGGAAAATATTTGTGCAAATTTGCACTCACGTAGCCACAGATCATATCATAAATTTAATCTGTTCTTTCCTTTCTTGGCAGCCAAGATTGGTATGAAAGCATCTTGCCTGCATGTGCTAGAGAAGCATTTATTCTATCTATTAAACTTTGGATTTATTCGTCTGTGGCTAAATATACTCACTACATATTTTTAAAACATAGAGACTTTTTTGTTTGTTTGTTTGAGTGAAGAACGGGCAAATTGGAAGAATTTTCAGTCATTATCTAGAAGAACTAATTATTTATTACTAAGTTTAGTTTACATTTATTTTAGGGGAGATTTAGCTCTTAATATTAAAATAATATTAAATTAAAATTAGATTAAAACAATGCATTATTCCTTTAAAATACTCAGCAGAAACTAGTTTCAATGACTCATGAAATGTAACAATTTAAAGAATTCAGAAGTATTTAAGGGAAAATATTCATTTTAATTACCTATTATGAGGGCTGCAATTTTATCTTTTCAAAAATAATGCCAAATTTAACAACTGTTTGTAAAAAGTTAAATAATTTTATTCATAAGTAGGGGTGGAAATAATACTATCTGACACACACACACAAACACACACAGACGCACACCCCTTCTGTATTAGAAGATTCCATGTCCCCTTTGTTTCACTGAGTGTTTACAGCTTCTCTCACCAGGAGAGGATTTCTTTCTAACAATCTGAGCATTCAAAGATAAACTTCAATTAAATCAGAAGTAACAGGGGTTGTTTTTTTCGATTTTGTTTTTTGTTTTTTATTATTTCCTGCAGGAAAGTGTTGTTCGATCACTGACCCCAGCATTTCAGTATGTATTGTGATATATGTTTCAGGCATTATATGGTTTTTCCTCTTCCATGTATTTTAAGGTCAGAAAGAACCACTACAGTTAGCTGGTTTTGTCCCCAGTGTATTTCCATCTCATCCAGCAAGACCTCTGTAAGACCCAGCCTGAGCTATATCACTAGTCTTGATTTAAGACTACACATAATGTTTCTGTAAGAGCTCTAGCAGTTAATAGCCATGGCTGTTTATAATCTCCATTTTATTTCTTCTCTGTATTTGCCTCAGTGCTTTGTGCTAATATTTCTGCTGGATGTAATGTGGTTACTTGCAAGAATACAGTATAAACTCATAAAGTGAGTTTTCATCAATAAGCTAAATGTTCCCAAAATATGGAGGATCTGACCACAAACTTATAATAAGAATGAGTTTTGTTTCATCCTTTGTGATTCAATACTTTGTGACTTATAAATAGCATGATTTACTCCTGAGATACATACTGTGGATTTTTCTTTGCATACAGGGTGAATTATCTAAGATTTTACTAATAAATGTACTAGTTTCTGGATCTTTAGGAAAAAAAAAGACTTTCTCGTCTTCTTTCTGGATGTTCCAAGCAAAGAAATAATGCAAGCAACATAACATGAATAATCTTAAAATTAATTGAAATTAAGAAATCAGTTTGTAGCAAGGTAATGATTATGTTTGTTTACTTTTACTGTTGAATTTCCTTGACTTAAATTATTATGATTATGAAAGTTCAATAACCTGGTACTGTGTTGGCACTGAGAAAAGACCACATACTCCCCTGCGAAACATATAGATGCTGAGATTCAGCAACAGAACTCCCACCTCTTGTGACAATTTATCATCAGAAGAATTAGTAACTCAAAACAATATATTCAAAGAAAGTTGCAAATTCAGAGTATGTTTAGCAACAGACTGAAAACACTTCAGATATTTTAGTTATGCCAAAGAAAGCTTTAATGTTAATGAGTAATATTTAAGATATCTTTTACTCCCATCCCCAACTCAAGCAAAAATATGGTAACATCCAGAGAACCTTCTGTAAGATAGTGATAACCTGTTTTTAACAAAAGGATAGAAGTGAAAAAACCACGAATATTACTTTCTGAAGCTGTTTTAATCTCCTCTGAAATTGTAAACAGTAAAAAACATGACTGCACGTGTATTGCAAAGCATCGCCACGGGTCTGTATCATAGTTGTCTGTAAGTCCTAAATCTGTAAGCTCTTCTATGAGATGTCTATATTTGTAAAAATGTTATAAACTTTTCTTTGATAAATTTAATATTAATAATAAGTTTAATATTATTATTACTTATATTTCTGATATACATGCTACCTTTTAATTCAAGTCTAGTGTATTTCCTGCTAGGAAATTCTACATCTACAATTACAATTATTTAGGGTATGACAAATGACTCATGTCATGCAATTTATATGCCACAAACATCAGTGTGTTCTATTCTAGTTGTACCAGTAAGCAGCAGCTAAGTGTATACTGAGGCATTTTGTTCTACAGGCTGGATACCCTCCTGGTCAGTGTGCCGGTTCCAGAGATAGCCTTGTTATGCATCCCCAGCCACAATTTGAGTTAAAATTCAAGGTCCTTAGTTTCTAGGCTGCCAGAGGCTGAACTCTTTGGTGAGATAAATTATTCCACACCTCAGGGACAGAAACAAGCCACCTGTCACTTGTCAAAGAACCAGCTCTAGTGCAATGGCACCTAATGTTCCACCATCCCACCTGCAGGCAAAGTGGCTGCTATGAAAGTGTAGCCATGGATAAATGTGACGGAAAATAGGTGAGGATGAGAAAGATTTAGATAAATGAGATCAGGTACAATTAGTAGTAAATTGTGCTGGCAATGGCTTTTTTAAGAAGATTTTAAAGCAACGGTGACCTTCATTTTTCCTTACTGTCTTACAAAGTGAGGCAATCAGAGAGACTTTTGTGTTTCATATTAGAGATATGGATTAGAAATCCATAGAGTACTTTTTGCAAGTCAACCCTCTTGTTTGTTTTAAGGCTGATACTGATTTAGTTTGTGTTTTTCTGAGGTTTAGGAAATGTGTTTTCAGTCAACAGCAAGCAATGAATCAAGGCCACACTACCCTGAAAGTAGACAATTTTTATCAGTTTTTAAAATTAATCAGATCCAGAAGATTAGCAGCCACAGGAGTTACAACAATTGCACTATGCTCTATTGGCATTATGAGAAGAGAGTTTTCAACGAGTGCCTCTTCAAATTCAGCTCCATTTGTGCTCCACATTAATAATGTCTTCAATTGACTGAAACCAGCAAAAAAATACCCAATTAAGTGTCATTACATGACTTCAGTTAAATGCCCGCTTTGAAAAGTCTCTCAGAAGATATTAAGTTTCAGTGAGTTTACTGCCACATGCTGTGACTGAATGTTTAATTCTTAAAGATGCACTGTCATTTTAAAGAAGTAGCCTGTGCAGTTACAGATTAATTATTAGATTTTAGATTCTGTACTTTCTGTTTCCCTGAAAGTTAAGAAACCTAGTGAAACCAAAATTGCTAAAGCACAAAAGAAAAAAAATCTTGAAAAGAAATTAATTACAGTGCAGTCTGTCTGTATCACAGCTTCAGGAAGAGGATATGTGAAACAAAGCATAAGCTGTATTTTTTAACTTAGACATAAGTCATACATCTCATGCCTTCACAGTGTATAAACACAAGCTCACAGTGTAATACAAGATGAGATAGCACATCACAACATAACATATTTTTGTCTGAACAATAGTTAAATATTGCTTGATTCTATATTCTAACACAGAAAAATGCAAATTTGATTCTCTGAAGGTGATAATGGCTCTAAAACAGTGAATGTCAGGACATTAAAAACAAAACAAAGAAGGGAAAATAACAATATACAATAAAGTTGGAAGGTGATGTGTCTAAACAAAATTGAAAAGCAATTACATTATAAAGGAAATCAAAGGTGAGTGTCTTCTAATTAAAGAAAAGTACAGTTAAACAGGGAGAATTTTTTAAACCTCTTAGACATGTTAATAAATTATCAAAATTAATAGGTTCAATATGTCTGATTATAGAAAAAGGGAATGAACATGAACATGCACATAAACAGCCTAGGAACTGCGGAAAAAAGAAACAAAGACAACTCCATGATGTTACTGATATCATTAAATGTTAGAACTCTGTCTGTATCATTTTTCTTTTTCTCTTGTACAACTGTCCTCATCTACTCCTCAACCCATCCTTTGAATTGATACTGTACCTTTTCAGGTACAGTTGTCAAATTGGAGCTTAGTCTTTGCAATAGAGTTTGATGGAAAACAATGAAAACACCTTATTCTTTTTGGGAAAAATAAATAAAATTAAAAAAAAATATTTCATGAGAAGCTGATAGCCAATGAGGAACTAAATATCAAACAAAAGGGAAGGGTCAATTTTGAAAGACCTTTAAGGAGAAGGCCAAATGTGTTTCACATTTTGTTCAGTTCCTGCCAAAGCACAATGAAGCATAGAGTTTTCCCTTAAAAATGAAATGTGGTGTATCATAATTTGCTAAAATACGCAATTAAACTTAGTGTGTTTAGAGGAGCAGATGGCTGTGCCTCCAAGTGTTCTCCCTTTGGGTTTCCAAATAGCAGAGGAAGCAGGAGGGAGAAATACAAAGAACTTTATCAGTGTGTATTCATACAGCTTAAATTATAAGCTACACAATCAAGAATATTTTGTACTGAGTAGAAAATTTCTCAATTTCTTGTATTTGTAAACAATTCTTTAGAATTATTTCAATCAGTTGCTTAATATTTAAAAGGTGTCACACATGCTGGATTGCCAACCATTTTCCTCTTTATTTTGGATTTCTTGATCATTGCCTGTATATTTGAGGAAGAGTTACAGATTTTCCATGGACCTACATTGGTGAAAAAACATGGCTGAGTGCTTACTTTGAAGTGGTTTTTGTAAGGAGATATGACATCAGTCCTTCATGGCTGTCCTGGCTTCCAACTGATTTCTTACTGATATTAAAAATGACCTTTAAAAGGTCAAATGGCTTGGTTCCTTGTTTCCCTAGAAAATGCCACTTTCCCAGCATGATACGTCAGAAGTTGCAATCACATTAGTCACTCAGCTTTCTGTTCTGTTTCACAGAAAGACAGACTCCTTAATTCCAGAACTCAAACAGTTTTGTCTAGAAGACAGCTTTGCAGACCACCTGGGCTGCTCTTCCTGAAGTGAATGTAGGCATGGTGAGTGAGTAAGTACAGTTTGGACTGTCAGCCGTTGAACAGGCAGCAGAAAGGATTAATTCATTGACAATTAGGCTATTTTCTTTGTGCTGTCAGACATTTCCTCAGCAGCATATCACCCCAATTCCAAAGGTACTTTCCAACTCATATTCTATGATGTTACTTTCACTGAGAATTCCAGATGGGTGCCATTTTACAGGAGAATTAACACACAGATTGTCTACATTTTGGTTTTCTAGGTTTTGGAAAGCGTGAAATGCCATACTTTCATCAGTCCAGGAAAGGAGTGCTCTTAGTTTGTGGTATTCTGTCTTTGCAGTTACATGTAACTGCATGATAAATTCCAGAGCAATGATCCTGAACGGTGGCTACGTGCCTCTCACTGGGTGCCTGGTCACTCTCATCTTCACTGCATTATGTCTCTGGAAGTGATCTCGGGATTTGTAAAAGGAAGAAATGTCTACAAAGGGAAATAGCAAGGTTATCAGTTTGTGGAAAGTTCGCCAGCTGTGCGTGTCAGTTGAGCTTGGTTTCTTACCTCCTACAGATATAAACCCAGATTTGCATGGGCAGATACATCTCCAACAGAGGCTTTTACTTATTGCAGTCTGGGTGGATCGTCTAAAAACAAAATGAAAATGGAATTTGGGAATATTAGCCCATCTGTACAGGCAGAAGTAAAAGGGTTTGTAGGGCTGTGCTCAGCCTGGCCATTAAACTTCATATGGAAGTTAGGTCTTATTTTCTTCAGTTTCATTCCCTGTGAGTTCATATGTCCTGAAATTCACTGTGAGTGCCTGGTCCTTGCTTCAAACACATTTACTGCAAAAGACATAAAAGTCTTCCAGAACAGCATGGCCTACGTCAGCAATTCAGCAATTCATCGCAATTCAGCAAAAGCTTTAACAATAGAATCCCCCCTATAAACCCTCTAACAAAGCCAAAAGAAAGAATGTGTCACTGCCATCCCAGACAGTGTCCTGCTTACACTGTCCCATGCATTAAGTCTTTGGCCACTCAGGCTTGAACACTTTGGAGATAATGATGGTTTGTCTCTGCCTTCACTTGACACTTCCTTGACCAGCAGCTAAACATAGGCTCCCAATCCTGCTTGTTTAAAGAGTGCCTTACACTGACAAAGTATGGTGCAAACGACTAGGATCAACTAGGCACACTGCAATTTATTTTAGAAGGATGCATGAGTGGTTCAAGATGCTACAGAAATCTATCAGTGTGAAATCAGATCTGAGGAAGTGGAGCAGAAAAGATGTGTCTCTTGGAATAATTTCAGCTAGAATAATCAATCCCAAGGTTTACAGGATTTAATAAGGATTTAATAGAACTTCTCTACTGCTGCACCTCTGAAAGGTTAGCAAACCATTTAAAGAAGTTAAGCTGGACAAATCTCTCAAAGCTCCGAGTTTGTAATGCATTAACCCTGGCATATTCCACCTGCTTTCAGTATGTATTATACCATCTTTGTACAATTCATGGTACCTCTGACTAATAAGCACAATTCTGAAAGCTATATGAACATACCGCGTAACAGTTTGCCTTAACTCAATATATATCTAGATGATATTATATGAAATATTAAAAAACAGTTGAAAAATAACATTGAAAAAAATATGACCAAATCTTCCTGGAACAGAACCAAGTTAGCGCATGCTTACTTCCTCTCCATACTGGAAGACATTTAGCCTCACTGATTGGCTCAGAGACAATCATAATAGTCTTCTTAACAAAGAAAAAAAAAAGAAACAAACCCCAAAAAAACAGCATTGTAAGATAAGGACTGCCTTGTTCTTCCTATAGCTTTGAGTAAGGAAAGTGTCCTTATTCTGTAAAATACTGAATCACATTAAGTGTCTGTAGATTCAAGTCTGTGTGCTGCAGCTTCACTTCCTCTGTGCCCAGTATGAAAAGCACTTTGGACAATAAAACAGAAATTTCAGGAATGGATTGTTTTGGGCATTTTTTCCCCCATCAGTAATTACCTTTTAATTCAGAAAAACATTAGTATTTTTATTTTCCCTTTTGTAATTAAGAAAAGCTGTAGAATTCTGAGTGTTGTGTTTTCTGTAATGATCAGTTGCTTTCTCTCAGAGAGGTGATTGCCTGTATGTTTTCTTCTGTTCTTTTTTTGCTGAACTGACTTTTCTGCAGAAAAGATTTACCTTAGAAAAGGTTATAATTATAAGACATCACATTTGGTATTTTTTCCCCCTGCAGTCATTAATACAAAGTTTAACTGGTCTTCCAGGTCTGTCAAACACCGTCTCCCCTGCTAAAACACCACCAAAAAAACAAACAAAAAGTGTGTGTAGTTTTGAAAATTCAAAAGGTCAACTTGGTCACTGCAAGCTTGTCTTATTGCATAATCCCCCTGAAGAATAAAGCAAAAGTAATCTAAAAGGACATTTTATGCTCTGCACCAATGAAACAAAGTAGACAGGTGTAGTTAATGTGAGACTGGGATAGCAATATTTGAAGAGAGGAATAAGAAGTATGATCTCACATTCTAAATAGAATTGTTTGTGTAAGAATTTTTAATTTTTATTTATTTTAAAGAAAACACTTTGGTCTGCAATGATGATACCAAACTGATGAATTAGGGGGATGTTGATAACATCAACATGGAATAAAAAAGTTCCGTTCACCAAAAGAAGTAGTTGAACAAATTAGCTAGATACTGTGTATGTATGAATTTACTAATGAAAATAACATTTTCAAAGACATAGAAAATGTTGCATCTTTTTAACTTGTCTCATTTATGGTCACGAAGAATGAATAAGAAATACAATAATGCTAATCTGGTAAAGCAAATATACAGAGACAAAATTTGGTCTAAAAGATTTCACTGATTTAAGATGATTTCTTAAGTTCTTGAGTGTTTTCTATATGTGCTCCTAATTCAACTCTTCTTGATATGACAGTGAACACATTCATACCCAATTTAAGAGAAAATGAGCTTTGAAAAGTTTGCCCTTAAGTGAACCTGAACTAGAAACAGATTTGTATTTTACAGAAAATGTGTTGGAATATCAAGTCCTTGCAGGAAAATCCTTGCTTTTCATTAAGACATTCTCAAAGGATAAGATGAAATATATTTCCTTAGGCCTCTGACCTACATCCAGCCCAGCTGGATAATCAAGAGAAAGTTCTGCATACACTGAACTCAACAGTATGTCTGCCTACCTTTATGCAAGTAACTCGGTCATAGCAAATCATTGTTTCATTACAGTTGAGCAAAACAGAACTTTTATGTCAGACATCAAATTTAGTTTCTAGTTGTGTGTGTTAAAAAAGCTTTTGGTAAAAGGAAAAAAGAGAAAGAACATGGGTTGTAAAGGTGACCATAAAATGTAGAATCAGAATCTAGACTCAAACTTTCAAAGACTTATGAGTGTACACAAAAGAGAGATGAAAATCTAGCCAGTACTTTTCATAACAAAACAATTCCCTGAATGAATTATATGTTATATAAATGGCCAAAGTATAGAATATATTTCCTATGAAACATAGACTGCTCTATGATTTATTAGATCTTTTTCCTGCAATGTAATACTTCTCTATTATATCTGAATGGTGCAGAAATCCAAGGAAGGATAAAGTCAACTGTGGGAAAAGAAGGGAAAAAACTTTCTTTCTTCACTTTAAAAGACACAGTATATCTATTTTGCAAAGCAAAATATCCCAAAAGCAGCATATGTAATTAATATTTTGTGTCCCTATGGGTAACAGCTACAACCCTGTGCAGCAAAAAATAACAAGGCAGTTATACACCTTTTTTTTTTCAGCAATTCAGTAAAATGTTCAAGCTCTTTCCAGGAGATCCCCAATGTCTTATGTTTCATATGCCAGTTCTAGGACCACAGATAATCTTTTTACACAGTCATATTCTCACACCTGCATGGAAAAACCTTTTGAAAATTTTAATAGGGTTTCGAGGGGAAAGTATACATTATATCAAATTGACATCTTTCCTCCAGGTGTTTTTTTAATTTCTTGTTTCAAGAGCATTTTTTTTTAGTTCTACTTAGAGGAGATCTCTTTTCAGCAATGAGGCACATACAAGAAAGTTTTAGATTCAAAAGCCCTTCTTTTTCAGCCAGGTAACTGTTTTCAACCTGGTGACTTTCATCGTTAATGAGCAAAGACAGATAATGTGAGTTGTTACCTTTATTTTGTAGTTAAACACACATGGACTGACCAGTGGGTCAATACAGACACCACATCCAGAAACAGTAACCCCAGCCACCTACATTGAAGTTTTAATTCCGATAGATTCAAGTGAGACCAAGACTTCCCTGCATACTTAAAGAAAGAAAAAAAAAAAAAAATGTGTTCCCAAAAGTTGTAATGGAGAGGCCAGAAAATGTAGGCTGTACAGAACATGTTTTTCATTATTTCTGAAGTCCTCCCTGTTGATTATGAAAAATTTGCTTATCTCATTAAATATAAACATTTTTTAGTCTATTGATGTTCTCTCCTACAAACAAAAAATGCCGTGCACATTATCCTTGTATGTTAGACATGAGTTTGTAAAGTCCACCTTACTGTACTGCACAGGTACCCACAGACAAATACTGCATCAAGTTGTGCAGAGTTTTTGTGACCATCCTACTGTCATTACATTTAGAGATGATCTGAACAACCCAGCCTGTGTGAACTGTGATTTCTTATGTAATTTAAATCACTCCTATTCATCCATAAGCACACCTAACTCATCTTTGAAAATCCATGTAGTTGAGCTACCTTTTCACATCCAGTCTTTGAAAAGAAGTTTGCAAGTCAGGTTTGCTGGCCATCCTCCCAGAAAAAGTTAATATAGAAAAAGAAACAGTAATTACAGCCAGAAGAAAATCCATTCACTTAAAAAAAAAGTAAGGATCAGAGGAGAAAAAAATAAGCATCTTTGAGGATGAAAATGAAGCTTCCAAATAAAATCTAAAACCCATTAAAAAATCTTTATTTAATTTCTTTTATCTCTAGCATACACAAAAGTAATCTCATTTACTAGAACTTGCTTTATTTTCTAACAGTACATGAAGTGTGAAAAACACATTCAAAGATGCCAAAAGAAAAAAAAAAAAAAAGAGTTGTCTATCAAAAGGTGTCTATCAAATATAGATTGCTCATTAAAAAGTCTTAAGCTCCAATGTGGCACAGCTGGTTCAACAATCATTTCTATACTCCTCTTTACCTGGTCAGTGAAAATACTGAGATTTCATCCTTCTCAGCTGCTGAACTTATTTTGTTCTTGCCAGTAAATATAAACCCAGGACAGTATCTTCTTCCCCAGCTGTTGGCAATGCCATTCTTGATACAGAGAATTCGGTGTAATAGAGAAAGCAGACGAGGGACACCTTGTTGGACCTAATCTGTATGGTAGGGATCCATTCACCTGGAGATACTAAAAAAAAAACCCAAACAAACCAGATACCAGAGCAACCCTTAGTCTTCAGTCTCCATTCTCATACTGAAAAGATAACAGAAAATCACCTGGCCTGCTCAGGGGGGTTGTATGAGTATGGTTTATCTGGATCCAAGTCATGACCCTGATCACTAGCCAGCTCCAGAACAGATCTCAGTATCCTATTACAATCCCCTGAGCCATGCAGCTCCAAAAATATTTTCCACAGTGTGAAAGCTTTTCTTTTTTTCTCTCTTCTTTTAAAATTACTGAGCTGTTGCTAACCCCTGCACATAACATTCCTTTGTCCTTTGCAATGAGAGTTTTACAAGAGTGTTTAAGGTGTAGAGTGAGTGAATATGCACAGCAGACAAATGGCCTTTGGATTTAAGAGTCTCCAAGTACTCTCAGACATGAATGACTGAAACACCTCCAAAGAAATCATTGCAAACTATTGGATTACAAACCTCCCTTGAATATGGATAAAATTAAGAAAATTTGAGAGTGCTGAAATATAAAATAATACCTCTTTTAAAACACCCTTAAATAAGAGATCCACATCTGATGTTGAAAACACACAGGCTACAAAACTTTCAACTACAAAAAAATGGAATTAAGTGACAAACAAATTTGTTATTCCTGCTTCCTACACGAGTTATAGTTTTTGTAGTAAAAAGTAATATTTTTATGAGTTGTGCAAGACGATGCTAAAGAAAAATAATTATTTTTATTCATTTATGCTATACCTAATGGTTTTATTTCTATTTTCTCTTAAGAAAAAATAGAGAAACTGTAAACCAGAATTTTTAAGTTAAGCTAATCAAAGTATATTAAACCAGATAAAAAAATCATTTCTATCTTTCTTCACTTTAACTTTTTTCATCCACCTCCATTCTGAAAATTGGAATTAAAAATATATTTGCCTCACTTCCTGAATATCAGCATTGATTACAGATATGTATGTGGTGTGTTCCCTATGTCTCTGATATGTTCACATACTAGAGACACAGTCTCTGTCTAGAGCAGAAAGCCTGGATCATATGATCTGCTATACAGACACATGACGGAATGAGTTACATGCAGATTTCCGAGATTAACTCAGAATGTCTTGGCCTTTTAGCATTTAACCTAGACCATTACCATTATTTTTAACAGAGTTCTTATGTGTGAATAATCCACACCATCTGTTGAGTGTAAAAACCTGGTGGAAAAAATGTAACCTGGACACAGAAGTATTACTTTTACTGGTGTATTTTATGAACACATGCTCAGAATAAAATCCAATTCCTGGAATAAAACCTTTATTCAGACAGACCCTAAAGATCAATAAACTTGGATTTTTCTCCCACATCCTAACCCTTCAAAAAGCTAAATATCATAAAAACCTTATCAATTATGTTCTTTGAATAGCTAAATTACATAGGAAATAATGGGGGATTTTTGCTGTGGTGATTTTAAGAAATAGCTACAAAAATATGGGATGTTAGAATTGACAGTGTTTTAAACAAATGAGAGATGTTCAACATGGTAAAAGTGCAGTAGATAAATACACAGTGGAATAAAAGGGGAAAAGAGAATAGCAAATCAACAAACTAAGTGGCTAAACTGTGCATCTGGGTGTTTACTGTCATTTGCACCACGGCTGACCAGCCTGTTGTTCATCTTACACAGACCCAAAGGTGCAGTGAGTTTCCTACAACAGTCAGGTGTTTCCATATGAGGAGTTTTAGTACTTGGTCATATGCAAGACTTCACACTGCAAAGCAAAGAAAAATGTGGACAGATACCCTTCTATCCTCTAAAAGATAATACTTACACCCTTTAAAAATGTCATGACTCTTCAATTGTCTGCTCTCTCTTTTGTGCTAGTCTGAAAACTGTGCATTACATATGGGATCTGGAAAAGTCACAAGGAGCTAAAACTGACTTCTGTCATCAGCTTGTGATGGTGAATTTTAATTCCAATCTGTCGGCAACTACATAAGAATCTGAGTTTCATTGAAAGATATCCTATTTAACAGCATTTCTTATGCATGATCCAAGGTGTCTTTGTTCTCACTATGTTCAAAATTATAGTGAAAATGAAGAGAGTTGCTTTGCTATGATCCTTTTTCCAATAAAGTAATTTGTTCAGGTTTCGTATTGAGACTGGACTTTCACCCTGCTCCAACAACTGGAATTTTGCACCTTGCTCCAGCCACTGACCGTGAATCTCACATTCCAGACTGAACGGTCCCAGATGACTGCAAGATGTGTGGTGGATTCAACCCCCATGATAAAGCAGATTGGAACTTTGTTAGCCATGGTGTAAATAACAGAGGACTTGGGGACATATAAAGTGATAAACATAGACAAGCTGGTTAAATTCTGCAGAACACTTTACTGGGACTCAGTGGTAAAACTGAATTTGCTTCAACCATGCTTATACAACTTTTCTGTTGTTAACATTTGAAAGAGTGAATCATTAAAACCAGAGAAAATTGCAAAGTTCTGGCACCTATGTATTTATGCTAGTAGTGCTCAACAAATTAGGAAATGAGACACAGTTTTCAAAACCTAATGATGACCTATCACATATTGCAATAACCACAAAAGCAAGCATTCTGGCTACTTCCTTTGTAGATAAAATTTCACATGAACCACTTCATATCACAGTGGTCTAGAATAACTAATATATTGTTTATGGGATAGTACACCATCTCAAAGCAGAACAAGAAGTTCTTCTCAAGGTTTCTAGCTACTACCATGACAAAAATTAATGGATTTAACCAGCTCTGGCTGTACCCTTAAAAGTGGGGTTTTACAAACCTATTTTGGGGCAGGTATTTAATATACATTTATGTTAATCCAATTTCTGTTCATCTTATCATGATACCCAGCTTTTTTGATCTAGAAATGTAAAGTTTTACCTCTTAGTAAAAATCTATAATCCTGTTCATAGGAACCATTTTACTTGCTCTCTTTCTTGCCCCAAGATATTCTTGTCACTCTCTTTTCCTTTCCTCAGACAAAGCCAGAAAGAGTCTTAGAAGCTCTTTAGGGTTTTTTTATGATATTTGTATTATATTCACAGAGTCAGAGGTACAATGAGAAAACAAAATATTTATATGTGTAATCACTAATAAAAAAACATGAAAAAAGGCTGACAAGATTGCCTTACAGAGGACTTAAATGTATGTTTTTGTGCAACCCAGAAAAAGGCTTTGCTGGATTACTCTGGAGTAAATTACTTTCCAAAAATGAATGTTCTTCCATAAATACTACCAGTGTTATCTTTTTTAATGAATTTATTTGCTAAAAAACATATTCACCTAGGGAGCAGCTATATCTTGAAACTCTAATGTTCATTGTATCAAGACTATGCATGCTTCAGAGAATTTTAAAAATACTGAAATACTTTTATGGTACAGTTCAGCCTGATAATTTTCTACAGATTCTTAGAACTAGAATATACATCCTTCTAATGCACAGTCTTTGGAGCTGACTTTCTAAGGAAGTCAATATTTTGGAGAAAGTTTAGTAAAACAATTGAGTCAAAAACCTTGCTTGTATGATATCTGCTGCACAGATTCTAAGCTAAACTATTATTTTTAAAGACTGACTAACTAGTTGAAAAATTCTGATTTTTTATTTTTACATGCATGCTTCCCCATGATAGACAAATTCTTTACCTACAGTCCAGGTTTCAGACAAACAGCTTTTGGAAACTATGTTGCTAGATAGATTTATATCATAACAGAATAGTTTTTCATTTGAACTCTGTATTGTAATTTTCTCATGAAAACACCTTGTAAAGACAAACTTTCTTAGAAGTACTAAATGATAGCTTTCACTATCAAAGTAAAAGAAGTTAAGAAGACACACAAGACAACACTAAAAAAAAGTTAACAAAACACAGAAACAGCAAAGTCCTTACTTTAGAAAGTGTTCCTGAAGATAAAAAAACACTAAAACCTAAATAAATTGTGCAATGCAAATCTGAAGTTTTTGTTTTACAAACAATATAGCAAGACTCTTGTGGCTCTTCTACAGACCATATGAGCCAGAACCTGAGGATGGGTACTGCTTCACAGAAGTGTGCAATAAAATAGTCTTTTAGTTAATAAAAGAGGCTTTCACAAGTGATAATCCTATGGAAGAATACAGCTTTGAAAATTCAGGCAGACAGCCTTTTAGACATGGTTCTGTTCAAATGGGCTGATCTAAATGTGTTGGTGTCAAAGAACCAAAGTGCTTAGATAGTCTTTTAATGAGTTTTGTCCATCCAAACAGATCCCCAAAGACAGTGGGATTTTCAAATAATGAAGCTAGTTTTACTAGAATACATTTCTGGACAAAGACAGAGTACTGATGGGAAAATATTATTAAATTCGGAAGTGAACAGTATCCTAGGAAGTAAGTTTAACCTGGTTTATTTATGCATTTTTATTTCCCAGAAGATGAACAGTCACAGTCTTTCTGTGGAACCTACAACTTCTAAGTAGCAATACTACTGCCACAGCAAAATGAACTTCTGATAAAAGTGAAATGATAAAAATGGAGTTTTCAAAAAGTGAGCTTATTGATAGTGAAGGAGCACAGAGACAATCTTAACTCCATCTAGTCTGGGTTTATTTATAAATACAGTTTTGGTCAGAAATATTTTGCATATCTGACAAGTTCTCATAATGTTTTACTATTATTTTGTGGGGAGGTGATGGTGGATTTTGAAGTGCTTCCAAACAATCCACAGTAACCTTTAGGCAGTGATCTGAGCAGAAGGTTGAGAAGGTTCATTCCTGAAACAAACAAACAAAAAACCAACCGAACAAAACCAGCCCAGACTCCTACCAAGCAGAAAGTTTTTATATTCAAAGTTTTATGGTTTACTAGTGTATTCTTTAATAAACGGCCATCTACGAAAGCCACAAACAGTACATCACTAACTCCCCAAGAGGCAAGTAAAGCATTGAATGAGACAGAGAGTCTGGGGTGGATAGAGGTGAATGTCAGCTCTGTTTAAGTATTATAGTTGTCAAAAACATCAAAAAATACTAGATATGGCATCTCTGCCAAGGATAAAACAGATAAGACTCAGACAGTGGAGAATTATCAGATGATTAAAATGCTGCCCTCTTCTGATCTTTGTCTCATTCAGAGCTCTCTGGACTGCCCCAGATATTACAGTATGTGGAGCTTGACATGGATGAATTATATTATGCTGTATTCTCACTTAAAATGACCTATTGCCTACTCCAAGTCAATAGGAAGATGTCTCCATCTCTGCATTTTACAGCTAAAAAGAAATGTAGATATGGGAAAGCATGGTCTATTTACTTTGAATTGTAAATTTATGTGCAAAGTTTATATAAACTCGACATAACATAACTTACCTTCCATTTTCTTTAAACATTCCAGAAGAAAAGCCTAATCCAAGGCAAAGGGCAATATGGGATTTTTTATACCCATTTATACCAATTTAGGTACATCCTACAGCCTGTGTTTTAACTTTTTACAAATAATATTTTTTTTCTTTTTATAAAGATAGTCTTCAATTAGTATCTAGTCAATGTCTGGCAATCTAGAACACTACTAGCTTAATAGATCGCCCAGGGACACATAGCAAAATTACCAAAAGTTGAACAGAATAGGGGATTTGCAAAATGAAGGACAGAAAACCTCAAAACTCATGAGAAGTAAAGGATGCATAGATTGTCATAGTTGAGATGGAGTACAGCAGAAAGCCATGAAAATTAAACACATCAGTAATTTTTGTGTTAAACATTTGGTTTGGCCTATGAAACAGAGCAATCACTGAAAGTGCTGAGCACCTTCAGCTCCCTGGGGCCCTGTTCTTCCAGATATCATTCAGTATCTTGCATGATTACTTTCTGACTAATTCTCTCATACTTATTTTTGTACCACAAATGCTTGCTGAGCCTAGCTTGCCAAACCAAGTGTAATGACAAAGCTTTTAAACCACCCTCACCTGAAAAATATCTTTTTGTACAGAGAACAACTTGGGCTACTATGCACTTAACATCTCCACGACAAGGAAATCTAAGAAATCTAAGAGGAAAAGGAAAGAAGGGAACTGTTGCTGCTTTTTAAATGAAGTGCTCTGCAAATGTCTTATAACCAGACCTAAAAAGCTATTGCCCATATCTGTACTTTATTTTAAAATAGTTGGTATGTTACATGCAAAAATACCAAAATTATGTATCAAGCATGCACTTTGCAACCACGGCTGTCTGTAAGAGTTGTGTCCACTCCAAAGAAAATATCAGATTCAGCACAGGCATATGTTTTAAATAATCTAGGGATAGCGTGCAGTCAGGAATAATTTATTATACACATCTGTAAGAGTGCTACGTTTTAAAAGACACGGTTTTTATTACAGCTTAACATTATTTACTTAGGGGGAGGGGACAATCCTGACAGTTTTAAAGAATCAGTTTGCTTCTTTAATAAAAAAGAAAAGAAATCCTACACACTCAATTCAGTCCAGATTGTATTTGATCATTTTGCATGGGTTTGTGACTTTTATAGTTTTCAACACAGTGAAACAAAGGATTAAAGCTCAAAATCCCCCTCTTTAAATGGAAACAGCTTTTACCAGGAGCAGACGGAAATCTTTGTTCCAAGCTGACAGCAAAGGGATGTATTCTGCCCTTGACATAGCCAGCCACCACCCACTGGTGTGGGGGGAGCAGTGTGTATGGGCTGAGGGGCTTGCTAGTCTTTGGGGGCCTGCTCTGGTTTCTTTTATTTTTCTTTTGTGGTGTGAGGGGATGGATACTGTTAAAAAGCAAGTCTTTAACTTGCTGCGAGGAAATATCACCAGCAATGGCTGCTCACGATCTATATTGCTTCAGTGCATCAACTTGGTAGACCCCTGCCAGTGCCCTGCATTCCTGGGAAGGTGCTGACTCAACCGTGTGTTTCCCCTCCCAGTGCTCAAATCACTCTTGACCAGGCAAGGGTGTGGACATCTCATGTAGGAGTCCTCCATGGCACCTAAAACCAAAACTGAATGCCAGCTATTAGTAACCCCTCAGAAGGTGAGAACTGTGGATTTTTGTACTTGGAGGTAAGCTTTTCCGTGGTATGACAGAAGGGGCAAGAACTCTGCATTTTGCAGCCTACAGAACAAAGGAAGTACTCTCCAACTGAAGCTATCAAGTTACCTTCTGTAGTTCCATGTAATCACAGCCTTCCAGTCCTTGTTTCCCACAAGTAACAACCCTCAGCTTGCTCCTGGCATGAGAAAACTGCAGTTTCAGGCCTGCTGTTTTCCTCTTGCCCACAGATCCTGGATGCTCGTATCTCTCCAAACGTGACATTTCTAAAGCAGTGGTGTTTGTCTATTTGGGTAATGTTTCCATCTCTCTACACTTGTTTGCGCCTCACATCTATGTGCAGAGCACACGTTGAATACAATTTTGAGGCCAGGATATTTTTTCTAAATGTACCAACACTAGGACGTTCTTCTCCTGAAGGAACCATCCTTTCTACCCAATTCCAACTCTTATTCTTCCCTGCTGGCTATGAAGGCCAACAGCTTTGCCATGTTTGGAATTCCCCTGACAGATTGGTGGCAAAGCCTGAAATAAGTACAGGGGTCAAAATGCAATCCTATCTTGATGTTTATTTTTACTAGATAATAATAATGTTATTTCCTATTAAGCATCGTTACTTAATCATGCTTTCTTATATGGCATTGAGGGTGGGATTTGGAACTTCTATTGATTGTGCTTTACCTTTTCCTACCAATTTCAATGGATCACCTGGAAAAGTTATCAAAGAACATGTCTCATGTCTTTTCTCTTATTTTCCAAATCCAAGAGCAACTTTTCTCTCCTTTTGAGCTCTGTGTTAATAATTCAATGCCTTTAAGCAAAAATAAAGAAAATTATGTATTTCATAAATGAAGGGGGTTGGAACCATTTTACCCAAGTAGAGCACCACAGAAATTTGAATATTATTGAGTACAATTATTAAGTAATTATTGCATAATAAGTCCATGAGAAGTGATAATTGTGCTCAAGTCTGGTCCTGTATTTTTACAGTCAAATAAAGCTTTCAAACAACTTCTTCACAGGACAATTTGACAAAAGTGCAAAATTTACAAATATCAGCAAACTTAATTGGGATATACTCAGATGTCATAGAAACTGCATGTCGTGGTTTAACCTGGGCTGGCAACTAAGCACCACGCAGCCACTGGCTCACTCCCCCCACAATGGGACAGGGGAGAGAATCAGAAGAGTAAAAGTGAGAAAATTCATGGGTTGAGATAAAGACAGTTTAATAGGTAAAGCAAAAGCCGCACACGCAAGTAATGCAAAGCAAGGAATTCAATCACCAATTCCCATGGGCAGGCAGGTGTTCAGACATCCCCAGGACAGCAGGGCTCCATCACACATAATGGTGACTTGGGAAGACAGACACCATCACTCCGAATGTCCCCCCCTTTCCCTCTTCTTACCCCAGCTTATATACTGAGCATGACGCCATATGGTCCATAATAGCCCTTTGGTCAGTTTGGGTCAGCTGTCCTGGCTATGTCCCCTCCCAGCTTCTTGCGCACCTGGCAGAGCTGAGAACTGAGAAGTCCTTGGCCAGTCTAAGCACTGCCCAGCAACAACCAAAACATCAGCATGTTATCAACATTATTCTAGTACTAAATCCAAAACACAGCACCACACCAACTACTAGTGTCATGGTTTAACCTGGCTGGACACTAAGCACCACGCAGCCGCTCGCTCACTCCCCCCTCCCTCAGTGGGATGGGGGAGTGAATCGGAGAAAAGGAAAAAAAAGTAAGACCCGTGGGTTGAGATAGAGACAGTTTAATAAGAGAGAAGAATAACGATAGTAATAATAATAATGGTAAAAGAATATACAGAATATATAAAGCAAGTGATGCGCAATACAATTGCTCACCACCCGTTGACCGATGCCCAGCCCATCCCGAACAGCGAACACTCCCTCCGCGCTGTGAT
>NW_009258669.1:3243460-3259574 GCF_000687185.1 Egretta garzetta
ACAAGCTGGGAGTACAGCACAGCTAGGACAGCTGACCCAAACTGACCAAAGGGCTATTCCATACCATAGAACGTCATGCTCGGGGGGGGTTGTTCGTTCGTTCGTTCGGTCGTGGGCAGAGTTGTCGCAGCTCGGGCTGTGTGATCGCGGCTCGGGGGGGGTGATCGCTGCTCGGGACGGGCTGGGCATCGGTCAGCGGGTGGTGAGCAATTGCATTGTGCATCACTTGTTTTATATATATTCTGTATATTCTCTTACCATTATTATTATCACTATTGTTATTCTTCTCTCTCATTAAACTGTCTCTATCTCAACCCACGGGTCTTACTTTTTTTTTCCTTTCCTACGATTCTCTCCCCCATCCCACTGAGGAAGGGGGGGGAGTGAGTGAGCGGCTGGGGGGTGCTTAGTTGCCAGCTGGGTTAAACCACGACAGTCACTCAACGATACCTTGAGATCCTTTGCACTCCCTTTCCTGTAATTTTCTATTTTAATTTCTTCTCAAAGAAGGAGGCAGGAGAAATGTCTTTATAATCTGTCCTTTAGAAATCAGTTTAATGGATGATATAGATAATATCAAATCACAGAGTCCTGTGCAATATTTACAAAGGTCAAAATCTGATGTGATATCATCAGTCTCAAGCATTATTTAAAACAAAAGCAAAAATGTCATTCAAGCTTTACTCCTCTAACACATGCTGAGTTCCTAAGATGTCCAAGTCAGGCATATTTACATTGTTTCAGTACAGCACAACACAATACAACACATTCAGTTTTTAATACTCTGCTGTTAATGATCACTTCTATGTGTATTATTAAACCTGTGAATAATATACCAGCTGGTACTATCCAACTATTAAACCAAATAATTGATTTTTAAATTAATCTTTCTATTTTTCTTACTGGTTCATGCTGTGAACAAAAACTTTCTGTCCAATTGCAGTTCTGTAGCTATTGTATTCTCCACTCCTGCCATAAATTGCTCATGTCTTGATTGTTTAAGCTCAGCAACATAATTCCCTGATGATGTTTTGCCTATGCAATAAGTAAATCAGTTACATAAAATTACATGTTTTGTGTAATGCAGTGTCCTGGTTTCAGCTGGGACAGAGTTAATTTTCTTCCTAGTTGTCCTGGTTTCAGCTGGGATAGAGTTAATTTTCTTCATAGTAGCCAGCACAGTCCTGTGTTTTGGATTTAGTACCAGAAGAATGTTGATAACACACTGATGTTTTCAGCTGTTGCCAAGCAGTGCTCAGATTACTCAAGGACTTTTTGAGCTTCTCCTTCTCATCCAGGTGCATGACAAGCTGGGAGTACAGCACAGCTAGGACAGCTAACCCAAACTGACCAAATAGCTATTCCATACCATATAACGTCATGCTTGGGGGGGTTAGTGGTTCGGTCGGTTGGTCGCGGGCAGAGTGGTCACAGCTCGAGCTGTGTGATCGCGGCTCGGGGGGACTGATCGCTGCTCGGGACGGGCTGGGCATCGGTCAGCGGGTGGTGAGCAATTGCATTGTGCATCACTTGTTTTATATATATTCTGTATATTCTCTTACCATTATTATTATCACTATTGTTATTCTTCTCTCTCATTAAACTGTCTCTATCTCAACCCACGGGTCTTACTTTTTTTTTCCTTTCCTACGATTCTCTCCCCCATCCCACTCAGGAAGGGGGGGGAGTGAGCGAGCGGCTGCGTGGTGCTTAGTCGCCAACTGGGTTAAACCACGACAGTACCCTCCTTCCCAGACTGTGCAGTCAAGTAGAGATGTGCAGGCTGCCACAAATAGTGACATACAGAGCTCTCAGCAGAGTAAAGGGATGTGCACTAGGAGTCAGAGGACAACTGGCCCGTTTTACCTTATGCTGAAACAAATGCCATGTATGTAGACAAGCATACTAAGATATAGACAATCTGGAAGACAATGGAATAGATAAAAGATAATAGTGAGAGATTTCAAATCATGAGTAGTTGTGGTAGCAGGGACAAAATTATCCTCTCTAATGCAATACTTGATCATCTCTTAAGGAGATATGTCAAGTGAAGCTCTAATTTCTAGAGGTAAAAGACTGCAAGTATTTGACTAAAAGTATTTGTAACAACAAAGTACTGCTAGAGTAGTCTATAGCCGGTGGATTCATACTGTATAACAATACTCAGCACAGCCTTTGTTCAGAATAATAATCTTTGACAGTTCACGTAGAACTAATAAAAGGCAAATTAACCGCTTTCTGGACTCTGCACTGACTTCAGAGTTTTCACCCTATGCAAACTCCATTAATCACAGTTTCTGGACTGAAAAATGAAAGTCACAGAAGCTAGATTTTAATCACATTAATTATGGTTTCTATATTTATCATCTGTATTTATAATCACCACTTAGATTAACTTAATTTTGATAAGAAACATAATTAAGGTAAAAGACACCATAACATCTGAATAGCAGAAACCTTATAAAATATCTCCCAGCTGGGATCTATCAAGATGCAGATTTCAGGATTGTGCCCAAATGCAATTTTTGTACAAATTGATTAAAACAACAAATACAGAACCTAGCATTAAATCCATTCCATTTTACTCATATTTATCATAATTTAAAGGTAATAGCTATACAGCCTTCACTGATAAGAAAATCACATATACATCTTATCTTCATCCTAATAGAATCCTAATAACGCAGACCTTGTAGATACCAGTAAGAGGTGACTGTGACATATATTACCTCTGCTATTAATGGTTACACATACCATGCTTCAACAAAGTCAACAGGCACCAGTGATTTGAGTCTCAAAACTGCACTGTGTGTGTTAAAAAGCTGTAGATTACATCCTCCAGTTTGGTTTAATTTGTACCATGTGTGCTCTTTAGTATGACACCTTGTGTATAAGTGTCCATAATTGTCAGCATAACTTTTCTAAAAACTGGAAATTGCTTTATCCTTATTTTATATATCAGGAAATTAAGTACAGAGAAAATAATGGATTTGCAAAGAATACTCAAAAATTCTTTCATAGTTAAGGAATAAAAGTAGGATCATAATGTAAACCAAAACACTGGACCATTTTCTTCAAGATCTTTTTATATTCTTTATTATTACACCTGAAGTGGGGTGAAAGGAAAATAAAACTATAATTCCACCTAAAAAAAAAAATCAGTAATAATTCTAATTTTAAATACAAGTTGTTGTTTTTTTGAATAGCAAATACACCATAATTGTCAAAAGAGCAATTCATGTAAGCATACCTAATTTATTTGCTTTGTGATATTCAAATGTAGTGCTTTTTGTTCTTCTCTTCATATTTCTTTTTCTTGTTTTCAGCATTTTGGGTGGTCATTGCTAGAGTGGGACTTTTTTGCTAGAGTTGAATTATATTTCTTATGGGATAACATTCACTTGCAAAAAGAAAATCCCAAACCAGAAGTCAAAATCTTCTGCAAAATGGAGTTGCATCTGCCCAGAAGGGTGCTATTAAGGTCACTGACATACCACACTTTCATGCAATTCAAATATGTCATCCTGATTTCTGTCTTTTAACGTTGGTTTATAAAATAAACTAACATGTTTTCTCTCTAAAATATTTTTCTCATGAATGATAAAAATATTCCATTCAAAAAAGTCACAGTGGTATATTTTGGTAACACTGAGCTTTTTATTACTGTAGACAAAATATTTTTCAACAGCAAGATGTTTCTCAAAATATTTAGATTTCAAAAAGTCTTTCCATGTTTCTGTGTAAACACTTCTTTAAAAATCAAATAAATCCAATAAAATATTTTCTATTGTTTTTGTGTGTTATTCTTTGTCCGGGTCAGCTAAACATACTTGGGTATACTTACACTTTACATTTGTATTCACAACTATTTTTGAGGGCTTTTGACGCGCTGCTTCTACAGCCATCCGTGAAGTCATTTCAAGGAGCTTAGCTGCAAAACTGAAAGTGAGTCAGATTAGTGTGACATGCTACATACTTCCAGCTTTCAAATTGTTATTTTTGCATGTTACTCACTACATCAATTACTACCTCAATTGCTACTACTACTACATCAATTAGTCTGACATCTTACATGGGGTCCTCTGCATGCTTTAGGAGATTAAGATTACTGATTTCTCCAAAGACAGGCAAATATTTGTAGTTTACTAAAGGAAGCAATTCACTCTCACAGAAAACATTCAACATTATAAAACAGTAATAGATGACAAGCAACATTGGTTTTGAGCATCAATTGCAAGTATTTGAAATATGTAACAGCAATTATAATAAACTACATAATGGAAGATAGAATCATAGAATCACTTTGGATACCACAGACACCTATCCATACTATGTTCTTGCTACAGGTACAAAGTAACTTTTCTTGTTGTCCTTTTGAATTTTTTATTGTTTTTCTTTTGACAAGTGTATAATAATTTGCTGGAATTTTTGTTCCTCTGGAAATTTTATAGTAGTTTTAAATTAGTTAATTATATTGGTAGCTGAAAAGGGTTCATTCAGGATCTGTTTCCTCTTGTTCTACTGCTGTTAAGAAGGAAGGTTAAGATAAAGGAAAGATAGAAGGTTAAGATAAAGGAAAGAGAGAAGTCTTGCAAAGCTTGCAGTCTGGGAAAAGGAAAATACTTAGGGTTGTTTTGGAATAAAGACTCAGCTCTAAGACTATAAAATTAATAAAAGAAAAGTTTGCAGAAGGAAGGAAGCATGAATTTGGAACTACATAGATTGGATGTTTTAACTAATAAAGAACCATACTGAAATGGCAATTTTCAAAGTAGAACTGTATTTCAGATTACCTTATAGCAAGAAAACTATCCTTTTTTTGGTGTGGTTTATACATCAAAGAATGCCAGTTGCCAGGAATGACATTTCAGAATTATTTCTTTCAGATGGTCTTTCCTGCCAGGGAATCCCTCCTGCATCACAGACTGATGTTCATTTTGTAAACTTTTCTTCATTGCTCCACCTGTGACCTGTGACATGAGACTAGTATCGGTATTAAGATAAGCAGTTTTGCCCACAGTTTCCCTTAGAGTGTTGCAATCAAACTGTGTAACATTCCAGTGACATAAGCACCCACTGATCACATCAAGGCCTTTAGCTACTTATGTTCTGCCTTGTCCCTCAAACAACCTTGTCCATTTTTGTTGCTTTTGTGCAGTTTCTTCCAGCAGGATACTCAACACAGCTCAATTCACCTAGACAGTCACTGCATATTTTTGGTGCTCCAGGTACATTTGCAGGCCATCTGAGTCTGGTTATATTTTTGGCTTAATTTGTGTGTAGTAAGCAAGTATACCACCAAAAAGCAACCTTGAAAATTAGTAAAGTCTGTAATAACATCTGGTTACCAGCTGGTAGGCAGACCATCACACAGATGTAATTCTGCCTCATTCTGCTCATAGAATACATCATTAAGAGTGAATATTTCTTATGACATTCAGGGATAAAACACACTTAAATTTTTACCTGTTCTAAATGAACTCTAGTCACTTGTCTGACTAACAAATTATATTTCTCCAATGAGATATTCCTATGCATACATAATTTAAACTAAGGAAATTAGGACTAATTGCATCCCCATGTCCAGCATCTCAGGAACCATTTGCACATGCCTGAAGGTGTTCTTTAAAAAATAAGGGTTTCACAAAAAAGAGAGGGTAATACAGGTGTCTTCTCCAAAACTCGTTTGTGTGGAAGACAGATTCTTAATGCAAGAATTTGAGTACCAGACAAAAGAGGGGAAAAGATGAAAAAAGATAATTATCTAAAGATCCTGCCCAGGGAGGTAGTAGAGTCCTCATCCTTGGAGGTATTTAAAAGAAGGATAGATGAGGTGCTTAGGGACATGGTTTAGTGGTGGGATGGCAGGATTAGGTTAAAGGTTGGACTCGATGATCTTAAAGGTCTGTTCCAACCAGTGATTCTATGATTCTATGATCTACTAGACCTGTGCTACCCATTGCAACCCATCCACAGGCCAAGGTCTTCTAACTTCTGGCCTAAAGCCAAAGTACCTGGAAAAACAAATCTGGTTGGCAAAATAAAGACTATACAAGTTATTGATTTTCTTTAGAATACAAGGAAGTATTAATAAAAGTGTTTATGGTTCTCTAAAATAAAAAGGCTCAAAAGGGTCAATCACTGATGAAGCAGTGAGAAGAAAGCTAAGGAATCTCTAAGAACACATATAGAGTCTGAAGGTGAACAGAGGGCCTGATTAAAAATTGGAGTTTTAAAGAGTAACTTTTGAAGAGCATTGTGAACGGTCCTGTATGGAAGAGAGACAGAAATCTATTTTAATTTGGTTCTTTCTGGATTTGAGAGAGGGGAAAAAAGAGAAAAGATGATGAAGTGTTTTGTCCTAGAACAAGAAAGTTCTGAAAGACGAAAAGAGAAAGTTAAAGACTTTTTTTATGTGAGCAATGGGTTTATTATCCTGAAAGAGTTAAACTTCTGCAGTTGCCTAGTGAACCAATTTCTCAGCAGAGATAAATAAAAATGAACATCATCTCTCAATGCCAAATGAAGAGCAGACCTCAACATTGCTATAATTAACTTCATACAATATTTTAATTGTCTATAGTCTTGGATTATTTAGTCCTTAATTTTGCTTTTTCCTTGTTTTTCACACTTGTAAGTGAGAAGTAGTCTTTGGGAGAAATCAGAATGAGGAAGTGGTTACATAGTGAACTGATCTGGAAGAATGTTATTGACACCCAGGATAGATTGAGATATCTTGTAACATCTATGGAAAAGGAGTCCATTTGCAATAGGGCAAGGGGTTATTGGCTTTAAATGGTTTACCATTGAGGAGAAAATAACCATGGTACTCTATGATGCCTGTTACTAGAATATTTGTGTGCTTCACTATTATTGATGTATTTACCCTCACAGCACCTCTGTGAGGCAAGGAACTACTACAAACTACATCTTTCACAAAGGGAACTGAGACACAGCAGGATTGTAAGCAATTTGCCCATGGTCACACAGGATTTATGTGACGGAACAGGGAGCTTGTTTGTCAATCCAATCAACGTTTTAAAAGCACAAGGCTGCGTTACTTCTCCAGGCCTCTAGCCAAAACTCAATTTGAACTCTACTGGAAACTTTTTGTAAACTGTTCAGATGAATGTTTGCTTCCACATATTCTTTCTTTATAGGCAGTGGGAGGTGGCAAGAAAGGTAACAAAATAAAAATAAGAATATAATACGATTTAAAACCATGAGTTAAAGTAGCTGTATCAACCAGAGTCGTGGGTAACAAGTTTCCTTAGATTACTAACTATACATTTAGGCCACGTCTTCTCTAGAGGTCTGCAGGTTAGTTTTATATGACATTTCAGATCATGTATTTCAAAAGAAATAAAAACTGCTGGAAGACTATACAAAAACAGAAGGCTTGGGACGCAGCTTTAGTGTACTCGCCATATGTTAAAAACTGTTATGTTATAAACTTTATGGTTATTTGCAAAAAAAGATAACAAAAACCTAATTCTGTTGCTGACATGTTTCCCCCAAATTGGCATTTTCAGGCACTATTACTTGAATAGTAAGAATGCTCCTTCTGGTTGGTAGCACTAGCACATGGCTGGCAGTGGGTGGCAAGCAGGAAGGAGGAAAACTTGACTCTCGCCTAAGCCGAGCTGACACTAACATGATTTGGGCCACACAGTTAGCTAGTATCAGCAATGCAGCTTCTGCCTGGGATCAGAACTTTGTTCTATTTATTAGATATAGTATCTTTCTAACATTATTTATGTTCCTACCTCTAGCCATATTCCCAGAAGGCAGTAGTTCCAGGAATAATGTTACTCCTGGAAGTGTTTGGTTCAAATGTACTGCTCCTGGCAAGGCTCTGACAGTATTGTATGTGTGTACTTGTGTGTATATATGTCACTGCCTCTGCTTATACAAGAGGCTGTGATTTCAAGTGTACTTATCTATTAGGAAGGCTGGTAGCTTTTATTCCAAAAGCATATGCAACTAGAATAAAATCACTCTAGAGGTGCAAGGCAAGGAATAAAAAATGTGAACTAATTCTATAAATCCAAATCATATTTTCTATATGACAAATAACCATTATCTATCTCATGCTAAGTGAGTGTTTAAAATTTTAGAAGTCAAAACAATTGAAAAATTGAATCTTTTATCATAAAAGTCAGCATGACAATTCATCCCTCTCAACTGTCACAGAGCTCTAAATTCCCAAAGCCAATTCATTCTAGAATAATAAAATGAAAAAGGTTCTAAAAATATATAAATGTCATGTTCTCAAGTGATTCCACACTTTGAAGCTGTATCTTATATGTCTTTTTTTTAGTTTAAAAAACTATTTATGCTATTTTTTCCATCTGTACTCTACATTGAAAAACAATGCTGAAAATTAGACTACACAATCTTATTTATTCCAAAAGAAAAATCAATCAAATAATGATGCTATACTCTTGCTCCTTTCTGAAGAATAAATATTAGTTGGAAAAGTGATTCTTAGCCTGCATATCAAATTGCCCAGATCTCTTGAGGTTCTTTTAAGGTTAATTCATTGAAATGAATGTCAAACCTTTAAAAAAAAAAGTAGTGTTGAAAATCCATTCCTGTCTTAAACTCCTCCTCTCTGAATTTATTTATGATTTCTTAAGAAATTTTCATAAAACTGAGATTCACCATTTTTAATAATTTCTTCTGTGGATTTTAAATTAATGAGGCTGCCACAATACACCAGAGGTAATCCATGTAGACACTGGTTTTGTCAGAAGCATTGCTTACTTCTATTGTTCTTTAGAAGTGTTTCCAAGATGCAATGCACAAATATGGTTTACCTTTAAACATTTGGTTTCCATCATCATGTATTCCTATTTTAACATAGAAAAAGAATAAAAAAAATCTCTATATGTTGGCGTATGTAACACAGTGAGGTCTGAGTAACACATTTTCTCAAAATGGACAAAAATACCTCAGTTAAAAATGTGGTTCTGCTCTTTTCTTTCTTTCCTTCTGTGCCACTTACAGATTTCAATCTTATGCAGTCACCACAAACGTTCAGTGGCCTGCTTTTACATTCTGTGTTTCAGAAAGAGGAGTAGGATATTTTTGGCACAGAATGACAAAATGAGTGACAATTCTCAACTTCACAAAGTGGCAATGACACTAGTAAACAAGTGCTTTTCAGGGGCCACTGGGAGCATCGCGATCATCAGCATAAGCAAGCTGTTCTCCCAAGCATTTAGTGGTGTGCCACATAGTAAACTGCTTCTCCACCAGCTTTAACATGGCAGTGGAGACTGCTGTATGCTATTAAGTATTGCACCATGCCAAGATCTCAGAACGTATGCTCAGACAAAGAACTTGTCAAGGCCTTAGCAGATGACAACCATCAGCAAAGTTTTTCTTTTGACCTGCCGATAGATCAAAAACATCATAAAAGGAAATAATATTGGCTTGTCATATCTAAGTGTTAACAAACAAGTAAATTTAATGAAAATACTTGATCTATTACACTATTGCTTGGAACTGAAACTTGTATACTTACACTGCCAATTCTCCCCTCTCCTTACTTCTGAAGTAACTTTTGCGTTAAGTTTTCTAAAAGAACAGGAACTGGACAGGGGAAAGCGGTTCAAGATAACATCCTCAGTAAAACAAAAGCAAACGAAACTCTAGAAAAAACAATCAGCACATAAAAATGACTAGCTAATTGCAGGTCTATTTTGGTTGCCCAGTAACTGCATGCACAGTTTCAAACTAGCTGTGATGTGAACTATTTCTTACCTGGACACAGGTCTTGAGGGGCTGTAGGCTATGGAAGAAAAAATATATATAAAAAAAAATGGGGTTTAAGTCCTTTTGCAAATAAACAAAGGGTTTTAAAACAACAACATTTTCCATAACTCTAATTATAGCATTATATATACAGATTAGATTTTGTCTTACAATATATACCAGCATGAAAAGAAAATACAAGACTACTTTCCACTACAATCTCTGGCATATAAAAAGGACAGAGGATTTTTCTATAAGAATGTCTCAGTCCTTTCTCCTGCTTATATGTATGTACATAGGCTGCCTTTTTGATTTAAATCCCCTCACTCAGAATATGGAATTGAACGTCTCAAGTTCAGTAGCTGACCAAGAGCCACCAACATAATAGGGGATGCCAGCCCTTACTCCCTAGAAAAAAGTCATTTCTACAGAGTTATTAAAATCAAGCTTAACTAAGACTGAATTTAGCACCTGATAAGGTAATGTGCCTGTTCTTCAATCTTAAAGACAAAATAACATGTACTTGAATCTTAAAAGTGACTCACTTATTTGTAATTATCATGCAACCAGAAGCGTGATTTTTGATTTATGGTTATCTTTTTTACAATACAAGTAATTCAAAATGCTAACATTGTTTACTTTCAAATCCTGAACATGATGATGTGTAAGGAATATTATACACTTATTAAACAAGGCAGAATTTTCCACTTTCACTTATGGGAAATTACATTTGGAATTAGCCTCCTGTACTTTAAGGAAATGCCCTTGTAACTGGCATAACCCACAGGAGAAAAAGAGGTCAAGCTAAATAAAAATAATCTCAATCTCTGCTTCACTATCCCAAATTTTGGAGATGGACTTTAGCACTCAGCTGCCAAATAATATAGTGTCTTTTAATGTCACTGGGCCTACTCAAAACAGTGTTTCCTACATTTCAGACTGAAGACTTTCATCCTTTAAAAATATGCAGACATATATTCAGAATCAAAACATACTTGAAACTTCAATACAAAGACTTCCTGTTGGATTGTCAAACCAGTCAGTCCTCAATTCACCTCATCTTGTATCAGAGGAAACCCCCAAGACACAAGTGCCCCCAAGAAACTTTACCCATTGAAACAGAAAGGATAACCTGACTGGGATGATGGGGAGGATAACCAGTCCATGGGGAGTGCCTTACAGTCAGTACAATCTGGCTGGTCCTCAGGAATGGCAAGGACTATAATATCAGGCACAAGGATCATGAGTAAATAATGGTGAATTAAAGGCACTGCCCTCTTATTAAGTTCTGCCCTAAGCAAAGTCTGCTTAGACCAGATCATTGGGTTCTTACTTTAGTTTAGAAACAAAGACGTCAGAGAAGATCTAGTAATTTTTCTTTTTGTGTACATGTCTATGACTGAAAATTAATGAGAACTACCACAACTGAGGTTATATCAGAGAAGCTATGCCAAATCATTAGAGATGAAAAAAACTTACTTTCCAAAGTTAAGTCCTATCTGACACCTGAGTTGTTCTAATTTTGTTCTAATAGGAGAGCAGATATATAGGGTCAGAGTAGAAACAGGGTCACTACAGCAGACCAGGATCCACTTCAGAAGAATGGAAGATTAGTGGAAGTTCTTCACCACAAATTAATTATTACAGAAAAGATCATAATTTGCACCAATATTTCAATTCACTCTTATACAACTCCTATATAAGTAAATCACCAAATTGTGATCATATTGCTGAGGTTTTTCCCATATCAATTAAACTGAGAAAGAATCCCTGATCATCATGATGTTCCTTCTGTGACTGTTATGAAAAGAAAATCAGCTCCCAAAAAAGCAGGGTATTTAAAGATCATTTCACCCCTTAATTGAGGAAGGAAACTGACATAAGAGGACCTGGGAATATTTCATACCTAGAGTTCCACAAGCAATTTCTATGTTTTAAATGAAAGAAAAATTCAATTTTAGGAAAGGTCAAATGAAATGCATGCTGATTTCCTATTATTTGGAAATTTTCAATATACACAGTTAATGTATTTCTAAGAGTATTTCCCTAGATATCTGTACATTCACAAGGTATTTTAGTTAATTTTATAGTTTTCTCCTAAGAAACTCTTTTCCTCTACTGCAGCACATATACCTGTGTTCAGAAGCACAGACTCATAAATAGCCTTTTTTGTCAATGGCAATTCTGCTGCTAGATTTATTTCCTTGAAAGTTACTTCCTTCATTCTCTTACAAGCCAAAAAATATACACCACATTATCCTTGAAATAAATGGAACTGATTGAACATAAAGGTGGTTCTGCAAAAAATTGACCTCAAGCAGAGCTCACATAGGTGATAGGATAAAACAAGCAGGTGCTTTTTCTTTGTGTGAGAAACAATTCATAAAGGAGCTACTTGAGAAAGTGAGTAATATTCTTGGGATGCTATGAGTCCTGTTAACAATCACTACAAAACGATGGACTAGACATAGATGACCCCACACTTCAATGGGAAATGATTGGTGATTCATCTTAGTAAGAACAGGAGTAAAATTAGAATAGAGTGGGAACAATCATACAGAACAGTCACTGTCTGGTTCATCCTAATGTGCAGCAATATTAAAATATGATATAGCTGAAGCTCATTTGTTCACATCACCTTACTGATGTCATCATCATTCTTGATCTTAATAACCAGCAGCACATGCTATTTAAATCATAGTGGTAAAACAGTATGTGAAGAAAGACTCCCGAGTAGTCTCTCCTTCTGAAGCAACCACTGAATCTTAGATAGATAAATGTGCACAAGTGTGGTAGATGCTTCCTGCCTGTTTGTAGCCATTCTGTTCCTTTCCCTGCTCACTGCCTGCCACAAAATATCCTGCAATTCTGCTTTTAGTGTTAATAAGATTTATAGTTTTCTCCTGTAAAGTTTATTTTTCCAAAGCAGATCTTTTACAAGACAACTTCTATTGCTTATACTTGTGTAATATTTTTGGCCACTCATTTATAGGAATTGATGTAAGATTCTATGTCTTTAGACATTATCTACACAAAAGCAGTCTCTCTAACTCATAATTGACGTTTTCTTTTGGATATCTGAGTAACCATTCGAGAAATCTCCCTAAACTGACTAATTTGAAAATCCTTTTTGTGATTAGATTAGAAAAACATGGCATTCTAAATAAGATCATGTTTTGAGGTGTATATTTCTGTGGAGAATTAGATATTCCATGAAGACATCACAACAGATTTCACTTTCCAAGAGACCACAAAATGAGAAAGAGGGGGAGGGGGAGGGAGAAAGAGAGGAAGAGGGAAGTGGTAGGAAGAAGGAGGGAGAGAAGGAAGGAACAAAGGAGAGAGAGAAAGGGGAAGGAGAAGGGGAAGGGGAAGGGGAAGGGGAGCATTTTTCAAAACTGCATTAAAAATAGTGATTCCTTTGGGCTGGAAGCAGCTTCAAGAAAAAATCTACAGGGAGTTAGAGTAAGGGAAGAAAGAAATATCTTGTATCTGGGGCTTGGCAGTCATCTGTGGGTTTACAAGACAGAAAGCTGTTTCAGATGTTAATGTATGTAAAAGCAGAGTCCTTTAAGAGCATTCATTAACATTGTAAAACTGAACTTTGGATGTGTAAATGTGTATAAGAAAGAGAATATTGTTCTATTCTCCAAATCTGACTGAATGCTCACATATATTGCAAATTACACAAAAGCTCTTTATTTTATCATTTCTGTATGTATCCTTTTTATTAGCTAGGGTTGCTGGCAGAAATGGATCAATCCAACAAAAAGATTGACAGTGCAGCATACTTAGGCTGGACAGCACAGAAAATACTAACAAAAAGCTCTCCAAATAAACAAGTGCAACAGGGGGGTTTAAGACTATTGTCTTTTCTCAAGCAAGTGTGGTCTGGTAGGTTGTCCTCCCAAGGAAACACTCAGGGTACAAACAGAAAGGGGAAGGGTCCCTACAGTTCTCTCTAGTGGCACACCAGGTCCAGAGCTGGCAGACACATGGAAACCATGGTCTGCTTTTCCCCTGCAGGAGCTTTGATGGAATAACACGTGCTGGAAGGAGCACAAAAAACACTGGGCGTGCTGCAGCCCCAGATCAGCACCAAGGGAGGGAAGTGGGCAACTGTCTCCCGAAGGGACATGGGTGCCTTGTGATACACATCCCGCCCTGGTGGAGCTCCCAGCAACCAATTAGTCCTCAGTCAAAACAAGGCTTCAGAGTTCCCGTTTCATCAAGATAAACAGAGGAAGTTCATCCTTATTTTGGTACTGTAGCACATTGTTTCAGTCTCTAGCAGGGACAGAATTGCATCAGTTTGCAGTCTGAAGGCCAGAGTCACAAGAAGAAAAGCCTTTCTAGGCTTTCTTTTCTAGGATTCTAGGGATCCCCACCCCACCCCCCTCATCTTTCTCTCTTTAAGGAAACATTGCTTCTTCAGGTTATACAGAAAAATACGGGATTGTCCGTACCTATTGGATCCAGTCACACCTGCTAATATGAAAGTAGTTTCTATGGTATAAAATAAAACCTGCTCTATCTGGCTTCTGCAAGTAAAGAAATCATATGGGGCTTACATGGCTTTAGTAACATTAAATACACATAAAAGTATCATAATATAAAAGCATAAAAGTAGGAATAAAGAAATAGTTTCCAAAGGGAACAACCTCCCAGGATGTTGTTTGCATATACAGCATGACACTCAGAAGTAAAGCTGATGAGAAAATTAAATACCTTCTCAGAATTTTCAAACGCTGGACTTAGTTACAGTGTTTAACAGCAAAACACTTTGGTTTGGTTTAGACTTTTATAGATGAGAATATTTTAGTACTATATAAGCACTTTTGCAAATAAGTATAAATAAAGCATAAAAATAAAAGACTGAATGACAAAAAGTAACTTAACAGTATAGTTTTAATGTTATTGATGAGATAATGGGGATATTGAAACAATTTTAGATTTATCTCATGTAATTTTTTTTCTTTTAAGTAAACTGTGTTGCTGTAAAAAGAATGAAAGATATTTTAAAATGCAGTTTAAAACTACTTTCTAAAAACATTATTTACAATTTCTTCTTTTAAGGTTGATCACAGCAAAATAATTCAGTTAAATGTTCTCACTTGGTGTTCAGATGTGCCAAAAATACATTTGATGTGCTAGTATAATACTTATTTGAAAAGCTTGCTCTATGTCTATTCTCTTGTACATCATGGCTTAATATTTAGGACCTATGGAACCTGAGAAGAAGGTTAGATGCTATACTTCATCACCCAATGCAATGAATCTATCAAGTAAGGGAAAACTCCTTGTGTATATTAATCTACTTTGTTTGAGCTAGACAAGGGGACCTGAACTATTGAGAGGAACTCAAGCAAAGAGAAAATTTGCCTAATAGAAACATTTTATAATAGAAATAAAACTAAAGAAACAGAATTATATAGACAAACCTTTTGGCTAAATGCCTTTTTAATATTTAGCTAGGCACAAAGCCAAATTTTTTCTCTGCAAAATTTTGTGTCCTAAGTTATTCAGATACAGTTGAGTATTTTACAGTGACGGGTGTCATTAGGATATTTTTGCAGTGTTTGCAAGGAGACACAAAAGCCAGCAGAAGCAGGTCAGAATGCCTCCTTAGAACTTGTTGGCACATTCAGGCCTGGCATGTTCATATGTTTTGCACTCAGGAGGACTCGCTAAGGGGGAGAAGGGGTCTGGTACTTCACATAGGTGCTGCTCAGGTTTTGGCCAAATGCACAGCTCATGCTAGGGCATGATGAATGCTGGGAGCAGCACCATTATGTTACAGCAAGAACAACCACTAGGCAGTACACACTGGACAGGAGGAGGCACAGGCTCCCGTAGCCACTATCACCTGCAGCCTGCTGTCTCCCGCAACTGTCATCTCCTGCATCTTTGCATTCTTACTGACAGTTTCTTCAGAGTTCACCAACTCATGGAAATGGTTTAGACCAAACTTCCAAACAGAAATGTATCAGTATGTCATCTTATCCAAAAACCTTTTGAAAGGGATGCAATAGCAGCCTGACCAACAAGGCTTTCATGCCTCCCGGACACTTGCACCGCAATGGAGGAGGAAGGATGAACACTCTCTCCACTTGCTAGGTGCATGTTTTTCTCATAGGTGCACAGGTTATTGAATTCATTGATTCATGAAGTAACAAATTAGAGAATTCATATTAGACTAGTCTGCACAAAGGAGATTAACCGCCTGTTTTATTTGCCTTTTTTTTTTAACGCAATGAGCTCATAAATTAAAGCTTAATTTATGACACAGATTGTTAAGTAAATTTGAAAGATCCAAACGGAATATGACAAGAAAGTACCTAGAAAAAAAGTGAAT
>NW_009258669.1:3259651-3261473 GCF_000687185.1 Egretta garzetta
CCACCCCCCATAATGCTCTGGAACACTTGTGAAAGGAGTTCCATACGTTTGTGTGATGTTGACATCACCAATAAATGAGCACCTCGAAAGTCTCCCTAGGTCAGGCATCATCTCCCATTACCAGCAGATTATGGAAACCATATACAGTAATTTATTTTCTTCATTATGCATGTAACTTATAAGTGTATGCAAAGACACCATCTCTGTTTCAGGAAGTCCCTTGTGGGACTTTGCATATGCTGAAGAAATATTACTGAGGACTTGCCGTGTTTTCACCATCTTCCCTAGGCCTTGGCCCCTACGGACTGCAAAACACTTGGCCCTTTGTCTGACCTTGTAAGACCAACCATGTTTGTATTCTTCTGTAAACAGATGAATGTCTTAATTGTCCTGCATAAAAATGTGAAATGGAAGCTTAAATATTTCCTTTGCATTTTATCAGATGATTTTAAGACCTAATGACTGGATGTGGATACTTGCTTTAGGAGGTAAACAGGGTTTTTTCCCCTGGTTCATTTCATTTTGTAGCAAACTTATTTGCCTCTTAACAGTGAAAATATAGAACACTATATGTCATCAGAGATGCAAACCTTATGGTTCTATGCATTTCACTAGGAAATTGCATCACCCCTTAGATACAAAACATTGATAAGATCACTTACAACTCATTGTTATGACCCAATTCTTTATTGGGATAAAACCATTTGAAATGAAATAGATCCTAATGCTGTTAATTCACTGTTACTGGGAAGGCTTATTCTAAAACAAAGACTTAAAACTCAGATGTTTAAATGAGGAAAGGAGGCACAGCTTTATGAATTTTTATTGAGCGCCTCCTAAATTCTGAGTGAAAATATCCTTCATGGTTATTTTTTTTATACAAATACATATACAAGATATACCTGAGAAAAAAATGGAAAAACATAATCGATCTTTTTTTGAGTACCAGTACATTGTTGGGTCACATCACAGGAGAGACAGTACTGTTCAAAGAAGATAAATTGCAGGAAAATGGATATTGTCTGTTCTACACCCCCATTGTAACTTTTACTCTATGCTTATTACTGTGAATTAGAATTTTTGAGTGAAATCCAGACAGTATAGAAGGCTTTCAAATGGCATTCAAGCTTTTAATGAACTGATCAGAATGAGTTTAACAAATCCTTCATGTGCATACAGCCTCTGATTACAATGAAACCATTCCAGCACATCCCTGGGGTATGACAGAGTCTTTGAGCAACAAAAATTAAACTGCTTGAATACACTGCAGATACAATGAGCTGCTTCAACCACAACTACATTTGGGCAGTTTCTCTGAGTCAGCCAGATTAGCTAGCTGATATTTATCTAAAATGGTTGTAATTTACCAGCCTTACATTTCAAATAGACTTCAAATGTGTGCGGAGCTGCGTAGAGTTAATTCATAACTTGATGGTCCCTATTTCAGACCAGACACAGCACAAATCCTCTATCCTTGTAAGTGCCCGTAAGATTCATTTCTCTGTATTTTGCAAGAAAGTTCACAGCTGGTATATTTTACTGAAGTGAAATACATCCACAAGAAAAACCAGCACTGCCTTCTGTGTGTTGAGAACAAAAAAAATATAATCAGAACTTTTGGGGTTTGCTGTAACGGTGTAGGTATAGAGTAAATCTCTTTTTATTGGTTCTTCCTGTGTGCCCTCCAAGATTATGTATATTCATGAATAAGAGAAGGAGAAACAAGTAGCAGGTTTTGTGAGGATCCAGAAAAGTTTTCATTTACAGTGATTTTTAAGAGGTTCTTTTTTCTCAAGAGCAAGGATAGGTCCTGGATGTATCA
>NW_009258669.1:3261504-3276406 GCF_000687185.1 Egretta garzetta
TGATGCACATTTCATGAAAGCTATTCACTTTTTCTTAAAATTATAGAATCATATAATCTTTTAGGTTGGAAAAGACCTTCAAGACCATTGAGTCCTACCATAAACCTAACACTGCCAAGTCCACCACTAAACCATGTCCCTAAATGCCATATCTACAGGTCTTCTAAATACTTCCATCACCTATAATAATGAAAAGTGCCTAGTTTGGGGCTACCTTTCAGGACAATCAGGAAATTTATCTAGTGAAAATTATAGTTACCATTATAGTTGCCATTTTTTTGTGAGAATATTAATTTATATACTGATAACTTTACAGCCATTTATTTTTATCTCTGGGTTTACTCTATTAAGTCCTGCAAGTTGTGTACTCCTACTGAAAAATTATCCTGACTTAGTAAGTATGACTTTTGGGCATGTAGACATGAATTTAAGGACTGAGGTAGATGGCAGTGCTTGAGTCCTGGATTTATCTACAAGTTAAACCGTATGTGTCAAGAGGACACAGAGGCAGATTCTGAATGTGGGCAGCAGAACCAGGACAGATTAGGAAATGCTCTATCTACAGACAGTTGCCTGTGAGATGGAACCAGTCTCAGAAAAGTCTCAGTCTCAATCTCAGCCTTACCAGATGCAAAATAGTTGCAGTGAGGTAATTGGTGAAACCTAGGCAGCATCTCCCTGCTTCTGACAATTTGCCTCTGATTTGAGAAGAAAAATATGATCAAGCATGGAACACTGACAACCCCTCTTTAATGTCATTTTCTAAGCCATATAAAAAGGTAAGAAAGGAGGCTGACAATAACTTAACTAACAAGAATCACTACTTTTTTCTATGACAGAACCAGAGGTGTCCTTGTGTATTTTAACACAAAGAAGAAGTAAATCATGCTACAGACTCTACGTGTGCATGTTAAATTCATACAATCTGGAATCTCAGATTTCTACTTTCAGGTAATTGTGAAAATAATTGTATATTTTCAGAAATGTTGGAATGAATTTTCAGTCTACATATCTTGCAAATAAGTCTCTTGTAAGCATGAGAAACTTCTCTTTGATTATTTTCCAGTTTTTTCACCATTACTGCTTTGGTTTTAAGTGTTGCATCTAGGCAACTATAAAAACTAGTGAATTGTAGAATCACAGAATATCCTGAGTTGGAAGGAACCCACGAGGATCATTAAGTCCCCCTCCTGACTCCACACAGGGCAATCTAAAAGTTGAACCATATGTCTAAAAGCATTGTCCAAATTGTTCTTAAACATGGACAGGTGTGGGGACATGGCCACTTCCCTGGGGACCATGTTCCAGGGTCTGACCACCCTCACTGAAAAGCCCAAAACTGCATACAGTACTTGAAGCGAGGCTACACCAATGCTAAGTATAGTGGGACACTCACTTCTTTCAACTGGTCAGCTACACTCTGCTTAATGCACCACAGGATACAGCTGGCCCTTTTGGCTGCCAGGGCACATTGTTGCTTCATACTGAGCTTATAAAGAACCAAACCCTCTAGACCCCTTTCTTCAGGGTACACTCCAGCCTCTTGTCCCTCAGTCTATACATATATCCTGAATTACACCATCCCAGGTGCCGAATTTGGCATCATCTGTGTTAAATTTCTTACAGTTGGTGATTCCTAGCACTTCAATCTATCACAATCTCTTTGTAAGGCCTCTTTACCCTCAAGGGAATCAACGTCTCCCCATATTTTAGTACCATCAGCAAACTTACTTAGTGTGCACTCCGCTCCTGTGTACAGGTCATTGATAAAAAAAATGGAAGAGAACTGGCCCTAAAATTGAGCCCTGGGGAACACCACTGGAAACTGGCCACCAGCCAGAGGTTACCTCAATTACTACCATGCTTTACACCCGACCCTTCAGTCAGTTGTTCACCTGTAGTATTTGTGTAAATGTCCAGCTGTATGCTGGATATTTTGTCCAGAAGAATACTATGAGAGACAGTATCAAAAGCTGAAGAATTGAAACCCAAACTCTTTGGTGTCCTGAAGAACTGTTACTATATATTCTGTCCTAAGTGTCCTAAATTAACAAAGATACACCTGAATTAAGACAGTTTCTTTTCTGTTCCTCATTGGGATAGGTTGTCATGTAAATACATCTATATTAATGTACTACTGATCTGTTCAAAAAATGGAAAGTAATTCCTGCATCAACTCTCGCATATCTGTATCTTCTCTGTATGTTCTCCCACATTTTTAACACCAGTATTCAAGATAACCTACACAGACACATGTGTGAGGTTCTTATTCCTCCATATTTCCTCGCCAGTACCTCTGATGTGGGTCACTGTTAAATAAAACCAAATCTATTTTATGCATCATTTCTGTGAACTATACCATAGGTTATTTCTCAGGAATCCTATGCAGATCAAAGAAAGTATTACTTAAGTTTTTATTCAGATTTTCTATTTTTTGTAGCACAAATATCTGCATAAAGTGACTTGGAACACTCATTTTTTTTGTTGTTTATTAAAGTATTAAGTCTTTATATATCAAGTATTTTCTTTTAAAGTTTTGTACATGGCCACCTTTTTTATATAACCAGATGTGTAAACAAAGTTAATATTTAGTATTTAGCTCTGTTCAGACACAACTATTATATATCTGATTACACTACTATTATTAAGCACTCTTCAAGCTATGTTTTCCAGTTAAACCAATCCACTCACTATGTATTCCTGTGGTCTTAAAAATAAGCTTTTTAAAACTAAAATTCAAGTAAATGTAAACTAATTTCTTATTTTTGCAACATACTGCTCTACGGTGGCACAATAACCTATAAAGAGGAAATATGAAAGCAGGATGGCACCTGAAACCATTCTGTAATCTAACATAATGAGTTTCACAACTTAACTTTGAAATTTCCTATCTTTAGGCTAGGAAATATAAAAATAGAACCCCCTAAGTCTTTGGGTTTTAGCCTAAGGACTCATACGCTGTTTGTTTTTCCAACATACACAACGTAATAGAAGCATCTCATTATCAACATGTCCTACCCTTTTGATGAATCTGAAAATTTCTTAGAAATGTCCTCCATCAGTTATTTCTTTAGAACCTTGTTTCTTCTTTCTAAATTTCAGACCACATATATCCATTATTGATATATGACACAAAACTAATTTCTTTCTATCATCAATGTTTTTTCAGGAAAAAAAGTGTGTACCTTTGTATAACGTTTCGATTCCTTGTTGCATAAACAAAATTAAATCTTTCTGATATTCAGAGGTGAAGTTTTTTTCAGAGGTTAAACTAAAATAAGTTAAAAATGTCAGAGTTCTTTGTTAAATGAATTTCCTACTATCTACCCACTTTTCTAGGACCAATAAAATGAAATCTTTCCCTTTCTGTTGCTAAAATACTGAAGCACCTCACTTTATTCAAAACAAACCAAAAAACAACAACAAAAAGAAGACTGTTTCCAACAACGTTAACTAGCTCAAAAATGTTTTATTGTTTCTTTGGATACATGATGGGCAATGTCAGCCTTTTAAGGAATGTGATTCAGAACAGCTACTAGGCAATTAGGTGCTGATCCAACAGCTGAACCAGCTGAACTGGTTGAAAATGTCAACAGACCAATCCTCCTCATACAGCTCAGGACTTCTGTATCCATAAAGATCTGGAGGTTATGTTGAAAAAAATATTTTTTTTCAACTCAGTAAAGAATTTGATTTTGGCCTGGCTGAAAAGATTCTGCTTATGTTTCAAATGAAGTTTAAAGTTTACTTGGTAGGGTTGTAGGGGTAGAGGGGTGAATTTAACCAAAACTGGCTCATTCTTCAATTTTTTTTTGTGGATTTCCCAGTCCAATGGAAATGGTTAGTCCTCAAAACTAACTCCAGCTATCTGATGTGATACACAGCAGAAGTGAGGGTATTATTGCTTACAATGACAAGAATTATCTTCAGGTCATACAAAGGTATTCAAATACTGGTTTCTAAATTCTGTGGGGTCAGACTATGCAGACACTTATACAAGCACCATTTTTAAATTGATTTGATCAAAACAGAAAATCATGCACCAGCATACAGTTACATGGATTATCAGAATCGAGTGTAGCCTTTGGGGCTATATTGAACAGGCAATACTAACCCTGTGTTTCAGGAACATTTGCCTTATGAGTACAACTTAGTCTGAATTCAAATCAAATTCCTCTGCAACTTCTTTCTTGGAAATTGGGAAACATTCCACTATGCATACAAACAAACAATGGGCATTCCTATGTTTTCTAATTCATTTTTAATTTAAGAGAGTCAGATAACCTCTGAGTTATTTCCTTCCAAAGTCTATGTTATTTCTGGTTTCCTATATGCTGAATAGCATGGTATATTAAATTATATTCCAGATTTTAAAGCATGTGGGTTCAATTCAATTATAGTGACTTACTATATTGTATATGAATTAATACAATACAAAAGCAAGAATGCAAGGGAACTACCACAGCTTGTGCTTGTGCTTTTCTTGGGCAGTGCTGAGGCTAAATATAAGAAATGGACAAACTTCAGGTACATGTTTGGTTAATTTTCTGTAATTCATAACCCTTTGTTTATACCTGTTGGTCTCGTACTGTTATGTGTCACTTGACATTTATGTCAAATCATCAGTGTCTGGCATGTCATTTTGTAGTCTGACGAGGATGTAATGAAATGATGAAATGTTAAATAGAAGTTTATTTGTCTTGGCAGCCTAGAGCCACTTCAAACATAGATTACATCTAAGCGTAATCCAAGAATAATATTGTATGGAAAATGGTACATTTCTCTAGCCATTTATTTTCTTCTGCAGCAGTTCAGAAATGTGCTAAGACTCAATGTGAGTGGACTGCAATCACACTGAATTGTCGACACTTCTTTGTCCAGTACTAGACAAGTTGATTGTCTGATATGTGTTGAAATCTCTAAGTAATTCCATTATGCAATCTATATGTAGCTCTAAATTGACAGCAGAAATGTCAAACATAATTAAGTGTAGCAAATCTTTTTCCACAATCAGAAACTTTTGGCACAAGTAATTCAGTTTATTCAAAGTAGAATATCTGAAGTTTCTTCCAGCTGAGGACAGCATAGTTGTGAACAGAGGGAGACAGATAAAACACTTTTGAATAAACAGATGGCTTTATTTTAAAATACACAACTCTCAGGTAACTTCTCAAAAGTAAAACTGACTTGGTAAAAAGTTTTTTGTTAAAGATATCCTTTATGACGGGCATATTATAGTAATCTTCAGACTAGTAGTGCTAGGTTAACCAATGTGAAGTCAGACTGATTTTACTGAAATGAGTGCATTACTGTGTTTCATTCAAATGAAAGAAGAATGCAACTTCTTATGCATATTTACAAATTATATATATTATGATGCTAAAATGTATATAATGATTATGGTAGTGACTATTACATAAAGGTTATATGCTGGTTTAAATTTTAGCCTTCAATTTCTGTAACTCTGAACTTTTTAAAAACTTCAGTCCTTCAGTTTCAGCTTGATTAAAAATCTACTATTCTCAATGCAATTCTATCTATATTCAACAGAACCTTTGGAGAATTTAATGAACTTGAGGTCAGCCCCCTGAAAATTCATAATTTTAATTTAATCCTTTTTTTTATTTAGTCCTTATTTATATTATGGAATTTACACTCTACTGAAAACCTGCTTTTTGGGGGAACAGTCATTAAATAAACACATTCACTTTCATCTGCTCATCTTCACTTCTTATAGACATGGCAGAACACTGAAGATACAGAAGAAAAGACCAAGTTCTCCTCTGTCTCCTACATCATTAGCAACTGCTGAATATCTATGCTACATAATCTTTATTCAAGCTAATACGTACTTCAACAGAAAAAAACCCAAGTTAGTTAATAATATATAATTGACCTGAAAGAACTGATTAGCTCAGTTATGTATTATGTAATATAGACAGAAATTTGCCTTGATTTACTCTCTTGAAGGATGCTTTAGCCTGTGACAGCCAGCTGTGCCAAAATACCTGGGCCACCTTCCAGAAGTCTTGAGCATTACTTCACATACCTCAACTAAGCCATCAGGGCTTCCATTATCGCAGGGCATCAACTGAGAAAAGAAATTAGCAACCTCACTAGCCTTTCATCTGATGGAAGACAGATGAATTAGCTGAGGCATCCCTTCAGTCAAAGCTGTAGTCAGGGCTTTACATCCCTACAGATCCATGCACAGTTCTTGAGCAGGCACACAGAAGAGTCTAGCTTTCCTGGAAGCTCCAAATCGCCACATTGGAGGTATCCTCCATATTGCCGCATAGCCAGACCTATACTGAAAATAGCAGTAGTGACTAACTGAAATTGATATTTTTCACTCTTAATAAAAGCACTGAAACCCAATAGATACTTAAAATATTTGCTATGGACTGATAGCTATGTGCAGATATTGATAAAAAATACTTCCTATTTCCGAAGGAAAAAAGTTAAAGAACATTTGTTTTGTATCAGTTCGTGTCTAATCAAATTTCTAGTAGTTGCAATGTCTCATGAACTTGAAGCAGTATGTTTTAAATCTATTATCAGCCTGTTGATATCTTCAAGTCTGGAACATTTTTCTAAAAAATGCATTTCATTTCAGTTTGAGGTTCGAGATTTGTTTCAGAAATTAGTTGCTGAGGGCTGTATATGCAGCTGATTATAACAGTTCCTTCTGACCTGAAAATCTAGGAAGCTTTTCACAAAAAAAATGAGCCGGGCAATTAGAAAAATTGTATAACAATAATCTCACTATTTGTCCACTGAGCAGGTCTAATGTGAGAGCAGTGTTTGTCATTCTTTTGAGGGGGACTGTTTTGGAATACATAAGTGTTACTTACTTTGGTACAAATTGGTGAACTAAAATGGTCCTGAATAAAAACACCCATTATAACTATAATGAACTTGTGTTCAAATTCTTTTCAGTTTGCTGAAGTCTTGAATGTGACCAGTCCCAATTAATGGCAATATTATTTCCAGGAGTAAAATGTGCTTGCTGATCACATAATGAAAACAGTGCCTGCAATTAAGGCACTAAGCATTTTATACATGTTGTTGTATGAAAAACTTTTTTCCCTTAAAATTTTTAATTTAGAGAAGTGTGCATTTCCAGATAAAATAACATATTCATCTTCACCTTTAATTTAGAACAAAACAGATTTCTTGTATTAGTGACCATTTCAAGTGACTAATATTTCTTGCCCTTGTTGTTACCTAATTCTCTGGGTCTCTTCTTGATCAAAAATACATAAAAACTTCATAAAGAAACTATATAAAAACCTGCCTGGGAAAGGAAAATTACTCCCCAGATTGCTAGCTTTGAAATGACTGAAATATATTTTTTGGGAAAATGAAAAAATCTATTATGATTTACCTCACTTGCTTCCAGATCTCCCATAACTTCTTTGATTTTCCTCCCATGTGCTTGTTCCTTCCTGCCTGAAAAGGTTATTGTTTAAATATCATAATGATTATAGGATACCTTCATGGAGCCTGCCATCTGCAGTACATGTGGGTAATGCACATGCCTATCATATATCTAGATTACAAATTGAAATATTAGCATCTGTAAATGCTAGTCCTCATCATTTTGGATTATAATGTTTTTATAAAATTCCCTGCATATGCTGTGTTGTTTCTAGCAATACACAAGTGTTTAAATGACTAATACTTTTAAAAACACTTAGCTAACAAGACTATTTTATATACAGTGTTTAAGTAATTTCAAGGTGTCAGGATAAATTAAAACACATTGCGCAATACAGTATCTACGACAAACTCATTTCACATCAGTGGACAGCTTATTTGACAAACTTTTAGCCAGGTTCAAGGAGCTTACTCTGCTCCAGCTGGATCTCTGGTTTCCTTCTGAGATGTGTTTGCATTTTTCAAGCAGTGATAACACCATTAACATCTTGTCCTTTGCACAGTAGCCTTAATAGACAGGCAGAGTTGCCAAACAGCAGAATTCCTTTTTTGTCTGTTGGGTAACAAGCAAAAATTTCACAATCAGAAAACAGTCCCTGTGTTGAGGAGATAGCAGAGTCTGTCCATACTAATCTTAGGCTTCCTTCCCTTCCTTTCCAGTGATTAAAGTGGTTGGGAGAAAAAAATAAAAAGAGTAAAGAAAAGGCATGGGGGAAGCAAAGTAGTCTTTGTAGAGCTAAGAGGTTTCTAAATATGGCAACGATCAGTGGAACAAAACTTGATCAGAACCGCAAATGTGGTACATAACACACAATAATTGTTGCAAACAAGCATGTAATAATTGTTAATAGCCAATAGGAAACCTACTACCTTCTCCTGCCAGCAAAATCATACAATGATCTGCAAAATCCTGTTTTCTCAAAGAACTAGAGTACAGTTTATAAGATCATTTTTAAGAAGCTAGTGATGGGCAACTCGTTTCTCTTTGAAAAACAGCTCTTTTTACAAATATTATGTCAACTATTCTCTGTAATTTACTGCAGACTTCAGTTTTTATTGTCAATTGGACATATGTGGTAAAAAGTGTTATTTCCAAAAGCAAGAAAATCCCAGCATTTAGAATTCAATATTCATTTTATGTTTCTTATTCCAGCAACACTGCCCAATCCTTCTACAGAATATTTCTGATTGTTTTCCTTTTGTTGGATTACACAGAGCCCTTTCTCTTAAAACAACAAGGAAAAGTGCAGAGGCCACTGTCTCTATACCCTGCTATTACATGCATTGTCACATCCACTAATTCTTGATTACACAAAAAATAAACCCTCTCCATGAGCTACTGAGCCAGCCTGCAGACTTCCTTACTGTTCTCCCAAATGCATGCCTCCTTACGTCCATGCTTCTAAGACATGACTTTTTTACAAGGCCAGAATCTAAAAATTAAAATTTTAGATTACTGTATTTAATGATGTGCGTTCATTTAACCCTCCTTCTATCAACATTTTTCTGTAAAAATAGACTTGATTTCATTAATTATCAGAATACTTTTGTTCAGTTGCTTCTTGGGCCTGTGTGTTTCTTTATATTGTAGGTTGATTGTAAGTATAGTGGAAAGAAAAGGACTGACAAGATTGATTTTAGAAGAAAACTGTTTGTGTGTTTCTTTTGTCTAAATGAAAACCAGATGTAATTTGAACTATATTAAACTGAGTTATTTTTAAGAACAAATTGATGTTATGTTTGTTTTAGAAGTGTGATATAAAACTTAAATATGACCTGTATTTTCTACTAGCTCCAGCTACTTTGTGCATTATCTTAAATTACCAGTATCCCCCTTTTTAAATTTCATGTGGCAACAATATCTGATATTGGTTTTAAAATTTCATCTACTAAACTCAACTAAAGGAAAAAAATATTTTTTAGTGAAATGTAAAAAAAACTTAAGGCAATCCAAAGGATTTTTTGAAAAAATTTAAATATTTCACTTGCAAGAATTTGCAATTAAACATTTTTATTATCTAAACTACTGTGCTCAATTTGTAAACAAAGCTAGCTTTTAATCAAAGTTCAATTGAACTTAAATTACAAAGCTTTTTTCTCACTAGAACTCTACTATTTAGTAGCTGAAAACAGTCTTTTCTAGTCCTGAACTAAACCAAGACTTGGTTTATATAGCTCTGTTACCTGAAGGCAAGAAATAAAACCTGTACATCTTGCATTGTTTATTTGGCTAGTTCTGTTATTCTGTTTGAAATCAAATATGTGATTAAGGATAGAGGGCACAACCATGAAAAACACATTCTGGGTTTCAGTGTGAGAAAGTAGACTGTAGCTTGTGGGATCCATCCAAAATTAATATCTTGATTTTTGAATTCTATTGTTTTCCCTCTTAACTAAAGAGCCTTGATAGTGCCTTCTTGAACTGCTTATACTATCTTTGGGTTGAAGCAAACCAAGAGGAAATCTCTGTAGCCAAAGATACATTTCCTTTCCTATTTCAGTGATATGCATTTATGCAACATGCAAATTGTAAGCTTTAAGCATATCAATTTCCTTGAACTAGAAAATTAATAGATATTCCTCAGAGTAAGCAAGGTAGTGTTTTCTTACTTACTGAATTCAGTGCAGTCTGTCTTTCACCCACAGTTGGTCTGTAAATTGCAAGAAAACTACTTTCTGGTTTTTGGCTAGCTGCGTATTTGCAGTGAAGGGTAGAGGGGAATTACCCCTCCTATTAACACCATCTAGAGCGGTAATACAGCCTGTAGCAGTTCAGTAAGTAAGAAGCCTATGGGTGTACAGCTCTCTCCCTGTTTTCCTCCCCTTATTCCTTCTCACCCTAATCATCCATCCTGACTTTGTACAACTGTTCTCAGCTGTAACTGTAATGAATTATGTGCAATGCAGACTAATCTCTTTTCACTTATACTACTGGTGAAATGATATGGATGAGAGAAATTCCAGATCTCATAAGTGATCCTAAAGAGTCCATTCTTGATGTTCATTATGCTACATTAAGTTCAAGAAAGCTGAAAGTTCTCTTCTTTGGGACTATTTTTAATTAGCTGTTTGACAAAGGATTAAAATAAGGTCTATGAATTAGACATAAAGGAAGGATTTTAAGTTTTGGGACACAGTAACAAAATTAAGACATCAAATCAAATGAGACAAGAATTCAGAAGGCAAATCCTCTTTTGCTTCATACTATACATGTTAGCAGAAACAGCCAAATGTACTATTAAGTCATTACTTTCAGTGAATATAATTTCTTTCAGGTGAATTTATTTTCCTGAAAGTTAATGACTGCAAAAGCTATGACAAGAGATCTACATACTTAAAAAATCAGCTGGAATTAGAAGAAATGCTTTTAAGCATATGAAGTTACCAACTTTTTAAGATTAGTTTATTTATTTGTCAAGGAATCCATAATGAGTTTGCTTGTATTTATGGTTTTGTCATCTACAGTAATTACAACAGATTGGCTTCTCTTTGTGGCAGTTCACAGCACTACCTGAGTCTGTAAAAAACAAGACTATGACCTACATCACCACCAAAAGTCCTGGCGAAAAAAAAATACGGAATTTGCTTAGCTAACTACATTTTCAATTGTCAAGTCCCCAGACCATTACTCCCTCAGATATTAGATGCCTAACATCATCACAGTTCAGAAGTAGTGTCTAGGTAGAGATCACACCTTGATGAATCAGCTATGCTTGCACTATGTGCACTTCTTCCATTACAAAAGGAAAATATATCCTTGATTAGAAATCGATGATGCAAAACTAACATTAACATATCAGAGATTTTCATTATGACGATTTCTGCTTCTTAATTCTGTTCCCGAAAGTCACCTAGAAGTTATACTGAACTTCAGTCTACAAACAGAAAACCTTATAAAATATATAGTTATGCTGGGTTAAAACCTCACTCAGCATCTGCATATAATACTACTTATAACTGTTTATTAATTCATGGCATTTTCTAGAAAGATGATGTGTAAAAGGCAGCTTGGGAGTCCCATAGGACAGTCAATCCCTGGGATAACATCACTCATTCTAAAAAGTCAATGTGTAGTTTTAATCACCTTCTGAATTATAAGATCATTATTCAAGGCTGAAACATTTTATACTTTGAACTGAAAGACATTTATATGCTGTAGGAATTCTCACATTTTAAACTGACTCTAAAGGAATAATGTCTGAAAAGCATCTGTTGTTTACTTTTGAAAAGAAATCTAACATTGTGTTTACCCACAGATGGGATGGATTGAACACCATTTTCTACTGCAGCTCTGTTACTGCTTTTCAACAGTGGAAACATTTATCTTTGGGGGCAAAATTCTTCCCAGGAAACTAAGCAAGAGGAAACATTGACAGTAGGATCCCTGCTTCAGCCTTGCATGGTTTATGTGCCTTCTAAGGTTCAGCATGATGAGGATGCTGGAATCTCTCTTTTTGGAAGTGAATAGTCAGGCATGGGAATGAATCCAAAACGCAGAATTATGAAAAAATAACATTATTTTTCAACTTAATCTTCTAAACAAAATGGAAACAACAACAACAACAAAATATGTGGAGGCAGTCCCTATATTTTAAGTTATGTTTTTCTCAGAAAACAGGAGTATCTTCAGCAGTGTATTTGATGCACACTGCAAGGCTCTGATCCACTGATTTCAACAACAGGTGATACACTACATAACAAGCCTTCAGTGCATGCTGAAGCAGAAGATTTTTAAGCTTTTTTTCAGATCAGTGTAATTTTTTTTTTATTCTTCCTCATATTCAGTCTTCTAAAACTGAGGTGCCTATCATTCAGTTTCAAACATGAATCATAAAAGTGACATAAAGCACTTTTACCTGTACTCATTTTCCCACCTCGGCCAAATCTGGTTCATAAACAGGTAGCTTGGGCAGCTCTGCATAACAAAGTAGTCAGGAATGACGAGCTCTGATCTTCAGATCTGGCCACCCAGTATTGCACATAAAGATAAAGAATTTTCCATGGCTTTGCTGAATTTCCAGAACCCCCCAGTGCAGACGGCTGCTTCAGACAGCTGAAGTACAAGTCAGTATTGCATTTATGCCAGCAAGGAACTGCTGTGTGCCTGGGGGACTTTCTTAGCTGCCCCCAGCTGTGCGAATGGATCCAAATGAAAGTGAGAACATGGCCAAATAAATTGTCATAAAATTGCCATTAAAGAATTATACAATTCTTCATTAAATCCTTGGCTTCCTATTCACAATTAGAGATCTGTGAGTAAGTAGAATAATTTGAGCATTTGCAGCTAAGTCACTCCAGGTGTTACTGAACTAATATGATGTAACTGACATGTATTGTACTGCTTATTGTCCCCTAGGACCTGCATGGAGAAAACATGTTGTATCTCCTGAGGCCAATAAGGTGGGGAAAACATTTTAATGGGAAAACAGAACAGTTTAAAGTAGCATTTTAACACCATAATCTAAACCATACCTTTGTATGTTATGAACAAATTCACTTCCTTGGTGTAAAACAGAATATATAATTAGGATGTTTGAACTGTGGAGGTTTTGTCAAATACCAAAATATAAAATAATGGAGATGAATGGGCACCTAAATGAAAGGAATACAAGAAATATTCATAGCATGGAACAGTCAGCCTGTTCACAAAGAGCCTGCCAATATACACCTCCATAGATGTACTTCACTTATTAAGAAGAAAAACGGGTTTGAAACTGGGAGGAACTAACAGAACTGCTGAATGCTTCATTCTTGTACTGAGGGATGATGACAACCTAAGGAAATACTGTGCATGCCCTGAAGGAAGCTGTAGTGGCTGCAGTGCAGCATTACTGGTGTTCCATCCATGAAGAACAGCATTACATTTGAATCTCTACTGGTATCAAAGTGCAAAAATTTGTATTTAGCTTGTTTCACAGTAATAAGATCTTACCCAAGGTTGGGTACGGTTTGTTTGAGGAGCTCAGGACAAGATGTAGAAAGAGAGGCAGTTGCATTAAGAAAAAGAAACAACCCAGTGGATTGAACTTGAAAAATCTTCTGTCACAACTCATTGTCATTACCTTATATACCAGTTTTCCAAAGTGTATTTATATTGACACACTTCTCAACTTCCCACAGAAGTATTTTGGTTTTTCATCATTAATGTTAATTGAAATATTACCATACCACTTTGTAAGCATTAGAAACTACCATGGTTCTTTCAACAGGGTCCTAAGTTCATATTCCTTCTATGTCTTCCCAAGAGTGATTTTCGGGTACTACACTACACGTACCTCTGCATCCACACGCATACATACTTTTTCTGAGAAGAAATAAGAAACTTCATGAATCAGCAAAGCTTTGCAAAAAATTTTCCTGTCATTCTAATTCAGCAGCAGTGATAACAAAAGACAGACTAACTAAATTAGACAAGTCTCACATACATGTTGGAAGATATGTCAGACTCCTGGCCAGTGCTCCATCTTTTCTGAACAGAGTAAGTTTGTCCTGAGTCTGATGCTAAGAATAAACTGAATACCAGGCAAGCTTCTATTTCCATGGTGAGTACTGTCATAATCACAGACTAAGGCCTGTATTTCAAACCAAAAATCATTAACTAAAAACTTTCTTTTACTTATTTCAACTTAGGAATTACATATTCAGCATAAGAACAGTACAAATTATTTCCTCTATGGATTAGGCATAGATAATTAATCACAGGATTGATTAAACACTTCCACTAACTTCCATGACTAAAATGTCACCAATTCAGTCACATATTGTTAAATCATTACATGCTAATCTACTGTAAGGATTTTAGTGTAGAATAGACTGCTTTGCCACAAACACAGACTTCCTTTATTCCATTTGCAGAATATATAAATAAATGATGGTATCTGCTGTAAAGCTGGTCAGAACAGTTATGGGTGAGAAATTTTGTAACTTAAAACTAGGCAAATTTTGGGAAATGCATCAGTTTCTATTAAAATGTCAGTGGAATACCTGGGAATTTAGAGAAAACAAAACAAAACTTGGTGGGATGAACCCCATGACTGGAATGTAGCTATTGATGGCTACAGGCTGTTCAGAAGGGACAGGCGAGGAAGGAGGGGCGGAGGTGTTGCCCTTTACATCAAGAAATCATTACAGTGTGAAGAGCTGTCCCTGAAGAATAGCCATGAGCAGGTTGAAAGCTTATGGGTAAGAATCAGAGAGAGAGGCAACAAAGGGAACCTGGTGGTTGGTGTCTACTACAGGCCGCCAGATCAGGAGGAACCGACTGACGAAGCGTTCTTCCTCCAACTCCGGGAGGCTTTGTGCTTGCAGGCTTTTGTCCTCCTGGGGGACTTCAACCACCCCGACATCTGCTGGAAAACCAACACGGCAAGCTGTAGGCAATCCAGCAGGTTTCTCGAATGCATTGAGGACAACTTCTTAAGCCAGGTAATAGACACCCCTACCCGAGGGGATGCGATACTGG
>NW_009258669.1:3277231-3278073 GCF_000687185.1 Egretta garzetta
GGTGTGACAGCACCAGTGGACAAGGGAAAACCAATGGACATCATCTATTTGGATTTCTGCAAAGCCTTTGACACGGTCCCCCACAACATCCTTCTCTCTAAATTGGAGAGCTATGGATTTGATGGGTAAGGATACTGATAAGGAACTGCTGGATGGTCGCATCCAGAGGATAGTGGTCAATGGCTCGATGTCAGGATGGAGACCGGTGACGAGTGGTGTCCCTCAGGGGTCCGTACTGGGACCAGTGCTGTTTAACGTATTCATCAATGACTTAGACAGTGAGATTGATTACACCCTCAGCAAGTTTGCAGATGACACCAAGCTGAGTGGTGCGGTTGACACACCAGAAGGATGGGATGTCATCCAGAGAGACCTGGACAGGCTGGAGAGGTGGGTCTGTGTGAACCTCATGAGGATCAACAAGGCCAAGTGCAAGGTCCTGCACCAGGGTCGGGGTAACCCCCAGTATCAGTACAGGCTGGGGGAAGAAAGGATTGAGAGCAGCCCTGCTGAGAGGGACTTGGGGGTACTGATGGATGAAAAGCTGGACATGAGCCGGCAATGTGCGCTGGCAGCCCAGAAGGCCAACCATACTCTGGGCTGCATCAGGAGAAGTGTGGCCAGCAGGTTGAGGGAGGTGATTCTGCCCGTCTACTCTGCTCTGGTGAGACCTCACCTGGAGTACTGCATCCGTCTCTGGAGCCCTCAGCACAAGAAGGACATGGAAGTGTTGGAGCAGGTCCAGAGGAGGGCTACAAGAATGATCCGAGGGCTGGAGCACCTCTCCTATGAGGACAGGCTGAGAGAGTTGGGCTTGTTCAGCCTGGAAAAAAGAAGGCTGC
>NW_009258669.1:3278128-3291148 GCF_000687185.1 Egretta garzetta
GTGGTGAAACACTGGAACAGGTTGCCCAGAGAGGTAGTGGAGGCCCCATCCCTGGAAGCATCCAGGTTGGATGGGGCTCTGAGCAACCTGATCTAGTTAGCGGTGTCCCTGCTCACTGCAGGGGGGTTGGACTAGATGACCTCTAGGGGTCCCTTCCAACCCAAAACATTCTATGATTCTATGAAAACAAAAACTGCAAGACTTCTGTAGGTGGCTTCCATACAGAGGAGAGATAAATAACATGAATATGTGTTCCTACTTGCAGTCAACCCAAGTAAGAACTAATTCAGGCTCTGAGTCCCACATAAGTACCAACATCATCAGCCTATTAGTTATTCTAGGACTTCTCTCCTTAAAAAAAAAAAAAAAAGATAGATAAATAGAGAGAACAGGCAGACTCTTCTGTGCAAATTGGCATAAAAACAGGTTATGAAATCTCTTTTTTTTGATACAATGGAATTTGTAAAGCAAAAGACCCTAATCTTTTATCTCTTTTCTCCAAGCCTATACACAACTGCAGAAGACAGGTAAAGGGTGAAAATCAACACCTAGCAGCTTCTAAGTAGAGCTATTATACTCCTTAACCCAGCATGCATTCCTACACAGTGAGCATATCTCTGTGATCTATGTTATGACTTCTTGTCACTTGTATCCAAGTCTCCCCATTCTGGTTTTTGGTTGGTGGTGTTTTTTTTTTTCCTTTTTCTGGTTGTACAAATGAGTACATAAGTTACCTACTTCAAAACAGATTCTAACTTGTTTGGAACACAGATAACTTCCTTTCATGCTTTTATATGGGCCCAGAGTGTTCTTAATCTGATTCGTGCTTTTGTGAACTTCTGTGCCACAAATAAATAAAATTTAGAACAAGACCTGACTATTTTTTTTTCCCATGCAAACCATATGTAAACCTGTTGTAAAAACTACAAACCAGTTCACATTACCCAATATTCCTTCCCAGATTATGATTTATTTATTTATTTTAAATTAAAGCAAAGAATATCCTATGTCTTTTATAAGGACACTCCACAGATGAATTACCAATCATCTTTGTGGTCCTTTATCTTGGATTTTCAGAGAAACAAAGACACCACTACTAGAGTTTTTTCTCTTCACTGCTGTTGCTTCCCTTGTTTTACTTGATCACAGTGGTTCCCAGTCAAAGAGCAAGGCACCTGTGTGGTTCAGGAACTCTAAACGTAAGGCACAGCCTTGAGCTTAAGATAATAGGCACTGTGGTATCTGTACTGGGTGTTTGAAATTTAAAGTATGGAGACAGTTTCATCAGGTGAGGCTAAGCCACAAAAAGGTTGTGAACATCTGTTCTACATCAGTTTCCAAATGCAATCTCTTTCTTTCTTCTCCTCCCCCAGCTCACTCTGCCCCTCCCCACTTCCCACGTGCCAAAGATCTCCTTTCCTGCTCTCTATCCTTTTAATTTTCTACCTTAATTCTGCTACCTGGCAGTGAGAGCTCCTTCAGGAACAGAGTGGTATGATTTTATTTTCATTATGCCAGCAAGATGACTCTCTTGTTCCATTTGCAACACACAATCCCCATTTTATTGTTATCATGTAATTATACATTTCTAATGGAGAAAAAAGTTGTATGGTAATATTTTTATTCAAATGTATAAACTGTTCTGTAGCCAAGACATTACTGTGAACCTCAGCAGAGATTCAATCTGTTCATTGTTCTTTATTTTTATTGTAGTCTAATTTGCCAAAGTATTTTTTATACTAGCATTCTGGTGCCTTTCCAAATAGAATCCACAACAGCTCAAACATTTGCCATCACATTAAAAATTGCTGATATTTTTTCATACATATAAAAATAAATCTCTTCAAGAAATTTTTCACCTTGAAGTTTCTGTATGTCCTCAGAGAAGTCTATATTTTCTTACAATGATAAATGCAAAATATTCCTTGTTCTCAGAGATCACATTCTATATTATTTAATACTTAATAAGTTCCTAAACTTATACAAAAATAAAACATAGTCCCTGCTCCAAAACAATTACAGTATGTTCATTTCAAGTACAAAACATCAATTTTATAGAATGGTTTTAATGGAGAATCAAATTCAATAAAGTATTGGCTTGCAACTTAAGTGATTAACTCCAGCTGTGATTTTGAAGATTTCTGTTCAGTTGCTCACTACTTTGCTGCCTTTCTGAGACGCATAGCGAGATGATTAATACAGGTTTTTTCTGAAAGTGGCAACAACTATTTTGAAGCCATGGAGGATGACAGGAGATATGAACTTCAGTCTCCCCCATCCCATACAAGAAGTCTATAAGCAACAGAATGTTGTATAAAAGATGGAAGCAGAAAAACATGTCATTTCACCTGGTTATGTTTTCTAAATGAATGACTGACTCCAACTTAACTTTTGAAAAGTAAAACAGAGAGCTGTGTCCCAAAGAGGTTTATATGTCATGTGTGTCTAGGAAGTAGGAAGGCCACAGCTGTCTCTTGTCACCAATTCACTATCTACCCTTTTTTCTCTCCAGTCAAGGGAACTGTCATCTGAAAATGTAATACAAAGACCAAGAAACATTCTCAGTAGTTTCACACACATAATTAAGATGCCTAAGCTCAGACTGTGCTACTGCATTACCGGCTTGGATCTGAACTATCCTTGAGAAGTAACTCTCTCTGTATGGAGCCCATAGAAGCATTACAGTGAAGTTCTTCTCCAGATAACTGCTCATTTTGATGCATTGATCAGGGTGTACACCACTGGATCCATCTCAAAGATCTCACAAATTGCTTGTGTTAACTTAGATCATCAGCTAGAATAAGGATATGTTGAGTCTGCACCAATGAAGCTTGCATCTCAATATTTGGAGAAAAAGTATTAAAATGACAAAAAAGCCCATTTAAGTTCTCACCTACCACAAAGTCAACCCAAATCTGGCAGATACTTGATGTGTTTGATTTTACTATTATGAGAATGTACCTTTAATGGGTCAGGATTAATAATAAAACATTTTTTTGAAATAAAAACCTCAATTTGTACAATAGTCTATCAGCACAAGCAAACTCTGACTTCTATAACCCATCTCCACCTATGACAATTTCCTTCCCTAAGCTGACTCATGGATCCCAGCCCACATTGAAGAGCCTGAACTAGGGTCCTTGAAGACTTCAGTTCTCATAAATATTCCTCCCACTCACTCTCTAAAAGTGGGACCCATTTAAGATCTATCTACATTTTATATATTAAAAATAAGTCACTCCAATGCTTTCTTCAAAGAACAGAAACGAAAGTTGCCACCTCTAGTGCCTCTTAACATTAGTAACATATTGACATTGCAGGCAAGATGATGAAACATAGGATGTCAGAACAGCCAACGTTCAGACAAAATAAAAATTTGCACTTCTTCCTCTGACCACAAGACTTGGGGGATTCTCTTTATCTTTAAACATTAATTCCTTTTCCTAATACATCATACATGGATTTATAACAGGTTATTCATTTGCTTCCTGATAAACAGGGAACCAGAAAACTTTCCCTTCCAAACGCTGGCCACATTTCTGAGTATATTATCATCCATTATGTACATTGACCTGAATTATCATCTTTCACTCTGACAAGCATGTTCCTAATGCAGTGAATACTGCATTTGTTGGTAAAATAGCTACACTCTGAATCTTCTATTTTGTAAGGATTTTAGGTATATTATTTTGTAATTATGAACCCACCTCTGTCATTTAATCTACCGTTCCTCTTTTGTTGTCAGTGGAATGCTGTGAAAGAAAGAGATAAAAGAAGCGAAGCCAGATTAATCTCTAAACTCTATGTTAGGATTAAATGTTAGATCTTAATGATCTTATTTTGGAAGAAGAGATGAGTCATAATTTACATAGGTATTATGGCAAAGGATAATATTAAAAGCATGTATACATTTATAAACACACTTATCCATGTATTTAATATGCTTTTTGTCATATACACACAGGAAGGAAGAATAAGAAAACATTACCATTTTTCAGTTGCTGTACCTTGTTTCATTGTAAACTTTAAAAATACAAGATGGGCAAATAAATGTTCTGTTTCTGACAGCCTTTTTTTCATAGGAAAGAGATTATCACAGTCAAGGTATAGAAATAGTTGTGACTGTCCCTCCACACATCTATACTCTCTTGATGTAAGTAGGATATGCAGTAGTTTATTTCACATAAACACACCATTTTATGTCCTTCCCTTCCCTTCCCTTCCCTTCCCTTCCCTTCCCTTCCCTTCCCTTCCCTTCCCTTCCCTTCCCAGCTGTTTGTATAGGAGGATTTTCTTTCAGTGTATTGTATCTCACTATCTCTTTGACAAGGACTGAGTACACATTTTTCTGGGCTTCAGTAAGTCCAGGAAACATGGTTCATTCTGCTAAGTTTTCCCAACTGAGTTCAGTAGAGTTATATAAACCCTAGTGTTTAAATCCAAAACTTAGCATGTGATGAATACTGTTGGCTTCATTCATCTGCTAAGTTAAAGGAAGTAAAGAAGTGGTAAGCAAATTATGGATGGTGTAATAAATAGCTGCTACATGTCAATCTAGAGTTGCTTATCTTTTGAACATTTAAATTTTACATATAATTTTATTTTCCTGTATCTTGTTTGTTACTCCTATTTGGTTTTTAGAAAGCATAATCACTACAAAATCCTAATTTGTTGAGCCACAGGGACTGCCACTAAATGCTTGGGCCAGTCACCAGTAAGTCTACAGGCATCTGACATGATGGCTGGCTAAATGTTATCAACAACGTGTTGCCATGCTCCTTCTGGCTGGCCACTTTGTGGCTCTGAAGCTGCATGGGGTTCAGGCTCATGAGCCATCCAAGTGATACTCTTATGATGGGTCTTTATCACATGAGGAGCACTTATTTGTTGAAAAATCCAAAGCTGAAGTAACAGATGCTGTGGGGAAAAAAAATAGAGGTTTCTAAGGTCAATACCACAAAATTGCCCTGTATTTCAGATGAATGTCTAGCCCCAGTATTGCCCAGTTCTTCACTATGGGCACCAGGGTGATGGACCACTCCTGATCTATTGTCCTGTGTATTTTCTGAAATACAGAAGAACAAGATACCTTTTTTTGATAGATTGCACTATTTGAGAACAAAACAGAAACTGAAATGATTAGTTTAAATCCATATCCTGAATAGAAATGTGCCTAAACAGCAGGTGCATTTCTGTCCTTTTGCTTACAGCTCCTTTCATTGTGATTTCCCTCTGTCTCCTGTGCCAATCTGATTGCTGCCCTAATCTCCTTTCTCTGCCAGCTCATCTCATAGGTTTACATCGTGCCTTTTGGAGGCAGAAATTCTGTCTTTCCATGCTCCACCAAGCAAGAACCTCGCTGACCAATAAGACAGCCAGCGCCCTGCACAGGAGTCACCAGACAGAACAATCCTGTTCCAGTTTAAGTTTCCCTGCTCAGTATTATACTGCACAGCATCTCCTGGCAGCCTAGAGGGAAAATTACAGGAAAGGCCTGCTTGTCTTCTAAACAGAAAATGCCTGCTTCACTGAGCCTGTGATAGATCTGTGGAAGTTCATCATGCTCACAAAAATCCGCATTTTAAAGAATTTAGCAGTCAGTCTCTAGTAAGTTTTTTTAGTGTTGCATGAGCTGCAATTTCAGCCACTTACACTTTGTTAAATCTAGACAATGTTTTTTATAATCTCAAAGGATATTTCCTCTACACTCAGCAGCTTGAATATCAGCACATGCCATTTTTTTCTGTAAACTAACATCTGAAATGGCATAACCACATGGAGTTTGGATGTTCTCTTATATCCTTTAAACAAAGGCATGCAACCAGCATGAAAATATTGTCCAAAATAGTTAAAGCTTGGCAAGATTTTAAGCCGAGGTCAAGGGTCCCATAATAGACACCATTACCAAATCAACATTAGGTATCATTGCCAGTGCCATCTGTTGCTTAAAGCACTGTCAAGAAGAAAAATGTGTACAATGCTGATGCGGCATTATGTTTTTGACAAAAATAGGTCATGGTAGAAATGACAGGTAAGAACAAAATGTTTGGGGGTCTTAGGTTGTTGGTTGGTTAGCTTTTTTCTTATTCTTTGGAATCATCATACTTTGTCTCTATATCTGTACATCTGCCTCAGGAACTAAATCATGAAGCTCTCTGCCTGCCACTGCATCCTTGCATAACACTAATAGAATACACCTTTATTAGAGAAGGCACTTAAAGGTGGAAGCAAAAGTTTTCTTACCTCTGCAATTTCAATTTCACATGGACATCGGATTTACCTATCAGCTTCAAATGCCAAAAGCAGTGTGCCACTTCGGTGTTGCCTTAGTGCTAGACAAGCTGATCTAATTTACTTCTTTTTGTCTGTTTGGTAACTGAAAATGACTCAACTGTGTCCAAGTAAGTCAAAGGCTTAGAAACTTGGAAATCAAGGGAGAAAAAAACTGGATTTATTTATTCATTTTCTTGCAATTTTATAATTTTGCTTGTTGTTTTGCACTATTTTTACTGTCATTAGAAACTGATTGTTAGACTCTAGAGATACACAACATATACAAAACAAAAGCTACCTGAAAATATTTGATTAATGGAAGGAGGCGATGGTTAGCAGTGTAACGGCCTAACATGTGTTGGAACTATTATCACTAGGATGTATAGTGCCATTTCTGCTTTTTTCCAGAAAATCTAAATGATCCTATCGAGAACAGACAGTTAATAACATTACAGAAATAAATGGTCCAATTGCTTCTACCTCACATCCTTATTAACCATATGAGTCTAATCAAATACAGAAGATTCTAGTAAATGAACTAGCACAGACTAACCTGGGGTCTTGTTTTAATATTACAAACATAATGATTAGCAGCTGCCCTGAGCCTCTAGAAAGAAAACTGCAAGAAACTGAAATATTTCTTTAATTCTGCATTTTTGTTGTGAAAATTAAGGTAACATGCTTTTATCTTTCTGTACCTAATCAAATACAGGTGGAGAGGAGCCAAAGGGGGAAAAAGAAAGCAAAAGAGATACTATGATTCTAGTGTTTATTGAGGATGTAAGTCAGTCTCATAAAAGAACAGACACTAAGTCACTGGGCCTTCATAAACTGCCGCATTGTCAAATTAAAAAAATATTGAGGTTTTATATTACTCTAAATTGGCTTTTAAGATAATCCCATATACAAGGATGTGGTTTATGCCATATGTCTGTAGGAAGACTGTTAGTAAAATAACTTAGATTACTCTGGTTGATTTCTGAATGACACCTGTTCTGTTATAAAAATTAGGTTGGGGTTTTTTTCCTGCAAAATTAAAGCTCTTCTTTTAATTGGAATCACACATACTTCAGTGTATTTATTGAGAATGAGAACAAATTCTACATAGTATGTACAATAAAATAACAAAATCAAAACCCAATAGAAATTTATGAAGAAAGCGCTCTAAACCATGCAAAAAAATGAATATTTCTTTCTTTGCAGTGAACATCGTACTCATTCCCTTATATTTTACTTAAGTTCTATGCAGTGATAAGTTTTGCAACCAGTGAGATACTTATGTCTTTATTTTATGAAGTACAAATTCCTCCCACCTCTTTTGTCCAGATATATGTTCTGTCTCAGTCCAATCTTCATGTTAATACAAAACCCAGGCATAACCATCTTTCTACTTACCTAAGCCTGCTTCTTAGGGCGAAAATTTAAAAAAAAAAAAAAAGTGGAAACAGAGACTAGAAAAAAGCAATGTTCATTCACATCAGTGGTTAAGAAGACAGAGGCACCTGGCCTATAGGCAAGACATGTGACATGTCTAATGCAGTTCCTTTCCCTTAACCTCTGATTAAGAGGATTATCAAACAAAGGTAGTCATAGTTGTGTTCACTCTAAATTCTAAGTATCTTCTAGCATTCTAAAACCTCGCTCCCAAGTCAGACACAGTGGCTCCAGATCTGAGCAGAAGCTTCCCAGGTAACTTATGTGGTGTATTCTGATGTTGAAAAACACATGTACAGGAGATTAAATAACTAGCCCATAGGAGACAGTAGCCATTTTTTTATATTTAAATCCCTATTAGTACTTTTCTACCATAATTACTGTAACCAAAAAAAAAAAAAAAAGAAAAAAAAAAATTACATGTATGGCCAGATGGTGCTTCAAAGTGCCTTATTTCTTAATGACTATCTAGGAACTAGACCATTTATATAGTCAGTGGCATGCATTCGCAGTAGATGAGGCTATGTTTCCTCTCTGGATTGCAAAAAAGTTTAGGCAACAGATAAATTCCTAATTCCCCAGATTAAGGGATTAATTTCTTTAAGGCAAAGAAATTTCCACAAAATGCTTTCAAGTGCTAACACAGGGCATGCCATCAGTTTTGGACACAGTGTGTCAGGCAGCTACTGGAACACAGCTGGCTGGTTCACATACAAAAGAACTCCTTCCATATAGAAGTTTCACCTGAAAATAACTGTACATCTCAGATCACAGTTTAAAATGAGCAGAATGAAAGTGTAGAAGTCTTGTATGTTAGCCAGTCATGAGTCAAATTCATAGTGCAAAAACCACAAAAAGAGTAAGCAGTTTAGAAAACTGTGCAAGCCATGGTCATAATATACACAGATTGTGTACTCTTGGGAGTACATATAAATAAAGATACTCCTGATCATTGGACTGCAAAGAAGTGCAGTGGGAAAAGCAAGGAATAACAATGTTCAAAATAAATTTCCAGGATCACAGAATGCTTAAGAGATGTCTGAGAATTTATCTGCATCCTCTGAGGTTTCTTTCATCAAAAGTATTTTCTTCCTTAGGAAGAATAAATACCACCACTCCAGAGGCAGAACAAAACCCAGATAAATAGATTTCTCATAGCAGTTAAATTCTTGCAAGAATAGCTGAAACCAGTTCAGTGCTATGCAAGCCAAATCCAGAGCTGATTTAAGTAGGTCCAACTCTGTTTAACAAAGTTGTGCAAGTTTGATTTTAGACCTTTTCATCATCATAAAATAGTTACCCTGTGTCACCTACAATGAAAAGTGTTTTTTCTTCTAAGTTCTCCCTAGTGAGAAAGTGAACATTAGTGATCATTACATGGATATTAAGGTTCTGAATCAAGTGATGCAGCATGTTCAGTGTGAACTCTGACTCCTCACTTCCCACACTCCACTGGGACCTGTACCTTTCATCCAAAGAGGTAAAATGTATGTTTTATTTTTGTAAATGCTTCCCCACACTACCAGAAAACCTTTGAAAAAAGAAATACTTCTCAGGGTCTGTTGCTGAGTTGAATTTGTTTGGAAAGATATATTTAAAGGACTGTAAGCTATATAAGCGAAAGGAGAGACAAAGAGAAAAAACTGGGCATAAAGAGAAACTGTTAGGTACTGAAGAGCCAAAAGTTAGGTATTCTGAGAAAAAAAAGGGGCTCTGGGGGAAAGATCTGCAAAGCTTACAGTAACAAAAGAGTTCTGATGGCATTTTTTCAGCTACTAATGAAAGAAGCATGTAGTTAAAATGTAAATGTTTTTGCCCCAAAGGCCAATGTATTATGCCACTGCATTACAATGCCTGCATGTATAACACATATTTGTATAAATAAGACACAGCAGAGAACCTAAAGGGCTCAATTCTTTGTTCCTTAAGGCTGATGTCAATGGCAACTCTCTCTGACTATAACAAAGCAGGCTCAGGCTTCCAGTGAGCTGGCCTCATAAATCAATTTATGCTGGCTGTGATAAGCTACTGAATATACTGGGACAGTACCATACAACACACTGAGCAAACTGGAGCTAAATTTTAGACACCTAACTTCTCAGAAATTCTCCAACATTTTGCCTTTCAGAAAATCCATGTATCTACTTTTATAGTCTCTTATTTTTGTTTACAGAAATGCATTCCCTGATTTCATAATAGATTAGATATATTTTGTATTTAAAAGCTGTGGAGTAAATTTATTCCCATTCAGCCATATTTTTTTTGGCAGTGCTAATATTTTATTAATGTTAGTCTCAGTTACTGTCTAATTTGATTGTATTGATTTACAATCTTATTTATCAGTAAACAAGTCTTTACACAACTTAAAGATTCCTTGGCTGACAAATGAATTGTTATGAAAAAGGAAAAATTTGGTAGAAAACAGTGCCTTCAAACTGTATGTTTAAAAAACAGTAAGGATTATTGTGTAAGACATATTTTACCTTTTTCTATTCTTTCTAAATATTTCTGTTTTCAAAATTTATACAACTGGCAATAACTGTCCTGAATGCTTGGCTCATGGTGCCTAATGCAGTGACAAAAGAAAATTAGTTTGATGCAATTTGCATGGCTTTTTCTTTCTTGCAATTATACTGAATATATAACATGGATAAATATATTTTCTCTCCGACTACAATTTCCACTTCCTCCTTTTGTTTCAGGGCTATTTTCACATGCCAACTGTAATGCATATGAAAACAAAAGTAATAAGTACTTATTGTTTCAGAAGGAGACAAAAACTAGAGAAACAGATATTTATTAGTCTTTTCCATTCTTTACACAATAGATATGGGAGAGTAATTCACTGATACGTGTTTTGCCATGAAAAAAAATATCTTTACTAAAATAAATCTACATTTTTTTCTGTGATTTCAAGAAACAGTTCCAGCTAAGGTTTCTCTATTGCTCTTTATTCGGTGTTCACCTTAGCAATCTTTATTTGATATATACAATCTTGGATTTTTTTCCTTCTCTAGAACAACTTAATTGATTGAGTAAATTTACTTAACTAGCATGAGGATTAGAATCTAGGAGCAAATCCATCTGAGTGCTATGTTAATCATTTATTCTTTTCCTGCCAGCACTAGCTGCTTTTTTAATAAGGATTTTTATTTTCTTGAAAAGCTGGTATGAATAATTCCAGTATACTCACTGAGAAGAACTAAAATAGTGTAAGCATATTAAAACAGCTTTCCTTTTTTAGCTGTGCTTTACAGCTGAAGACAAACATGTCACTTTTTAATAACAAATTTTCAACACCTGACCAAAAGGTGTACTCCATGAGAAGTCATAAACAACCATAAAGAGAGTAGGTGAAGTACAGGTCTTCAATGGCATTACAGAGAATCTGTACTGTGGAGAAAAATGAAAGAAAACTGCAGATGTTGTAAATCACAGAAAATTAAATTTTAGCCTATTCTTCGTTTTGTGGTAAGAACACCCCATGTAATTTAATTAATTTCAGACCTCATGTTTCTTCCACATATAGGCACTACCTCCACCTTGCTTGTCCTCTTTTGAAAAAAAAAGGTATTTATTGCCATTTTGTGCAAATTATTCACTTTGCATATATTGATATGATTATGATTAAGATGAATTAAAAGGTATTTCAAAATAAGAATATTCTGTTGCTACCACAAATTGTTATTTTCTGAAAGAATACTCCAATGGGAACTTCCAGTCAGCTTCACTACAAATTACATTACCATTAAGTAATTTGCATTGACACAATCCTGGTAGAAAAAAAAATAAAAAATAAAAAAAAAAATAATAAAAAAAAAACAAACACAAAAGGGACATGTTCTTGAGCATACAATAAGTATTTTTTACTTTCTATGTTCTCTATCTTCAGTCAAGGACAAAGTAAACTTAATTGGGTTTAAAATAGAATTCAGGTTAGGGCATTTATTTAGAAATGTTTGAGTTTTAAGGTTAAAATCTATGCTTCTTTGTGAGGCTATGAACATCACTCTTGTAAGATCAAATATTTCTAAAAGTTCCTGAAACTGAAGTTCTAGAAAGAGTAACCACTTTTGCAAAAACTGGAAAACATCCACATTAGACAAAAAATGTTAAGTGTTCTTAGCCATAAAGCTCAACTTGGAAATAGTTTCAAATCCAGAGAAACCAGTCCATGTCTCTACTTCCAACATGAAATGTTGAGAATTGCACTTATGCATGTCATTTAAGACCCTAATTTCTATAATAATGGTAGTAAAACATCTTTATTTCTTTTTTAAAGCTTACGAAGTAGAGTCAAAGAGTGGTTGAGTGGTGGACTTGTTCATTGTTTTATCCTGAAAAGGTGATTTCTAAGTCTTTTTCCTTTCTTCAAAGTTTTAAAGGTACAAATTTTACTATGGAACTCTTTTGGCTTTAAGCCTTTCACCCTTAGCCTTTCATTTGCACAGAAGCAGATTTTTGCATTCAGTATTCTTTTAAGAAGTTTGTACCTGAGTACAAGAGTCATTGTGCATAATGAGATGACTAATTAAGATGGATACTACTACTTCATAATTTAAAACTTCTTTTTTGTGACCCATTCTTTACAGCATTGACATGGGTAAGTAGATTTCTGAAGAACTGAAATATTAAGTGCATCTTCTTTTAACATCTCATCACATCAACAAGATAATACTTGAATGAATGAGCTTAATGTTCAAAATATTTCTGAGAAGAACAGATTTGAGGCTAATAACTCCTATACTGATAAGTTTATTTCATTAGAACCAAATAGTGATGCTATCTCTATCAGTTTCCCTGATTCTAAACACCCTGTTACTGAATGAGCTTCTACACTTGAGCTGTGGCTACATAACTCCTACAGTAGCAACATTACAGAATCACAGAATCGCAAGGGTTGGAAGGGACCTCGGGAGATCATCTAGTCCAACCCCCCTGCTAAAGCAGGTTCTCCTAGAGCATGTTACACAGGACTTCATCCAGGCGGGCTTTGAATATCTCCAGAGAAGGAGACTCCACAACCTCCCTGGGCAGCCTGTTCCAGTGCTCTGTCACCCTTAGAGTAACGAAGTTTTTCCTCATATTCAACTGAAACCTCTTATGTTTCAGTTTGCACCCATTGCCCCTAGTCTTGTCGCTGGACACCACTGCAAACAGACTGCTTCCATCCTCGTGACTTCCGCCCTTGAGATATTTGTATGTGTTGATAAGGTCCCCTCTCAGTCTTCTCTTCTTCAGGCTAAACAAGCCCAACTCTCTCAGCCTTTCCTCGTAGGGGAGGTGCTCCAGTCCCTTTATCATCCTAGTTGC